>NC_134402.1:27596267-27934603 GCF_038048845.1 Mixophyes fleayi | reverse complement strand
TATTGTTAAAGAGCAACGCTCTAAAAATGGCTAAAGAGCACCTGTTTTTACGCATTTTCCCAATGCCACCGTGTGTGCGAGCCCTAAAGGTATTTAAATCTAAATTTTTCAGGGTGTAGCCATTCTTTAATAGTACAGCGGCAAAGTTGTAATGGGAAGTGCAGACGTCCTCTCACCAGTACACTGTTTAAACGCCTCGTTCTGCGAGGACCAAGCCAAGCTGTGTCCAGACTTCACCACTTTTAAATCAACAGGGTGGTGTAAAAATTCCACAGTTGGGCAATCTGTGGCTCATATTTTTAGCACTGTAAAAACGAGTGGGAGTTGTGTACGGACACAGTGATTGTTTCACACCAGTAATCCTTTCATCGCGGTGGAATTAAAACCAAATCGTCATTTAGTTCTCTCTCTTACAACTGTTCGCACACTTCTAGTGAGTTCAGTACTGGATATATATACACGTGTGAGGTGATCGTCACACTAGGAGGTAGATTTACTAACGCTTCGAAACAGGAACAATGGAGGCGTTGCCCATAGCAACCAATCAGATTCTAGCTATCATGTTCTAGCATGTACTTTATAAAGGACAGCTATGATCCGATTGGTTGCTATGGGCAACACCTCAATTGTTCCTTTTTAGAAACTTTGGTGATTCTAGTCCTAAGTTTGTTTCATCATCAATAACTATTATGTGGGCAGGGCCTTTTTATCAAGTACATATGAAGTGACGGAAGGATTTGGATGTCAGAATTGGTGGTAAACATAATATAAATTTTAACCACCGACCCCCACAAAAAAAATATGTATCTCTTTCTTGCCTCCAATATACTAGCAGCACGGTGGCTTAGTGGTTAGCACTTCTGCCTCACAGCACTGGGGTCGTGAGTTCAATTCCATGGCCTTATCTGTGAGGAGTTTGTATGTTCTCCCCGTGTTTGCGTGGGTTTCCTCTGGGTGCTCCGGTTTCCTCCCATACTCCAAAAACTTACTGGTAGGTTAATTGGTTGCTAACAAATTGGCCCTAGTCTCTCTGTCTGCGTGTGTCTATAGTAGGGAATTTAGACTGTAAGCCCCAATTGGGCAAAGACTGATGCGAGTGAGTTCTCTGTACAGCGCTAAGGAATTAGTGGCGCTATATAAATAAATGTTGATGATGATGATAACCAGAGTAAGAACCACCTAGTGCTCTTTCTTCCCATCCATACTGACATAAAAACTACATGAATGACAGCACCGTTCACTTGTTTGGAATTTTTCCCCAGCGTTCTAAATTGGAACACGGTGAAAGTAAAACATGACGAGGAGAAAATCATCCAAATAATTTTTATTTCATTTTCTTTTTTTAAATCGACATTCAATTGGTAAGTGCCCCAGAACAGAGAGCGTGGCGGCAAGACAGGGACTCCACTGAGGAAAACTAGTGAATGCCAAACATTATCCTTTGTGCTGAAGAATTCAATTGCAGCAATAACTCAACTTGAGTCACCTGAATTACGTCAGCGCTGGCAGGGATCTCGCCGACTCCCCTTCGCCCCCCCGCCCCCCCCGCCCCCCCCCCCAAGCAGCCAGCAGGGCCTGCCAAATGCTCGCTGACAGTCTACGGGCCACATTCAGCCGCAGAATATTGTTTGAATGAATCTGTCATCGCGGCCCTGTTGTACCTGTCATTACACACTGATTCCCACCTCCTCGAGAAGCAAGGTAGGGCTGTGTCAGCCAGTGCAATCTATCTAAGCAGCTTCTTTTACTGACAATCACACAAGGTCAGGAGCTTTGGCTCGGTAGTTAAAAGTCAAACAAGGACCTTCTCTGTCTCGGTTGCCAATTCCTTTCCCCCCCCCCCTCCAAGCATCCATTAAGTATGCATTTATCTGCTTGATTGAAAAAAAAAAAAAAAAAGCCCTTTTCAAAGCCAATAATTCAGGTATCATTCCATTCAAAAACCGGAATGACCTCTAGAGGGGTTTTTTCCCTTCTATAGAGTCTTTTAAACCGTATTGTCAAGAGTTTGGCTTCTTTTCTTAGCCGAAAAGAAACATGGCAACTTGTTGGCTTTCAGGAACTGGCTGAACTGTTTTTTTTTGTTTGTTTTTTTCCTTTTTCTCAGCTAACAGGTTGGAACTATTATGCAGTCTGTGGGTGTTCTCCACCCCCCCCCCCCCCCCCTCACCAACCAATGTGATGTTAAGCTATGTTTATCAAAAAGCTAATTGTGTCACTATGAGAACAGATTTTCCTCTTTTTGTTTTTTATTATTATTGCACTTGAGCATTTTAGCCAAACACTATTCGGCTGCTGACAAACACGTTATTAATAAAAAAATGCACATAATTAAAAAAAAGTAGCTGTCACTCCACCCACTCTCTGCAAGAGCTCAAATGTAGGTCAAACTTATGAAATCTTTCTTAACAGAATTTATAGACAAATAAATGTAGAATTTAGGAGCCAGTGAGTCAAATCTAAGTGCCAGGGAACGAATCCCAAAAGGTTAGCCATTCCTTAGGCACAATGGCTCACGTAATTTATTTAGCCCTCTATACTCGCTTCAGCCGCTGATTTTGAATATTTGATTCTGGAAATTGGCACACCTCTAGCCAACCTTTTATTTTTCCTTTGATCAACTATACCATAGGCAAACCCAAGGGGGAGGGGGGGGGTTTACTAGTGCCTGGAAACCCCCTCCAAGCCTGGGGCACTGTATAATTGAGGTGGCTGGACTCTGCCCCCGCTTCACACAGCTCTGCTTGAAAAGGGAGAGCTGTGTGCACCCAACAGTAGTGCACGCAGAATTGCCCATGTATATTATGGGGATGGTAAGAGTTGGAGAGCAGCCAAGCACTGTCTAATATTATAGCCACACCTCCATGCATGCTGGTCACGCCCACTGGCGGCGTGGTGTGGGAAACCCCCCTTTACATATCCTGTGTTTGCCCCTGTATACATTTGTTGTTTTGTTCTATTAAATGCAGTTTTTGTGACTTGTGTGCTATACTGAGCGGAGTTACGGAGGGGGAACCACCAATAAATGGATTTGTTGAATATGTGCATCGTGCTAGAGAGCTGTCACAGATTCACCTGTAGAGAAATATATGTAATTTTTAGAATCACCCAGCCAATAGCAACGTTTCCCTGAAAATTATATTACAATGTTGGCTAGCACTAACTTTGCTCTTTGACTAAGTTATCAGACATGGATCCATGTGTTAAAAGCCGTTTCGGCAGTGTGCAAGTGACACAGAACAAAAGGAACATTGTGACGGGGTTAAATATACTCATTAAAGCAAAGACAACTTGTATAGTCTGAAAATTAAGAATAATATATATTCTTAACGCTTACTTTATTTTTGTCTCTCAGAAATGAAACCATATTCTAATTAAACATCTACCCCGTACTCCCTATCCTCCCATCTCCTGGGTTCTAGTAATCTAGATTAAAATAAACTGAGCTAAATGGATCATCATCATCACCATTTATTTATATAGCGCCACTGATTCCGCAGCGCTGTACAGAGAACTCACTCACATCAATACCTGCCCCATTGGGGCTTACAGTCTAAATTCCCTAACACACACGCACAGACATACACAGACTAGGGTCAATTTTGATAGCAGCCAATTAACCTACTAGTATGTTTTTGGAGTGTGGGAGCAAACCGGAGCACCCGGAGGAAACCCAAGCAAATACGGGGAGAACATACAAACTCCACACAGATAAGGCCATGGTCGGGAATTGAACTCATGACCCCAGTGCTGTGAGGCAGAAGTGCTAACCACTAAGCCACTGTGCTGCCCACCACTGATCATTTTGTGCTCAGAAAAGGAAGTTTGCAAAGGGGTGCAATAAAATATAAACATCAATGTGTTACCTAATTAATATTTGGATGATTTAAAGGCTAATTTTCTCTGTTTTAATATAATCCTCCCCCCCCCCCCTTTCCTCTTCCTCATCTAAATTGTAGAATTCCCCCTTTAATTTGGACCAGAGGGCTTACGCCCCATGTCATCGCTGCAGAACCCTTGTGGCGCCTTATAAATGGAAGATAATAATGAAGCTTCAGGTCACCGACGCAATTACCTTTAAAAGTCATGGAGCGTACCCAGTAAAAAAAAAATATATGAGTCTGCTAATCTCCCTTTAATATGTCATGACATTGGTATAAGCAGGCGGGAGAGAAAAGTCAGTCAGTGGATATCAGCTGAGGGCCTGTAATCTGCGCAGAGTGATTTTTTTGTAGTCTGTGTGTCTGACACGTCTGGTGACCTCGCTTGTATCCGAGAAAACACTGTTATCTAACGACAAAGCACGAGACACTTGTGCTTCGGGAGCAGGGAGAAATTTCACAGGACACTGAATAATTAGATACGGAGTGGGTCAGGGAGACTGGAACAGACTGAACATTTCTCATTACCACACAGCCAGCAAATGATCTACAATACACTGAATAGGCAGCTCTAGTATTTGTGTTAAACACTCAGAATATATATTACTTCCTATTTATCTGTATCATATACGCTTTAAACATTTTTTGTCTTTAAAACAAAACACACATGGCAAAGAGAGACTTAGTGGATTACCAGAGTCAATGCTCCCCTATGCCCAATTATTTGGTTGTATAGTGTCTTATTATAAGGAAGACATGACCCACAACAACGGTATATCTTCCCCTTATGGTAGATATCCAGTGTATAAGCTTCTAGGAACAGTTTTTATGCCTTAGTGATGTCACCAGTTACTAGTGAAGTGATACTGTGCATTATCTGTGCCTCAGTGATGTCACCGGTTACTAGTGAAGTGATACTGTGCATTATCTGTGCCTCAGTGATGTCACCGGTTACTAGTGAAGTGATACTGTGCATTATCTGTGCCTCAGTGATGTCACCAGTTACTAGTGAAGTGATACTGTGCATTAATCTGTGCCTCAGTGATATCACCAGTTACTAGTGAAGTGATACTGTGCATTATCTGTGCCTCAGTGATGTCACCGGTTACTAGTGAAGTGATACTGTGCATTAATCTGTGCCTCAGTGATATCACCAGTTACTAGTAAAGTGATACTGTGCATTATCTGTGCCTCAGTGATGTCACTGGTTACTAGTGAAGTGATACTGTGCATTATCTGTGCCTCAGTGATGTCACCAGTTACTAGTGAAGTGATACTGTGCATTATCTGTGCCTCAGTGATGTCACCAGTGACTAGTGAAGTGATACTGTGCATTATCTGTGCCTCAGTGATGTCACCAGTGACTAGTGAAGTGATACTGTGCATTATCTGTGCCTCAGTGATGTCACCAGTTACTAGTGAAGTGATACTGTGCATTATCTGTGCCTCAGTGATGTCACCAGTTACTAGAGAAAAGACAAGACTGCATTCTCATGGATAATGGTTCTACCCCACAAAAATGGCTGCCTCCAGCGTGTTTGACACCGCACACTGTTGTCAAAGTAAATGTCCCACTTCTAATCTATTCATGAATTAAACTGTCAGATGAATGTTCACTGTAAAAAAAAGAAAAAGGAAAAATGATCTTCACTTGTAATCTGTATATTTCAATGAGTCTTTCAAACGCAATGCGGGACAAAAATAACCGTATTGTTTGCAGCCACAGAATGACAACACCTGCATGACCTCCATCCGGATAACAGCGCACTGGAAGCTGGAAGCACAACCTACGCAAACCACCATGATTCACTGAAACCTGCAGACACAGACATCACCCTCTACACCTCAATCTGTGTCTGTGTAACCACTCGCCCGATACGCTGTATCAGGTTTCCCCTTCATATTGTGAGCAAGCAGACACGGTGCTTTGCACTGTCTTTCACAGACTCCTTATCTCAATAAATGAGAAGCGGAGGGGGGATAAAAAGGACAAATTGAAGCTGGAAAGCAATAGATTATTCCCAGAGAGTTTAAGGAATTTCCATGAGACAGGATACAGAACCACAGCACACCAAAAATGGCTGCCTTCTACTAGAATGTTACACTGAGGAGCGGCCATCTTGATCTAGGGAAAGGAGGGTTCTGGGAAAATTTTTATGATGGTTTTAACAATTACTTTCCAAGGACACTTTCCTGTTCACCTGCAGCACTGGCCATCTGGACCTTGGTGCGCTACAATCCCCAGCATGACATGGTAACTGAACTTAGTGATAATGATAATATCATCTTTTTTTGCAATTGAGATGTTCAATTTTAATAAATATTAACTTATGAAGAATAAGAAAGAGAATTAGGTCTTAAACACAGAAAAATAGAATTTGACCTGGCCAATGTTGAAAATGAAGGGACATTTTCTGTGAATTATCTATAAAATATGGGACTGCCACTGAAAAGTAGGGACAGTTGGTAACCATTTACCATTTTGTTATAACATATGTTTCACAACATTTTAACGACCGTAATAACATTTGTGATTTTGTTCCCCTTAAATCTTTACTCGGCTATTTCCATACCTGCCCACTTCCCTGAGGGGAGGTGAAAGTGGCAAAGATGGTTCCCGACATCATGGCCTGCTCCACTCTATACAATGCCGTAATTTGCTGCATTGCAGAGCAGGGGATGGGAACATGATGATGCCTCTTCACTAGGGAAATGGGCGGAATGCGGGAGAGTCGTCCGGAACTCCAGGTGAACTCACTGAAATACGGGAGTCTCCCGGAGCGTAGACAAGTATGGCTATGTCTACTGTACATTTAACCTTCAAACTGTGGGTCCTTCAGTACAGACAGACATAAAAGAAATCTACAAATTACTTAAATACACTTAAAACCATACTTGTCTACTTTCCCTGAATTCCAGGAGAGCAGGCCATTCTGGGCCTACTTCGTAGTGAAGCGGGGAGGATGGAACCCTCCATGATGAGAATTGTCGCGAATCACGTCGTTTTGGCAAAATGACGCGCTCGCCGCAGTGCTTCCAGGGTCCAAAAGAACGCAATTTACGCCACACCCTCCCCTCCTCCTTTGTATTTCACCACCCCTCTGGGAGGGGAGATCAAAAAGTAGATAAGTATGCTTTAAGCCATTGTTGGGTAAGTTGCGGAAACCACTTAGTCATGGCTACTGCGAGTTTATGGTTGGCACATAACATTTTGAAGTATTATACGGATGAACCCAAAGGATGCACAGCTCTCCTTCCTTCATACCCATCGGCATAAACACACATGTGCTTAATAGTGTCTTTAACCCAAGTACATGTAAATTGGGGTGACATTGGAACGCACGGTGGCTCAGTGGTTAGCACTTCTGCCTCACAGCGCTGGGGTCATGAGTTCAATTCCCGACCATGGCCTTATCTGTGAGGAGTTTGTATGTTCTTCCCGTGGGTTTCCTCCAGGTGCTCCGGTTTCCTCCCACACTCCAAAAACATACTGGTAGGTTAATTGGCTGCCATCAAAAAATTGACCCTAGTCTGTCTGTCTGTCTGTCTGTGTGTGATAAAAACAGATAACCAGAAAATGATTACTTGCACAGATGCAGAACATTCTAAATACAAATTCACGTGGACTTCTAACAGGATGTGAGACTCATAAGAGAAGACCCCTACTGTGATGAGAGTCTTTTAAGATGTATAAATCTGCATAATTCATTTAGTAAAGCACATTCACCCCATGCCCCAGTCTTCG
Organism: Mixophyes fleayi; assembly: GCF_038048845.1. Lineage (NCBI taxonomy): Eukaryota > Metazoa > Chordata > Amphibia > Anura > Limnodynastidae > Mixophyes > Mixophyes fleayi. The sequence goes on along the minus strand of NC_134402.1, from coordinate 27,926,977 downwards.
CCAGACGGAGGTTCACAAACGAGACTGTCTTCAATTGCTGATATCACTCGTGCTAAGGCCGTGTGATGTCTCTGGCTTCAAAGTTCATATCAGCCAGGGAGCGTAGCGAGAGATGCAGGTGATCCAATAGGCACTGGCTGGAAAGGAACCTGCAGGGAACTCTCTGGGGCCCTTTTCTGAAGCCAGCTGGTAAAGACTGGCGAGTCCCACTCACAGCTGGGGGCCACACTGCACAGGGAGAACGACAGTGCAGATGCTACAGCTGGTGGGCCACGCATGCCAAGTTAATGTTTGTAGAAATATGCAGCCGTGTGGACTATTATGCATAAATAAAATGTTTTAAAGATTAAATGCTAGATAAAGTAATTTCATGCTCAGATTGATTATTTCATGGACATGCTAATAGCAGTGCTGAAAAGACTTAATCCGAGCGGCATTTGTTTTGCCCAAACATCTCTTTAAACACAGAACAGTTAAATAGCTGAATTCATGCAGTACATATTGGATAAAAGAACCTCATATAATAAGACATCCCAATTGTAAAGCGCTACGGAATTTGCTGGCGTTATATATAAATAAATGTTGATGATGATTAAATAATACTTATAAAGACTATTAAAAATATGTACTCAAGCTACGAGGCTGAAAACTGTACCAACAAAACTTAGCCCTCATGTACTTTAGTGACTTATAATATAAAACGCTGGAGTAGAGGAGCCGCTGGATAGATGAACAGACAGAGAGAGAGATAGATGAGGTGTCAGACAGGTGAATCAGTAGACAGACATATATGTAGTTGGATGAATGGACAGGAAGACAGGTGGAAGAGGCGGAAGGATAGAAACCAGGTGGATGGTCAGATTAAAGGAAAGGAGATGAGGGATCGATGGACGGAGAAAAGAAAGTGGAAAAATGAACATAATGGATGGATGGAAGGACGGAGAGCAGCGTGGGCGGAGGGATGGACACAACAGTAGAAGGACAGACAGATGTCCAGTCAGATAAACAGCTGGATGGAAGGACAAGATGATAGGTTTAGGCAGAGGGGTGTACGCCAGGTTACACCCACAGAGGGGTGTACGCCAGGTTACACCCACAGAGGGGTGTACGCCAGGTTACACCCACAGAGGGGTGTACGCCAGGTTACACCCACAGAGGGGTGTACGTCAGGTTACACCCACAGAGGGGTGTACGTCAGGTTACACCCACAGAGGGGTGTACGTCAGGTTACACCCACAGAGGGGTGTACGTCAGGTTACACCCACACACACACAGAGGGGTGTACGTCAGGTTACACCCACAGATGGGTGTACATCAGGTTACACCCACACACCCACCCACAGAGGGGTGGATGGAAAGCCAGACAAATGAATGCGTGGATGGTCATACAGGTAGAAAGAAATGAGTAGATGGAAGGACAGACATGTGAGGCACAGGACAGAAATACAGGTGACTTTAAGAATGGATACACAATCGGAGAGACTCATGGATCGACAAGTGAACAGACAGACAGAAAAATATGACTTTAATCAGGTTTTCAACACATACATAACACCGGAAGCTGGCGACTAGGGGAAGTTACCAAGTTACACTCACAGTACACATTATAGACCACCACCAACATGGATAATGTACGTTCCAACATAGTAACAGTGACCGTTCCATAGTCAGGAAGACTTTCACCTGACCAATCCCAAGACGGGAATATCCCTAAAGAGAAAAAATGGCTCATTTCATGGCTCGACATCAGCAGAGATAATGGAAGCTTCTTTCAACTCCAGCGTGTAAATGAGCCCAGGACTTGTTTTCTGCAGACTCAGCCAGGCATTACTGCTGCCACAGTCACTTTCAATCAAGCCTTCAGAGCAGAACAAAACAAAGGAAGGAGTTTAAACCATGGGAGATTTGCAATGAATGCTTAAGTCAGGGAATGCAGATGGAGAGGAGAACTCTGCCGTCGTGTTATTTTAGCAAGGTAGGGTTTTCATTTCCAGACTGACTCTGCTATACAGCTCGTGGGGGCCAGTCATAGGGGATTAATACGGCTTGTTGAAAATATCCATTTAGGGCAAAGGAAATAATGAACAAAAGCTCCAGAAGATGAAAGATGCTGGGACACTGACAAGAGGAACCCGGAGGTGTGCAAACTTGCTGGGACTTTTACCTACACCAGGTGTTCAGGTATATCAAATAAACAGGACAAAGCTGCTTCCAGCATGGGACCGCAAGAGTGGATACTGGAAGCCTTCCTTTATATCTACTAATAGTGTGTCATATATATATATATATATATATATATATATATATATATATACACACACACACATACATATATGTGGATTGTAATAAAGATATCTCCACTAATAAAGAATATTCTTTTGAATTATGCTACTATCAGTATTTTATTAGATATACACTTGGTATTAGTGTGTGTAAGTGTATATTTATCTATCTATATATATCTATGAACCAAAACTCCCCGCCATGTAGGGAGGTTACCATGACTTTTTCAAAGCCTATTGTTTAACACCAACTAAGACAAAAAAAAAACTTGGTAATCGTGTTTTATTTAAAAAAAACATTGTACAAGTTCCCAGTTTCCTATTCAATACATTGAAATATATTTACATTTTTAAGCTACAGTAAAGTAATAAAAAGGATGTACATTATTAATAATAAAAAAGCCATGGGTGGCAAGGCTGATATAAAATTTTCTCTCTCTAAATATAACTCCAGGTCTGTGAACTAACAGCAAACTGATAACAAAGGTTCAAACAATTAAACAATGGCTCATCCTTTTACTGGCCATTGCTAGACTCTTCACACCCCAAGCTTATTAAACTCCCGACTTCAAAAAACAAGGAGGAAGGTCATGTAAGCATGAGAATGTGTTTGATCATCCCAATCAGCAGTTTGAAAATAAACGTACGCAGCGTCTGCAAAAAAAAAAAATTGTATGTGGCCGGGAGTTTCTCCGTCATCGCTCATCTCAATAACTATTTCAGGTCTCCCTTGGAACTCCTACGCTGTTAATAAGCTACAATGCTGGCAAAGCAACCCAATTTTTAATTCTGATACCTTCTAAAAATATTTGTGAAAGAAGCCAAAAGATTGTACAAAGTAATCAAAAATAATGAAGCGAGATTGTATACTGGTATTAAAGAGAGGTTCCAAGTGGTGACGTTATTCTCAGAATGTTGCACGTAGTGTTCCACAGGATTTATCGAACATTCCGAGAGTAGGAATCCAGTGTTCTCCCCAGAAAATGTTGCCAGCCGGGTGGTATTAAGAAGCAGCCCGGTGGGGGTACTTTGCAATAATAATGAATAATGTTGGAGGTTATTGCCCACACCTGCCAGGGGACTGGTCAGACTGGTGGTCAGTGGTCTAATACACACTGCTGGCTGTAGTGCTCACACAATGCCTGTTCTTATAGGAGAAACAATGGCTTATTCTATCATAATGGAAGTCTGTTGGGCTCCAAGAGCCGGGTGGCAAGTAAAAACAGCCAGGTGAAGCACCCAACATCAGCAGCATTTATTTATATAGCGCCACTAATTCCGCAGCGCTGTACAGAGAACTCATTCACATCAGTCCCTGCCCCATTGGAGCTTACAGTCTAAATTCCCTAACACAGACAGAGAGAGAGACTAGGGTCAATTTTGATAGCAGCCAGTTAACCTACTAGTATGTTTTTGGAGTGTGGGGGTAAACCGGAGCACCCGGAGGAAACCCACGCAAACACAGGGAGAACATACAAACTTGGGCTGGAATAATATTTATTAAAAGTTATCTTTAAATCCAAAGCATGTTTGGGCTTTCACATGTTTTGTGCGATATTCTGTTATTTTGTATCTGCCCCTATGCGATTTTTAGCACAATTCAATAGAACCTCCAGAAAATTCACTTTTAAACGGAGGAGATTTAAGATTTGAATATCTGTGATTACTGTAATCTTAGACCAGGGGCTTGATCCGGGGTCAATTGAAAAACAAAAACAAAAGAAAAAAAAAAATTAATCTTTAATTAAGTGAAGATTTGCAGCAGGCATCGCATGACAGGGGCCTGTGTTTTTCTAAAATCTCACATGTACAACAGCCCCTTCTGTAATGTTGTTTTATGTAACCAGAGCTTCAAAAAAATAAAGGCTGGTGTGTTTGGACCACTAAAAGTTATCAAGTACTACAAAGAGCACAGTCTCACCAGGACAAATATAACATAACAACTCACACATGACAAATGGCAGCTGGCGTGATCACTACCAGCAATACTGAACGCTTCTTAGAAGTAGATTTTTGAAACTGTGCTGACAAGTTCAAAAAGTCCCGGAAAAAAAATTAAGTCAGGTATAATAAAATATTATAATTTTTAAAGGAATTTTAGCAAAAATATCTATAGCTGTACATGTTTCATTCAACTGTAATAGCTGCTGGGGACTGTCTTTCAGTGAAAAATAACTGTACACATTTGTACTCCATCTTACAAACTTTCACCTGTGATGGGTGGATTGTATTCTATTTTCTCCCAGTGAAATCTGCATGTAAGAAACTTTAAGGGCTAGTGGCAACCTTTGCCAATCAGAGTAGTAGAACACTCACAGGATTAGACCAAATTGTATCCAATCACAGCACTAGAACATTCACAGGGCTCAACCAACCTATAACCAATCAGAGCATTAGAACATTCAGTTCTAAACCAACCTGTAGCCAATCAGAGCTTTAGAACATTCACAGAGCTCGACCAACTTGCAGCCAGAGCATTAGAACATTCACAGAGCTCAACCAACCTGTAGCCAATCAGAGCATTAGAACAGACACAGAGCTCGACCAACCTGTACCAATCAGAGCATTAGAACATTCACAGAGCTCGACCAATTTGTAGCCAATCAGAGCATTAGAACATTCACTGTTCTAAACCAACCTGTAGCCAATCAGAGCATTAGAACATTCACTGTTCTAAACCAACCTGTAGCCAATCAGAGCTTTAGAACATTCACAGAGCTCGACCAACTTGCAGCCAATCAGAGCATTAGAACAGACACAGAGCTCGACCAACCTGTAGCCAATCAGAGCATTAGAACAGACACAGAGCTCGACCAACGTGTACCAATCAGAGCATTAGAACATTCACAGAGCTCGACCAATTTGTAGCCAATCAGAGCATTAGAACATTCACTGTTCTAAACCAACCTGTAGCCAATCAGAGCATTAGAACATTCACTGTTCTAAACCAACCTGTAGCCAATCAGAGCATTAGAACATTCACTGTTCTAAACCAACCTATAGCCAATCAGAGCATTAGAACATTTACAGAGCTCGACCAACCTGTAGCCAATCAAAGCATTTAGAACATTTCAAAGTTTAGATTTAGGTATTTTGATGCTACTCATGCAAGTGCACACACTCTTGTTGACTACTCTGTTGAACTACATCTATCAGCATGCTCTACGAGCGAGCTCCAGAGTATCCTGGGAAATGGCATTTGACACCAGCTGGACAGCCCAGCCATCCATCTCCTTTAGAAAGAGGCCACTGCCATTCTTACCTCTTCTGCATAATGTCTTCTTTAGCCCAGGCACATTTAATTGACAACAAATGTTAATGACACAGTCAGGCTTTGTATTTTGAAGTACAGCTAAGAGCACACTGCCAAAACCACCTTCCTCTACTGAAAAAAAAAAAAAAGCCGGCTTTATAAATGGCCGGGCAGCAAAAATGACTAATTGGAGAGCTGCTGGAAATTAATTTCAGATGCTGAAGCTCTTTCTTACCTGTGTGAACGCCAGCTAAACAGCAACTCTGTACTATAATCAGTTCTTACACACTGTTCCTTTGTTTCTCGAGGAAACATGCAATTAACATGCATAATAGCAACGTTTTACTGGAAGCAGGCTGAGATTCACCAAGAACAGAATCTTGCAAACCTATACTACTATTTGTAAAAAGAGGTTTACACTATAGTGGCACAATCACACAAGACACAGTTTATTGAGCTGCCATAGTTGCACGTGCAAATTTATTATTTATTTTAATGCATTTTTATGGATGGAATTTACATGAATACTAAAAGGTTTGGCTTTTGCAGATCCGAACTTTACCATTGGAGGGTTCCCCAATGAAAACAATCAAAATAACAGAAGAGAATAGTTAATAAGAATATAAATGTCTGTGAATGGCATTATTTTTACGCTTTCACACTGGTGTATTTTGAGAATGTCATTTTACATGTTCTACATAAAAAACAACCTAGAAACACGGATCTTAAGATTTATAGATCAACGTATCTATGTATCTGCGGATACAATTAGTATATGTTATACTTCTGTAGTTGTGAATAGTATTATGATTGTTTATTAACAGTTATTTATATAGCTCCTACATATTACAAAACGCTTCACAGAGAATATTTAAATCGCTTACATCAGTCCCTGCCCCAGGGAGCTTACAATCTACATACCTTACCACACAAACTAGGGTTAATTTTTTTCAGGAGCCAATTAAACTACTAGTATGTTTATGGACTGAGGGAGGAAACCGGAGCACCTGGAGGAAATCCACGCAAACACGCAGAGAACATACAAACTCCCTACACATAGTGGTTGGAATCGAACCCTTGACCCCAGGGCTTTGAGGTAGCAATGCTGACCGCTGTGCCACCCAGTATAGACGAGATTCCAATTCTGTCAGATAATGTTGCTCTGAATAACGGTCTCTACCCTATCCACATAAAACCACACAGGTGTATTTAAAATACTATATGGTTAAAAGATTAATCATTTGCATATTCAAATTTAGTGAGAGGGTCTTTACTGATAAAATATTAAATGGGTTTCCTAACCTTGGATGATTTTCATTTATTGCAATCAATGCAAAGCGCTCAGCAGAGCTGGGTGGTTTTCCAAGCAAAATTAAAGTTATCTGTAGGTGGGAACCCCGTTTTGCAATGGAATTTTACATCTTTGAATTGCAAGCTCTGCAGGTTTATACAACACATTCACATGGTCAGATTCTATGGCTGCAGCTGAATCTTGATAAAAAGCCTTTGGTGCACGGCTTCTGGACTTGCTGCCCTCCTGCACCAAAAACTTTTAAACTAAATTAATTCTATAAAAAAAAAAAAAAGAAAGTATTTCATAGTAATTAAAGCAAGGGGTCATTCACAAAAGCCTAAAATGATCAAGCCCATCTCCTTTCCTTCAGATCTCCCATCAAAATATTTTTTAAACCGATTCACCGTTTGGTTTAAATTAAAACTTTAAATTAAAAGTACACAATGGATTGAATGTTCTTAAAGCAGCTGAATCAATTCTAATTGAGGGGGCAACATTATTTTCACGACATTCTCACACCCTTTCCAGTCCGTGTGAAGCTGTACCCCGCGGGGCCCTAAATGTGCCTCTGCCCTGGTCCCAAAATTTCATTCAATCAAATGAAAGGTGCAACAGGAAATCCTATTAGTGTTCAGTCACTACTAGAATCCGTCTGCGTGCCAACTCCTGTTACACGGAGCACACAGTATATTCTGTGCTAGAGAATGTAACGTGAAAGCACAAAGTTTCTACTTTATATCTGGGCCTAATTTACTTGTCACACCGAACACATCACGCGCAGGCCAAAAGTTCCAGGTGTCAACAATTAACGTCAACCTGGTAAAACATTCATTACCATTTACCGGGCAGTGTGGTGGAGAGACTGAGCTAATCCCTTACTTATGAGAGGCAATAAAACGGCATGGCCAAATATATTCGCTCTAGCCGCAAACCAGTCGAAAGCAAGACACGAAGCCGTCTCTTAAGTCCCCTTTTATACATTTGTTTTGCTAAATAAAGCTCAGTTGCTTGAAAATGCACTGGAGGTTTGAGGCATTAAAACAAAGGACTTGTATTCAAACTCAATAGGCAATTGTGCATTTCAGAGTCTTCCATTCATACATTTAAGTGGAAATATCAGTTTACTCAGATGTGAAACACGATGTCATTCTGAACAAGGTCGCTTGGTTTATATTTTCAAGCACCTCATTAAGTCTAATATGTCTGTAAATATGAACGATGTACTCTACAAAGGGTATACGCACAAAGGCATTGAGACTCTGCGTCCCCTACATCTAATATGCAATAATCCATCCAATGAAGATTGATGTATGTCTACGGTAAATTGCAGTGTCAGAACAGACTGTACACTTTAGCAAATTCTGACAGCATTATCAGGGCCTTATTAAGGGGGTTCACGCCACCCTAGGCCGATACGTTCGTAGTGCCCCTCACATTCCACAGGTAAAAATTAACTGGTTTATAATTTAAAATTGGTAAAATCCTCAAATCCTCACCCCTCCGCTCGCCTGTTTTCGAAACTGAGCGCCATCCAGAACTGTATAGCGGATAGAATGCGTGAACGAGCGATAATGAGGCTGGAAAGCGTGACGTTGGAGAGGGGATTGTCGTACCTGTTGCTATCCTTATCTCTCCTACACGCTTATTCTCAAGAGCCTGTCCAAGGAGGTCTTCTTGTCGTCAGACTTTCCTCTAGTCTTCAAACCTTCAAGCATTCTCTGACAACCACCTCTTCAGACAAGCTTATGAAATTCCTCAAATGACTGATGGTCTAGGTAGACTACAGGAGTGGACAAGAGTGTGGCAACTACAGTTTAAAGCCAAAAAATGCAAAATCATGCACTTGGGTCTCAAAAACCCAAAAGGCTAAATATAGTATTAACAGCACAATAATGGAAACTACTGAGGAGGAAAGGGATCTAGGAGTCACTATTTCAGGTGACTTACAGGCAGGTAAGAATGTAACAAAGCAATGAGGGAGGCAAGTCAGATGCCTGGTTGTATAGGGAGAAGAATCCATAGCAGAAAGAAAGAAGTAATAATGTCACTGTATAGGTCATTGGTACGACCTCATCTAGACTACTGTGTTCAGTCCTGGGGCCATATCTCCAGAAGTATATAGATAGGTGGGCAACTAAAATGGTGCATGGCCTACAGCACAAAACTTACCCAGAAAGACTAAAAGATCTTATATATATATATATATATATATATATATATATATATATATATATATATATATATATAGTTTGGAGCAGAGAAGGGAAAGGGGGACATGATAGAAACTTTCAATTATATCAAGTATATAAACAAGGTATAGGAGGGAAACATTCTTCATAGGAAGAGAAGTATTAGAACACGAGGACATGTACTGACACTGGGGGGAAGAGAAGTATTAGAACACGAGGACATGTACTGACACTGGAGGGAAGAGAAGTATTAGAACACGAGGACATGTACTGACACTGGGGGGAAGAGAAGTATTAGAACACGAGGACATGTACTGACACTGGGGGGAAGTAGGTTCAGAGGAAATCTGAGGAAAAACTACTTCACAGAAGGGGTAGTGGATAAGTGGAATAGCCTCCTATCAGAGGTGGTAGAGGGTAATACAGTAGAGCAATTTAAACATGCTCAGGATAGAACTAAGGATCAAATAAGGTTGGAGGTTACCATAAATTAAAAAACGGCCAAGTGGTTTTTATCTGCTGTCAAATTCTATGTTTCTAAATGACAGAAGCCGGATAGTCAGTCCTATATCAGTCCACACCGAAGGTTACAGGACAACTCTCTGTCATGTAATACATTCAGCACCAACCAGCCTTTGTTTCCCAAAGACAGAGGCTGCCTGGGGCCAAAGAATTACTTCTCAGCATCCCATTTGTTAAGTGACAGGAGGAACAGCTGGGGGCAAGCAATGTGTTTTCTGTCAAAAGAAATGTTCATAGAGGACAGAGACCCCCCACACCACGGACCCTGCCCTGTTGTTACAGAACCTGCTAGGAGAGGGTGTTAGGTCTACTACCCTTGACCTTACGATACTCACTCCCTTTCTGTTCACCGTCTAATTATCCTGCAGAGCCACAAATCTTCCTTGTAGCACAGGAAAGATGTTCACTACAGCACTAATATTTATCCCTTCATCCGAGAGCTGCAGACATTCCAAACACCCAGCTGAACAGTACAGAGTGGTTTACTTAAGAAGACTATGTCAGTGATAGACGGCCCACAGCCTTCAAAAGGGCCGCACAGTACCCTTAATTCCAGTAATCGGTTACAATAATACATTTAATGAAAGAAAGAAACACCTATCTGCAATGACATATCAGCAAGCATTTTAAACCAGTATTACAAGCTATAGCAAACAAATCTGATTATAGAGTAGAAAGGAGCGGGCGGCGGCGGGTCAAGGCTCCGGCGGCGGCGGCGGGTCAAGGCTCCGACGGCCACAGGTGGCCCTAAAGCCACCTGCTGCAAATCACTGATATATCTGCCTGTTCTCTGGGTTGTAGTTAGCAGCTGCCCTATAAACCACAGGGACTATCGGCTGGTCACAAACAGACAGACATACTTATACAGCTAATACACATTAAAGGTGTCTTCACCAGAAATATTTTATGTTTAAAAGAAAGTTCATCTTTGAGAACTTTTTTTTATTGTTTTAAATGTGCAAGTGTTTTGCAAGTATCTTACGTCTAATCGCTTGGTAGATACACTCTGCCAGAGAGTGTATTCAACACATAGCTTTCCTCTAGGTACTGCAATATCGGTGGGCCTGGCGTATACAGACCTGTGTTGATGCTGAACGCCTATCAGTGCATCACAAACCTTAGGTCATAGAGTATATGGAACAGCTTGCGTTGTCCAATGACACGGTGAGGAGTGTAGGGGCTTAGACAGAGGGCGGCTTATGCTTGGACTACCAAAAAGAAGAATCTGAAGGACAGGTGAACTTATCCTTTAAGTAGTGCATGTGGGGGTGTGGTAGCCATACAGGCTACTCCCCATTCAAATAAACTTATTGGCTGAATTAAAATAAGCAAGAACGCAAGCCATACAGGCTACTCCCCATTCAAATAAACTTATTGGCTGAATTAAAATAAGCAAGAACGCAACCTATCACTTCTCTGTGATGTCACTAGTCCCTGGCGAATCGATAGGCTGCATTTTTATTAATATCCATTACTAATATACAATTACTAATAGATTGAAAGACACCTTCCAAGATGATTAAACTTTAGGTCACTCTGCCTAGTAGACCCTGCCGCTTAAACGTCACAAAGAACTCTACGAGCGCCTCACAAATCATTAGATCGCTAACATCAACAATCACAAGTACAGAAGAATAATTGTTACGTAAAGGACTTTTTTCCTGTTATCCCCAATGGTCACCTGTAAAATGGGAGAAAAAAAAAACCCACAGGAGCGATTTTGGGCTCTAAATTCCTCTGGATTTCTATAGAGTAAATCTTTGCCTCATAATCATGTTATTGTTCAGTGTAAATGGACCCAGACTCTGTAAACATGGTTGGAGGTGGAAGGGGGGAGTTCATGATGTGTCTTGTTTTAAAAACAGTAAATTATGTTAATTCATTTCCTCTAGCTAAACAGTGGTAATAAACCTAAGGGGGAAAGGGCGGACAGGATAAACAAGACTCAATTACATAGGCAGGGAGAGAGTCTTAACAAATGCCCCCTTTTTCCCCCTCAGATTATATTATGACTTTAGATGGGGGTCTGACCATGGACTTCTTTTCAGCGGGGTAATTAAATGCTGCCTTTGTCCCACGTGGGGCATGTTTGCAGGACTTGATCAATGACCTTGATTATGGCTAGATATGAAGTAGGTGCGACTTGTATGCACCAGACAGACCCTGCACAATTCTGATCCACTTACACTGAGGCCAGAAAGAGGAAACCACGGGATTCTGAAGAGAGACTCCATACTGTGTCTGTATCTCCTTAGCAGAGGATGGGAACTGGCCAGGACTAGGTCATTGTTAGGACAAGGCCCACTGTACACATAACACATAAAATTGGAGGAAGACCTAAAATAACATAAGTAAAAAATATTTTACAGAAAATGTGATCGATGTGTGGAATAGCCAAGACTTAGATAGAAAATAATAGCAGGAAAAAAAAAAAAATTAAATCCCCCCCCAAAAAAAAATTAAAAAAAAATATGCACACAAAAAGAGTGCGAGTCCCAAGCAACTACCACTCTTTTTGTTCATATTTCTTGCTTATTAAAATATACTCATCACCTAACTTACAATGGAACTCTAAGGGGTATATTTACTAAAGTGCGGGTTTGAAAAAGTGGAGATGTTGCCTATAGCAACCAATCAGATTCTATCTGTCATTTTGTAGAATGTTCTAAATAAATCACAGATAGAATCTGATTGGTTGCTATAACATCTCCACTTTGTCAAGCCCACAGTTTAGTAAAAAAAAAAAAAAATACCCCCAATAGCCATTAGAATGCAGTCTATTAATTCACTAGGAACCAATGACCTGACTGAGGCAGTCTCACGTAACGCTCTGTCATGTCATGACTAGTTTCTATTGTCCCTGCCCACAAAATGTCTGCCTCCACTGAGGTGCAGGCGACGTGTACACTTTGCAGTGTAAAAAAAAAATAAAAAAAATCTTAAATTGGGAAAAAAACCAAAAAAAAAACAGCGACTTTAAAAAGAAGAGTTAATATCAGTAGGTAGGCAGCTAGTTGTGAATTAGAGAGTGGCAGGCTTATAAATCCATCATGCACTGAGAAAAGGGTAGAGACTGGCAGGACAATAGGGTTGTTTAATTGCCAAGGCAAAACCCATTCAGGCATTCACACTGCAGAAAGAGAGTCAGTGAAATAACAGGGGCTGGCAAGCAATGAATACCCCCATTAGAGCTCCCTTGCTACCGAGGTAGCATTCAGTAATTCACACATATTTGCCCATTCACTCACAATTGGTTTATAGCTACTGTGTCTCTTTCAATCAAAACTGGTTAGCAAAACAAACATCTTATAAAACTCACGCTGGGCTGTAATAGCAAAACGAATTAATTCACAAAATAAGGAGCGTGATCATATTATGTGTCTAATTACTCACTTTGTCTTTTATTTGTTATTTAACTGTACTGGTAAGTTCCCTGTTAGGACTGCTCTCTTCTCTATGGTGGTTACAGCAGAGATAGATGGTAAATCCTTCTCTAGACGGCTGAACACACAACGTCGGTCACTAGACTCGGGTGTCCCCCAAAAAAGACAAAGAAATAAATCTTCCAGCAATGCTGCTATTAATGATTTATTAATATACCCAGATAATTAACAGAACCTTGAGAGTCTTAAAAAAAACTTTGCAAAAACCAATCATGACAAGTGGGTTAAATAGCCTCTGCAAACCCCTTTCCACCCCATACACATATATTTACTAGTATTTTAAGATAACGCTACACTTGTGCTCTTATCTGTGATAGACACATATATATATATATATATTCTACACACACTTACAGAAATTATGTTTACTTCATAATCCCATTATGCTTCCAAACTCTTATGTATATATGTTATGTGTAACACTGAAGCACATAGTCTGCCTGCCTAGGTGTAAAGTATCTTTAGCTCGCCACTGGCTACATTTATTGGACCACAGCATAGGCAAACCAAGGAGGGGGGGGGGTCCCTAGTGCCTGGAAACCCCCCTCCAAGAATGGGGCACTGTATAATTGAGGTGGCTGGACCCTGCCCCCGCTTCACACGGCTCTGCTCGAAAAGGGAGAGCTGCGTGCACCTAACAGTAGTCCACGCAGCATTGCCCGTGTATATTATGGGGATAGGGAGAGTTTGAGAGCAGCCAAGCACTCTCTAAAATTATAGTCAAGACCCCATGCATGCTGGTCACACCCACTGGCGGCGTGGTGTGGAAACCCCCCTCTGCAAATCCTGCGTTTGCCCCTGCACAGAAGCCGACATTATTACCTGAACGAAAAAAGAACTGCAAAAAAATAGATTTGACATCTAAGGACGTACGACTTGCCAAAACTCCCTTAACAGCTTTACTGGCATCATAAAAACACAACCAAGAAGTATATGACTGGAGTCATTTTTGTGGGCAACGGGAAGATATTTTACAAACAGTGCACTTTCTTTCTCAAATAACAGCACGAAGACTTAAAACAAACAGCAAGAAGCTAAATGAGGTGCAAGATTTGTGCTGTTTTCCCCGCGTCACCTATTGCTCTGTACCCTTCGGTGATGCGACACCTCAGACTCCATCTTAAACTCGTGAAGTAAATTCGCCAGATGGGAAGAAGAGGGGGAGGGGGGGTAAGAATGGGGAAAAATAACTCAGCCGCCTGCCAAAATAAAAACCACTTTGACTTCTACAGTTACGCAGAGGGGAAAAAAAAGGATATCTAAAGAGAAAACTGAATAAGCCTTTTCGTAGAAGTTTCTGTTACTAATTTACATGGATTTTTTTTTTATTTTTATTTTTTTTAAGAAAATCTTTTCTGCACGGAACAAAAATAAAATAAAAAATGCAATTCACATATAGCCTGGAGTTAACTGGCCAGATTTCTTCCTGAAAATTGAAGAGCCTTTGATGAAATGAAAATTCTAGGTTGTTTGCAGCGCTGAGGAATAATGTGGTTCTGTGGGAATACAATGGCCGGACTGTGTAATCACTGCAAATAATCAAACACCATAGGACTGATGTTTATTTGACTAGGAAAAAAAACAAAAAAAACCGTGAATGAACAGTGCGGCAGGCAGCATCTATTAACTTGTTAAACACTACTTCTGTTCTCGCTCCTGCGCTCACTAAGCTGCTGGCAGACGGATACTTGCAGACTGTGGTTTGAAGGGTAACCCGAAGGCAAACTGGCACACCGTATATGCCAAACGACAACAACTGTGCGACGTAAACCGAATCAGGTTATCCACGGGCATCAAGTCAACCCAACCAATAAAAGGCGACAAGTCATTTCTCATTTAATGGATACCATCTGTTGGGAGTTTATTTCATGTCACAAGCTATGTAGATAATTTTTATTAGTGCATGGCAGGGTGCGTGATGTCATCGGAGATGTATTTTTAGACACCAGAATAATGGCATGCCATTAACCCACAAACCCTTGATAATTGACTGCAAAGGCTAAATACACATTCAAAAGAGACTACAGCAAGACTCTCATCTGATAAGAACAGATCAATTAAGAGGCCAGAAGAGGCTGTAGCTTCTTATCCCCGTTTCAGACCAATGGCACATTTACTTTTTGCAGTGGGTAAGTAGATATTTTTAAAAGATTTAATTTGAAACACTCTTAGGGGGGTATTCAATTGTTAGCGAGATCCCCGGAAAACGAGCGCTCGAAAAAAATATTAATACGATCTGCGAGCTGAAATCCAGCGAGTAAATTACCGTATTAACGGTATTTATGCGCATATTACCGTATTAACGGTAATATTTTTCGAGCGCTCGTTTTCCGGAGATCTCGATAACAATTGAATACCCCCCTTAGGGCTAGACTTACTAAGCTGCATGTTTGTAAAAGTGGGGATGTTGCCTATAGCAACCAATCAGATTCTAGCTTTCATTTATTTAGTACCTTCGACAAAATGACAGCTAGAATCTGATTGGTTGCTATAGGCAACATCCCCACTTTTTCAAACCCGCAGCTTAGTAAATATACCCCTTAATGTTCTGGAGGAAATAAGTCTTTAATAAGTCCCCCCCCCCCCCCCCCCCCCCCTCCAAGTATGTGGGGCTTGAACACAAACAATTCATAAGGGATTCCTGGTCTTTTAACTTTTAATATAGGTAATCAGTCACTTCAAGCACTGTGCTTGGGGGAGAATTGTATCACAAACTGCTTTAAAATCCGGTGGAAGTGTAGTTTACACAGCAAAAGACCACAGAGATCTCTGCCACAGCCGGAATATTAGGGGCGTCCCCAAGGCTGGCGGACATAGTTTGGTTTATTATTATTAGTAGTACTTCAAGTTAACGTTTTAGACGATGGGGCAAAAAGAATTTTGCGTGGAGGTCATGGCTAACAAACCCCACAGAGAAATTAAATGATGAAATAGCTCTACAAGATACAATGTACATCAGGAGAGAGCTCTACGTCTCCCCTTAATGGTCATATGCGGTACTGCAACATTCTTATTTTCTTTTTCGGTCAACATCCCAAGGGATAGATATGGGAATTCGGACACCTGTTTTCTTCTCCCCCACCCCAAAAAATGCTTGTGGTTTGACCAACAGTGAAAGCACTACTTGATGATGTAAGAGGTGTAGTAGGCTTTCACAATACTCAAATCCAAGCACCAGATCTCCAACTTTTCAAAAACACGTCAGCAGCCTATAATTATACAATGTAATAAATCTTAAGCTAGTTTACAAACTTCACTTTAACCCTGAAATAAAACTAGGAACGGAGAAATAATAAAAAAACAACACAAATAAAAGAAATTCCCTAGAGGTTACATGCCCTTGTCTCTCACTGTCCCAGCAAAAAAATAAATCGCAAGTTTATTTGCCCAGGTAAATAGTGCCTGTTAGATTTTATAGATAGATTTCCGGCAGTGAGGCAAAGTATAAACAGGGGCTATATTATTTCAAATAATGTACATGTGTGGCTATATTAGAATGTAAACGCCTGCTGCGTAAGCACTTAATGCAGCAACCCCATGAAAAAAAATCCGGTGTGTTTTCTTGTAACATAAATCACTGTGGAAGGCTATAAGAATACTGTTGGTATTTACTATTTAACATGATTTGATTTATGATTTTGGAGTGCCGTGGCAAATCACAGGCGCATAACACATAAAGTTGTGAGCAGAGAGGCTTTGGAACGCCCCTCTGAGCTCTGTCTGCACTGTGGCATCCTTCTTCCCCCTCTGCCGTCACATGACATGCTGAGAGCTGTGAGCCTGTGTCTGTGTAGCAGACTGACTGTGTCTGGCAGCCATTATGTTTGCCAACCAGAGAGCTTTTGAAAAGGAGATAATGATTGTAGGAGGATGGCGAAGAAAATGTATGCGTGTTTTAAAGGTACTTAACTTGATACTTAAAGGGGCAAAAAAAAAATTCGATGCGGGATTGCTTCCAGACTGTGGTTACAGTTTGTTATCAGTGGAAAATATAAACATCTCGTTTGAAATGCAATCTGAATAAAACACAAAGGAAATATGGCAGACTTTTCCAAATAAAAAACAAAAAACAAACGTGCTTTTATTTCTTTCGGTAGGCTTTGAGGCAAACGTAGTACCGACATCATATGGAAAAATTATGAAATATAGATTTTTAAAACATAGCTGCAATATTGCAGTGTGGGGGGATTAAACAAACAACTGGTATGAACTATGACGTAGTTTTAAACATTAAAGAAAAATGAGCATGGGATTTATAAAACCATGCCTGGTTGCAGTGCATTCTGGGAGTTGTAGCAATAACTGAGACCAGTGGACAATATAGACAGAGAAACAAACTAATTCTTAAAATATACCTTTAATTCATAACTCAAAAGTGTGTCATACCGAAGTGGCCTCATGCTTCAGCGGTGTCACTGAACTCCAAAAAATAATAATATTGTATTACAGTCATCTTTTGATGCATGTCCCCCGTTCATTCATACAGTAACATAATGAATGCTCTAAAACAAGGGTTGAGCAGAAATCCTGCTGTTCTCCAGATAAACTGACAAATAAAAGGTTTAGTCCCCACCAAAAAAGAAAAATGTTCAAGGTTCTAATCTCTGCTTTAAATCTTATCACTTGTTTGACACTAATTACAAGACTGGATAAGCAAAAGGGTGACCCTCTGACTTTGGCTGCTTAAATTAATGGCAAGAGCCAGGTTCTTACAGCTTATAGAGCTCCTGTATCAATGAGAGAATTAGGCTTCTTATGTGGATCCAGTGTCAGTAGCGCGGCCTGTACAGGCACGGTTAGGAATGGCCGCAGATACGAGAGACGTCGCTCTCTATACCCGATGGCTGACGGAGGCCAATATAGTCCTCCCAGCCTTTGATTCCACCAATAACCACCAGAATCACTAATCTAATGGATAAACGCTGCCAGCGACACCCAGACATTCGGAGAAATTCTACTTACGGAGCAATAAAAGTCATTTTCACGCCACCCACGAACAAAGGTGTAATTAAGGGTGATATTTTCAGGTCATGTCACAACACATCTGCTACATACATGTAGCTCTGCAACGGGTTACAAGAGCCATGAAACCACGTCTTAAAAAATATGCTGACCAAATTACTGGGTTTTTTTTGTCAAAACAAAGCACAAAACGACAGCAACAAGAATGAGACACAAGGGTATTTACCAATACACAACAGATCTAGTCAAAATCCACGTCACCCGCTGCAAAGTTCTAAATCGGCTTCCACACAAATATCACCAAAAATCGTTGAGCACCCAAAAATTTGGAATATTTTTTTCAGGTGTAGGTGAAATTGTTGTAATTACACATGAATGCACAGTGGTCTAGTGGTTAGCACTTCTGCCTCACAGTGCCGGGGTCATGAGTTTGATTCCCGACCATGGCCTTATCTGTGTGGAGTTTGTATGTTCTCCCTGTGTTTGCGTGGGTTTCCTCCGGGTGCTCCGGTTTCCTCCCACACTCCAAAAACATACAAGTAGGTTTATTGGCTGCTATCAAAATTAACAGTAGTCAGTGTGTGTGTATGTTAGGGAATTTAGACTGTAAGCTCCAATGGGGCAGGGACTGATGTGAGTGAGTTCTCTGTACAGCGCTGCGGAATTAGTGGCGCTATATAAATAACTGATGATGAATGTAAATTATACTGTAGTATTTCAGGCCACGTCAAAGTGCCTTATGTTTGCATTATTTTTGTGTGAAATGTGTTTTTTTTTACATATTTAAACCAACAAAGACAAGCCCACGAACTGTATGGAAGAATACCAATGTATACCACTCATTTATTCAAGCACGTTTAAGATGGCAAAACAAAATATTCTAGTGCCCATCATGGGAAAAAAAACCGCTATACAGGTGAGGTGACATACAAAAAAAAACAAAAAAAAAAAACTGTTCAATAAAACCATACAATCTTTATCATCATCATCAACATTTATTTATATAGCGCCAGCAAATTCCGTAGCGCTTTACAATTGGGAACAAACATTAATAAAACAATACTGGGTAATACATACAGACAGAGAGGTAAGAGAACCCTGCTCGCAAGCTTACAAATTGAACCCAATCTATTCATGGATGAAGAATGCCCAATTCAGCTAATGCCATTTTTTGTCCTTTAAATATGTATTTTAAAAGTCAGGAGAGAGGCTAATTGCTATTGCGTTCACACCAGATATCTGAAAAGGAGAGTGGATCTCTCGGTAATAGCCTGCCCTGCTGAACCAAGCTCTTGATTATATTTCGTCCTTTACATAAAAACTGGGAAGCCAGCCATTGTGCCCACTGAGCCAATAATCATGAGAATGGAGCCTATCAATTCATGAGGAAAAAGTAAAATGACATAGGCAGCCATCTTGTGAGAGGAAAGTATATCAACGAGAATGAAATTCAACAATTTGGCAGTTTTGCACCAATCACAGACATTAATCTGAACTGAGTAACTTGGACTAATGAAAGCGATTGTCAGATAATTTATCAATTCCAGGAAAAAAACATTGGAACAGAACTGATCAGAAGACACACACTCAAAGGCAAATGACAAACAGTATAAAAGGAATATGCTCCCCCCCCCCCCCCCCCCCAAAAAAAAAGTTCTAAAAGTTTTCCTTTTAGAAGTTGGGGGAAAAACATATTCCAAGAAATATCAGTGTCTCCGTTGCAGCACGTGCGTGTTATCCATGCAAAAGTTATATCCTGTATAAACACTGCAACACAAAATAACAGCACTGAAACCACATTGAACGCTGTCTGGGGTCAGCAGCCTATAATTGTGGCAGCACAGTCTATATTTTAAAAAATCCATAGCGAAGACTTTAAAACTTTAATGATAGAAAACATCTGACTAATTTGTATTAATAAAACAAAAAAAAGTTATTTTCGTAACTTTCGGAATCCTAAAAATAAACCTTGCCAAGGAAACACACTGCAACCTGTTCAACACCGTCATGGCAACGATTCTTACGTGTCAATATTCCATTTGGCTTGGGTTTTTTTTTTTATTCATAAAACGTGAATTAAATAAAGCATTGTTTAAAAGTATTTGTTTTTAAAAAAAAATCATCATCTCATTGGACAGCATGGAAAGTAGAACCCACTTCAGCTTATTCATCTCACCGTATAAAACAAACGACAGCAAAATAGTACACAGGGAGCTTTCGTTAGCAGGTTAAATTATGCAGTCATTGGTTTATTGTTGTTAATTAGGACAGTTAAATAGGGATAAAGTGACCCCTGTCTTTAAGTGAAGCCGTAGCCTGCTGTACTGTTGTGGGGGGCAATTTACTTACATAAAGTAATGCATCCATTAACGAAAAATATTAAAATGTTGTTTTCTCCGATTATGAGAACGAATCTTTCATTTAAACAAAAAAACAGGCTGCTTCGAATGAAAGGGTCCTGTTAAAAATAATCTCTTTTTTTTTTTTTTGCTATAAGCCCCGGCTATAGAATGTCCACTAGCCATACATTCTACAGCAAAACTAACAGCTGCTTTAACAGAGCAATATATATGTCCACATGCCCTGGGAGTAGACCGGCCGTAGAACGCCAGGAATTGGGCTGCAGTTCACATTGTGTCTGTGAAGACACCAACTGTAATTCTCTGAACATTAAACGATATATATGCCTAGGTAACTAATAACAGGCTCGCAGAGAAAGGCTGAGCTGTCCTTTATATACATTAAACCTCCCGGTTCTAGGCTGGCACAGCCACAAAAGCTATTTCACACAGGCATCAAAAAACATTCCGAACACGAAAAATGTGTTAGGGGGGAAATTAAACAAGAGCTGGATGCACAGCAATAAATTGTAGGGTACATGTGCTCAACCAAACAAGACAAAAGCCCTTTTGTGACCAGCAATCATCTCCAGTTTAATTCACTTTGCTGTACCAGGTACTTGCAGTGGTACAGACTATGCTCCAGCAGGAACTGACTTTAATACAAATATCCCACATACTGTCATGCGGGCAACCCTATGTGAACTGTATTACCAATTATTTGCTGCTTGGAATGCTGGGAGTTGTAGTTTATGGCGTCCTACACCTGCAGTATAAAAACCAATAACGCGTTTATATTTCTAAGGGTTAAAACAACACAGATTTAATGCAGATTCCAGCAAAGTCACATTCAGGAAACAAATTACAAACTCTGGAGCAAATTTTAACACCAGCCCTGAAACTAAGCCAGATGTGGTATGTTTTCCTTTCCCCTGCTTGTTTAGTTGTTTCCCTCTCAATCCCCATCTATCTGTGCAGTTTCACACTTTTGCAACGTATGCTTCAGTAAATGTGACTTGTGCAGTAAAACATTCTGTACAGGTTGCGTGGGAGCCAAAAAAAGAGGGGGGAGGGGGACCGACCAGAAGGAGAGAAAATTCTGCAAGGGGGATATAATGCGTTTGGAAGCTGAACTTAAATTCCACCTTTTACTATCTAGACAGATCACAAAAACTAGAAAAGAAATAAAAACAACAACAAAAAAGATATTGCTTTAGTTCTGCAATAATATAACGAAACAGAGCAATGATTGTCAATACAAGTCACCGTGAGGAGCACTGCAACACAATTTCATCAAGAGGAGAATGCCAGAGGGCAGTGTATTTAGCATATTTCAAACTTTACACTTCAAATTGCTGCAATAAACATTATCCGGGCAACCAGATCTAAAGCATTTTGGATAATAGACCCCACACAACAACATGCGAGCTAACGATACAAAATTGACTTGACTACATATATATATATATATATATATATATATATATATATATATATATATATATATATATATATATATATATATATAAGAAAAAAAATCTATATTACAAGTGGATAAGCAATGATGGCAGACAGTTGCTTGGCATTATAGCGCTAAAACATTCTGTTTCTTATGCTACATTACTCCAAACACATATTATGAATAGCCAATCAAGTGATACTATCACATTACCATATTGCTAGTCAGGTGTAGCGCACGGAACTCGCAGTCACCCGTATGCACCGCTGATTCTACAACAGTTGCACTTTTTGGATCATGTGGACTATATCTAAAGAGCTGTAAAACACTTAGTATTCAGCCTCCACAAAGATAACCAAGTGATCTCTCCAGCAGCTGTTGGTTTTCTTTTCTGCAGAAAGCCATTATCTTCTGATAGTGATAATGTAGGTGTGATCTACGGGACCTGTTAAAGCTGACACTTAGCAGACTGGTATAATTGTTTGTTTGGTTTACGTGGGAAAACAAAACAAAACAAAGTTGGGAGGATTAAAAAACAAAAACAACATAAAAACAACAACAAAAAATGGTATTTGCTCTGATATTCCCATTAGTGGAATGGTTTTATTTTCTAGATTGGTTAAGCCAGAAAAATTTAGACCTTTCATGGAGTAGCAAAAAAGGTTCATTGAAGCTTAAATTCATAGCCCAGGAGGAAACCACATCTGCTCTATTTAAAAGTAACAAGCCCCAAAGCAATGACAAAAAGGGGACAAACGTGTTTTTGGAAGGATGGTCTGTACCTTAACTGGAAAAAACCAACAACAAACAAGCAGAGTTTGGTATGTAGAGACATCTCTGGATGTGCTTACAATTAACACGCTTACCTCTTGCCGAGTCGGAAAACGCAATTATCCCAATAATAAGGAGAGCAAACTGGAATTCCATCGTGAAGTCCTGTTTAATGTCTTTCAATAAATACCTAAAATGCAAAGTAAAAAAAAAAAAAAAAAGAATACTAAACATCTGAATTCAATATCATTTTATATTCCTCTTCAAAAGCACAAATCATATTTGAAGAAAATGTTTCCCTAAGTAGAACATTAAATATAATTCATCTCTGTAGAACGCAGCAAATCGAATTTTGCCATTAAGAATAAAAATGATAAGAGTAGAAACACATGCAATTAAATGGAATAATGCAATAACAGTACCCAGGAATCTGCTCCAATGGAAAGTGTGAATCAGTGCAGAGGTTACGTTGGGGGTAAAGACTAAGCTTTGTATATATGGGTATAGTCGTGCGTTTCCGAGTTTTCCTACTAGAGTTCATCCCGTTCCATTTGTGACAATTGTAACAGTGTCATGTCGCTGCCAATTAACTGTACAAAATACATGTCAAAGGGCGTCAGAGTTTACAAATGTATTGCAAAAACAGCCCAAAGGTGTACATTAATCGCAGCCAAATACCCTGCTTTACTCTCGCTCTCTAAACAGTGTCTGAATTCCTGGCTCTTGTAAACGCTTTCTACCCTGGGGACACACAACAATCCTTGTATTGATTCCAACAAGTTAAATAATTACACCTAGTATTTGGCGTACAAATTTGCAGCGGGGACTCTCTTAACCCTGTGTCAGCCAGAGGGCCTTGTAACCCAGTGACAAAACCCCTCGCCTGACGCTTAGGGGGTTAATCTGCCAATTCCCATTGGCTTGCGCAAAGAGCCGTATAAATAGCCCCACGTGTTATATATACGTTGCCGCTTCCTATACAGTGTAGTCACATTGATGGATCTCTATGAAAAGCTGTATTGAGGGAGCACAGTAAAGGCTTTAGCTCACACGTTTACTGAGGGCTGGCTGTATGGACTGATGAATACAGCACTGTCCCTAGTTCTTTATTAGTCTTGTGGATGTTGCTCAGCCTTCGCTAGTCAAAATATCAAATCCCCCTAACACCCCCCCCCCCCCTGATGTTCTAAAGCAAATAATATCACTCAAAGCAACTTAACGTTCAAAAATAAGACACCTATAGCTCAAAAAATAATTACAACAACACCGCATGATATGCTATGAATGATGTTGATTCATTAAAACGTACTATGACCCTTCCTTGTATTACACTTGATGTTAAGAAAGGAAAAGTAAAAAATTAAAGAGAGGCTTTGTAAACATTGCTGGTCGCAGAGCTCAGCAGGGTCTAAAACAGAACTTGAGCCTCCAAAATTGGGGTTCTTCTACCGGTAACTTGTCATGACCAACGACAAGTAGTCACTCCATACTTTCAATTTCAATATATATATATATATATATATATATATATATATATATATATATATATATATTTAAATCTATAGATACAGGGGGGGAATACCAGAGTGGCAGACACAAATTTGAAATAATTTGGTATATATAGCTTATGCCTGAGAATTCCCTAAGAAACTGTTAAGAATTGGCATTCACTGGAACATCATAAATGGTGTAAATTCATCAAATTAGAGGTTATTATTATATAACAACGTATTGCAAAATATATGGAGATAAATATAGAATTAATTCCAATACATAACAAGTTTTCTCACATTAGATTTTTACATATTAAAACTCAGGGATCCACATGTATTCTCCAAGCACATCCAGCACGGAGTGTCAGTCACCCTACCCAATTAATCATGAATGCCTGTAATAATCCATCTTAGTCAGTCTGTGGAATATACTGTATCACCTGCTATGGCCCATACTTGTACAAGTATAGTAATCACTACTATGAGAGTGCCAGTGAGTAATATATAGCACTGTTGTACCATACACATAACATGTGCATATTGAATATTATATATGCCATATTAATATTCATTGGCTTGTCTCACCAGGCTGTCTATGGGTCCAGGGCTGTATACAGTGGCACATATGTAAAAGTCATATTGGCTCACACATAGCAGGGTAAATATTGACATATATCAGAGTGCAGTTTAGCACATGGCACTGGGGATGAGACCAGTGACCTAATGCAGCAGTGCAGCCCCAGGACTGGCACCTAGCATATGTGAGTACAGTAGCAGCATGCAAGGGATGCACAGAGTGTGATGTACAGTGATCACCCACCTCCAGGCTGTCCGTGCAGGGTCTCCACCATATCCCGGGGTCTATCCTCCAGCCTCACAGACCTCTCATGGCCCTGGCTCCTGGGTGCAGGCTCCTGGGGTGCAGGGGGATAACACACAATAAGATCCAGGGAGCCCCCGCAGGACCTCGCTGTGCTCTCCCCGCAGCTTTGTGATTCCAGGCGCTGCAGAGCAGGCACACAGCGGGCCCCGCCCACCTGGAAACTTCCAGCCAATCCGCGGAGACGGGTGCTTAACCCTTAGCGGGCTGCAGCTGTTGTACTAGGAGTCCCCCGTCCCCCCCGTGTGTGAGGGTGTAAGGTACAGGGGGGAACACACACCCGGCACAACATGGGCACTGATGGCTGGACACGGGGCTGTACACATATACACATTACACACACACACAGTACACACATATATACACAGCACATATATACAGCATACATATAGACACACAGCACACACATAGCACATACAGCATATATATATATATATACATATATATACACACAGCATACACACACACACACATATATACACAGCACATATATACAGCATACATATAGACACACAGCACACACATAGCACATACAGCATATATATATATACATATATATACACACAGCATACACACACACACACACACAGTACACACATATATACACAGCACATATATACAGCATACATATAGACACACAGCACACACATAGCACATACAGCATATATATATATATATATATATATATATATATATATATATATACATATATACACAGCATACACACACAGTACACACATATATACAGCATACATATAGACACACAGCACATTACACACACATAGCACATATATATATATATATATATATATGTGTATATATATATATATACATATACACACACACACACAGCACATTTACACACATACATACAACACACACACTCATACACACACAGCACATATATACAGCATACATATAGACACACAGCACACACATAGCACATATAGCATATATATATATATATATATAGCATACACACGCACACAGCACATATACACACACACATGAAAGCACACAGAGAAGTGAATAAGGCACACACACTCTCAGCGCACAAAGAGGCTTTTCAGAGCGGAGCGCACACTACAGTAACCAGCGGTGTACACAGGATCCCACACAGTGCTACACCCAGGGAAGTACAAGGATGCACACAGGACACAACACAAACACAATGTAAAACAGAACACACAAGATGTGACAAGGATGTACACAAGACACTACACTCACAACAGCACAGACACAATATAAAACAGAACACACAAGATGTGAGAAGGATGCACACATGATAAAACACAAACAATATGAAGGAACACAAGATGTGACAAAGATGCACACATGATAACACAAACACAATATAAAACAGAACACACACAAGATGTGACAAGGATGCACACATGATAGCACAAACACAATATAAAACTGAACACACAAGATGTCACAAGGATGTACACAAGACACTACACTCGCAACAGCACAGACACAATATAAAACAGAATACACAAGATGTGAGAAGGATGCACACATGATAACACAGACACAATATAAAACAGAATACACAAGATGTGAGAAGGATGCACACAGGACACAACACAAACAATATGAAGGAACACAAGATGTGACAAGGATGCACACATGATAACACAATCACAATATAAAACAGAACACACACAAGATGTGACAAGGATGCACACATGATAGCACAAACACAATATAAAACTGAACACACAAGATGTCACAAGGATGCACACAAGACACTACACTCGCAACAGCACAAACACAATATAAAACAGAACATACAAGATGTGACAAGGATGCACACAGGACACAACACACAGAATAGGTAGAATAAGACCAGGGGTGTCTTACACCGAGGGGATTGTGTCATATTGCAGGTTTTGGGGGCAGCAAATTGTCTGAGTTTTGCTGCAGTTTATGTATGAATGATCTCGTCCCTATGAGATGTTCAATATAAAACTTAATAAATTAATAATACTTATTTCCTATACGTTATAATTAGCTCAAATCATTTTTATGTTGCTATGTGTAATCTAGGAGTTGGAAACAGTTTCTACCATGACCCATAAGATGTCTTTGAATCAGCTTATTTTAAAAAAAGAAGGTCACTAATTAGTTGGGGAGGGGAGTGTTAGACCATAGTCTTATGTGTGGCCAAATTTACATTATATAAATGTGTGTGTGTGTGTGTGTGTGTGTGTGTGAAACATCCAACCCAGCACAATGAGACAGCAATGCTAACCACGGTGCCACTGTGTATTTTAAGGCGTCATGTACAGATTGCCCGATATCAGCTGCGATATTGCAACACGTGTCCCCAGAACTAGTTGCTAGAAGTGATCGGTGTCTTGTAATTCCAGAATATGTTCTTGGAGAATTATGCTTAATAAAGCGGGATCTTTATTGTGACATATGAAGAGATGTTGAGAATCTCAGTGATAACTCTTGGAGTGTACAGATACGAACAAGACAGAAATTGTCCCCAATTATTTTTGTTCAGAAAGTCCAGTAAAATAACTTTGAGCTCTTATATTGAGTTTTGCATAATTTAGGGTCAGACTGGTCCCCGTAGCTGTATGTGCCTGTCGCCTGGGGATCAGTGGATTTCAGGAAGTTGAACTAACTGTGTGTTGAGATACAGTGCACGGAATTACGTAGAAATTAAAGTTGCCTCAGTGGCGTGAGTGACTTTTGCTGTCTGTCTATCTAAAGACGAGGGGCTTGGTCCATTAAGGAAAGTAAAACAAAGAAAATTAGTAACTTTGCACCTTGGCAAAACCATGTTGCATTGGTGGGGGGGGGGTTAAATTTAAAATATGATGGCAGATTTATAGTTGGGATAGGACATGTCCTAGATCAACTTTAAAATTCAGTGTAAAAATAAAGCTGCCAAGTATTTGTGTGTTACATGAAAAAACAGCCAGTATGTAACTTATGTGCAAAGTAATAAACAAATTTGCACCCCTTGCTTTGTAACATGGCTTTGTCTAGGGTCATATTTACTCCTTTTTTTGCGTTGCTCTCCCTAATAAATCAGACCCTAGGTCATCTATGTAATGTCAGTAGAGTTTCAGATTCACACCAAGGAGTTGTTATACATGAACCCACAAAGAGGTTGGCACAACTTGGCACAAACCTGGTCCTTGTCTAGAGGTAAGTGGATTGCTGAAAGGGGGTTGCGATTGTGCATTAAGGTAAAGTGGATGAAATTAAGTAGGACTTGAACTTGTCTCACTGAGATTAGGGGGTCTAGCTGTAAGTACTGCTGGATGGTATTTGGGACAAGGTCAACTCTTTAGCAATGGCATAGTTATAGCCCATTTTTAAATGACCCATAGTCGATTCATATATTAAGTTTTTAAAACGCCCCAGCATCGGCATCCTGAATCTTTGTTCTCACAATCATCAGCAATGTCACTAAGTCGACAGCAGTACAGGAGTACTTGAGAAAACTCATTATGATACTGCTCGTAAGAGAGCACACAAATGAGAGAAAACCTAAATAGGTGTTCACTCAGTTTTTTTAATATAGATTCTTCATGTGACAAGAAGACGGCTTATAAATATTCTTATTCATTTTTTTTCTCCCTTATTAAAAACAAGATTCAAAATGGGGTTACGTTTCATAGAAATCTACACCTTCATTGCAACAAATGTAAATAAATATATATATATATATATATATATATATATATATATATATATATGTATATATATACTCTTGGGAAGGGGGAAGTGAGATATTAGACTACTATGTTTCAAACAGAATTGTTACCTGTCAGCTGAACTTTCCAGATCACAAGTAAATACATTCTAGAAAAAAAACAAAAAACTTTAATGTACACTTAGGGCTAGATTTACTAAACTGTGGATTTGAAAAAGTGGAGATGTTACTTATAGCAACCAATCAGATTCTAGTTATCATTTATTTAGTATATTCTACAAAATGACAGCTAGAATCTGATTGGTGATAAGCAACATCTCCACATTTTCAAACCCGCAGTTTAGTAAATATGTCCCTTAATCTTCTACCAGAAGGTAGCAGGAATATTAGCAACAATAATTTGCAAATCTTTTTTTAAATTGAGGTTGGGATAGGAATTTTCCCATAAAACGTTCTCGTTGAGTTCCTTTTCACATGCAATAGAGCAGATTGCATATATCAGACACCAGAGAGCAGACCCAGTGTATCACAGACAAGAGAGCAGGCTCCATGGATCGCGCACACAAACACACAAGACCCTGACAGCCCTCCGTGAACCCCCCAGCATTGCATAGCGTCGATACACAGTGCATTCCATGCCAGACTCAAATATGTATTGCCCAGGATTATTTTCCAGGCTTTGATGCGTTCTGTTTATGCTGGAGTAATGATAGCATTGCACAGAGAGACTCTCCTTTCATCATATGATCCTGTGATGAAAATAAGTGAAATTGTAAACTGCAGAGAACCACGGGCCTGTGTGCACCCCACCACCCCCTCTCATAACAGGTGATTTTCAGGACATGTTTGAGATTAACGGCTTCTCCGTGTGGACATAACTCGGCTGCGGTGATACCAAGTGTTAACTTTACGGCCATCGTGTCTTCCATTTCGTTGTGTATAACTCTGCAAGATTACATTCATTAAAATAATCTTCAGTTGTTGTGCGATGCTGCTCTGTTTATAAGCAAAGGAAATAGAGAGTTATTTACTACAATTGCTTAAAGGTCCAAACCTGCATACAAACCATATCAACCAATCAGAAGCTTGCTTTCATTTTTTAAACTTGCACCAAGCTTGGTGCTTTAGCACAGATTTGCTCCTTTTTGAGCAATTTAGTAAATAAGCCTGAGAGTATTTGGCAGTAGATAGGAACCCGTTGATGCATCTAATTTTCTTTAGTTAATAATGATTATTATTAGTCGTATATTTTTATTGTGTGGTTTTGGGTTTTTTTTCTTTTAGATGTAAATTCTCACAATAGCCACCTATGCTCCACTTTTATAGTGCAAGTGGTTTTTTTTTATATTCTTTAATAGTGCATTTATATATATTACCATTTTCTATGCCCAGGATTTGTCCGTGTGTCGCTCTTCTTTTGCAGGAACACAAGCAAGTATATCTCGACCGAGATGTTCAGCATGAAAATAAAGAATATTAGAATTTTTAGTAAATAGAGTGCGCCCTCTTTATAATGTCATCTGACAACACAGGATCATTGCATTATATATCGAGGATGATCTTTAAAAGACCTAGGGGGATATTTGCTAAACTGCGGGTTTAAAAAAGTGGAGATGTTGCCTGTAGCAACCAATCAGATTCTAGCTGTCATTTTGTAGAATGTAGTAAAAAATGATATCTAGAATCTGATTGGTTGCTATAGGCAACATCTCCACTTTTTCAAACCCGTAGTTTAGTAAATATACCTCCAAGATGTATAGTATACATTTAAATTCACTTTTCTGCAGTTAATATACTGGTGGTAAGTGATGGTGGAATCATAAAAGACGTGTAGTTCTGTATATGATTATTACACATACAAACTGCCCTCATTTAAGGCAGAAATGCTAAGCCCACGATACCAGTCATTGCTTTAAAAAAAACAAAATGCATCTCAGACAAGTCTTTAAAAAGCAATCAAGTATTCCTATGAGGATCAATGGAGAGTGCTGGGCAACACATAGATGGAACAAAAATATTACAAATTCATCTATGCTCCATCATGCATTTTCTCTGTGGCCCCCGGAACCTTTATGGAAATATCCTTTGTAATTTTTAGAATTAACGATCCTTTTTTAAAGCCCCCCAACATTGCTGACTACACAATACAGTTATTATTTGCACTTTGCAGTGCTAGTTTTCTGGATAAACAAAACATGCTTTCATTTTAAGTAATAATTAAATCTGGGATTTTTTATTTGTAAATATTGAGACTGTGTATGATTGTGTCTGAGGTTAATCCTGTTCTCTGTAACACCTGGACAGAAGGTGAGTTTCTGATGTGACTAGTAACAGAAGTGTTTGGTCAGTGATAGAACGTTAGTGATAGAACCTGACAGTCATCTATGGTTTTGTTATTTGCATAGAATCGGGATCCCACAGGTGCAGCGAGATGAAGACCTCAAAACAAATTAGAAATCAAAGAACCTGGTTTGTTTGTTACTCTGTTTTGTTTTAACCCTTTAACTAAATTCTAATCCAGGGTACGAGTGGACTGTTGCATTTGTAACAGTCTGCTATGTACATCGTACAACTATATATATATATATACAGGGCCGCCGAGAGGGGGGGGAGCGGGTACATTTTACCCGGGCCCGACCATGCCAGGGGGCCCGGGCCGGGCCCTTTCCGCTAATTTAACTTTTTTTTTTTTCCCGCGGGGGTGGTGGGGGGTATTCGTTGGTGGGGGGAGCTGGAAGAAAAAAAAACAAACAAAAAAAACGATACTCACGTGATCGCGCGGCGCCGTGTCCCTCCTCTCCTCTTCTCCATTCACACTGGCTGCCGGGCGCCCATCAGTCAGTGAAGAGCGCCGCAGCCAGCATGAAGAAAGAAGACAGAAGAGGAAACAGAAGAAAAGAAAGGAAAGAAGTTGACAAAAGGTAAGTAAAGAAACGGAGAGGCAAGGGGAGGAAAACAGAGAGTGACAGTACTATAAAGAAAGGGGAGAGAGAAACAGAGGAGGAAAAAAAGCAGAGAGCCACAGAGGAATAAAAAAAAGTGGGATAGAGGAACAGAGGAGAAAAAAAAAGGAGAGAGGAACAGAGGAGGAAAAAAGGTGGGAAAGAGGAACAGTGGAGGAAAAAAAGTGGAAAGAGGAACAGAGGAGGAAAAAAAAGGGAGAGAGGAACAGAGGAGAAAATAAAAAGTGGGAAAAAGGAGCAGAGGAGGAAAAAAAGTGGGAGAGAGGAACAGAGGAGAAAAAAAAAGTGGGAAAGAGGAACAGAGGAGGAAAAAAAAGTGGGAAAGAGAAACAGTGGAGGAAAAAAAGGAGAGAGGAACAGAGGAGAAAAAAAGGTTTGGGGGCTATTGCATGTTGGGGTGAGTTTAGGGAGAATGAGGTCTGTTTATTAAATATGACTATGAATTATTTAATGGCAGTGATGGTTGCAAGAAATAGGTACTGCTGGGGCTGTTTGCAGGAAGGGAAATAGGTTTATTTATTAAATGTGAATAGTATTATTTTAATGTTGGGGCTGGAGGAAGGCCTGATTATTAATCGTGAGTGCTATTGATGTAACGCCGGGGCTGGCTGTAATTTTCTAAATGTAGCCATTTTTTTTTCAAAATAGGTCCTTCAACATTCCTGGATCCGGACAAGCCACAACTAAAGAAACCAGCAGCCATAGGTGGAGAAAGTGAGAAGAACAGGTAGGAGAGAGCAGCACAGTGTGTGAAATGTTGTGATTCTAGTAGGGACAATGGCAATTTTTGGTGAATGTTGTGCCCAATGTAAGGTGTAGGCCAAGACTGAACTGTTTGTGTACACACTGCATTCTTTGTATACTACACTGTGGTGCTAGATGTCCTGAAAGTCAGGAGTGCTTGAACATATGTGACGCTCCGGCGAATTGAGAGTCTAGTGATTTTGATGCTAGCCACGCCCCAATGGCGCATTTGCCAGGCCCCCAAATGCATGACCACACCTCCGAAAAATTTTGCACCGCCGTTAGGCTTGCCACGCCCCTGAATGTAATACTACACACTAAAAATTTTTGGGGCTTACTCGACTATGAGGGGGGGCCCCATGAATTTGTTGTACCCAGGCCCTGAATTCCTCTTGGCAGCCCTGTATATATATATATATATATATATATACATACACACACATGCATACACGCACACACAGTGGTCGCAGTGTAAGGATAAACATCATAAAAATGTATTGGGAGTGTAGGAATTTGGAATTTAATAGTTTTACAATGAATACACAAGGTGGAGAAGTGGTGGTGTGGCATATCACTGTATACACCCCTACTTAAACCCATATATATAAATATATATATATATATATATATACTAAACAGGAGACATAGATCCTTCTCACTCTCCAAGACTGGGGTGCAAGAGGTGGTTGCCCACATTGTATTGAAAAAAAAACCAGGATACTCTCCAAATACATAATGAATCAGGTACTAACTACTTTTTATATTAATAACAGGGAATGGGAAGACTTTGGCGTGATTTGACCAGCTTAACATATATTGCAATATGTGGAACTAACATTCCCTATTGTTAATATAGAAAAGTAGTTAGTACACTATTAATTATGTATTTGGAGAGTGCAGAGTATCCCTGTTACATGATAGATTGATAGATAGATATGATATGATATGATATTGATAGATAGATAGATAGATAGATAGATAGATAGATAGATATGATATTGATAGATAGATAGATAGATTGATATGATATTGATAGATATAGATAGATAGATAGATAAATAGATAGATATAATATTGATAGATAGATAGATAGATGGATGGATAGATAGATAGATAGATAGATAGAGGATAGATAGAGATAGATATGATATAGATAGATAGATAGATAGATAGATAGATAGATAGATAGATAGATAGATAGATAGATAGAGGATAGATATGATATAGATAGATAGATAGATAGATAGAGGATAGATAGAGATAGATAGGACATAGATAGATGGATAGATAGATAGAGGATAGATAGATAGATAGATAGATAGATAGATAGATAGAGGATAGATAGAGATAGATATGACATAGATAGATGGATAGATAGATAGATAGATATGATATGATATGATATTGATAGATATAGATAGATAGATAAATAGATAGATATAATATTGATAGATAGATAGATGGATAGATAGATAGATGAAGACATACAATAAAAGACTAATATGTTTCCCAGGAAGGTTTTCTTTTTCTTTAGTGACCACGGAGATGATGCTGTAATACCACAAGGGCAGAGAACAGTGTCGGTGACACATTGGAAGTGATTGCAGACAGACTCATGGGGGAGAGATTCAGTTCAGCACGATGAGTCTCAGGAACAGTCCACAGAGACAGCGACGGGATGGTCACACTGAAAGTTACACTCATTTTTCCTCGCGTCCAATAGAATAAAATGAGTGGAGATTCCTTACTGATTCTGAAGCGATGTACAGAGAACTCACTCACATCAGTCCCTGCCCCATTGGAGCTTACAGTCTAAATTCCCTAACACACACACACAGACGGAGAGAGATTAAGGGCAATTTAATAGCAGCCAATTAACCTACCAGTATGTTTTTGTAGTGTGGGAGGAAACCGGAGCACCCGGAGGAAACCCACGCAAACACGGGGAGAACATACAAGCTCCACACAGATAAGGCCATGGTTGGGAATTGAACTCATGACCCCAGTGCTGTGAGGCAGAAGTGCTAACCACTTGACTGTGCCCCCCTGTCCCCCTGCCAGGGACAAACATTTTGGGACATATGTTACAGGTACATTTGTGCAAAAGAAAACAGAACACATCTGCATTTTTTTCTAGTTTGTAAATGACTCCAAAAGTGAAAGATATTCCGTGATGATCAGACAGACAGCTGATTTTCCAGTTGTTATTATAGGGTATGCAAGTAAACCACGGGTGACCCTATAAACAGGATGTCAGCTAGACACTTGAAATATTCCTCCTGTCAATATAAGAACTAGCTAGTTTTGTGCCCGGTTAGTAATCAAAAGCGAAAAAGTTCTCCCACATCCTCTGGTTGTTTTGTGTAGGTGTTGACAAGGGCGCCATTTTCTGCCTCTGTTGAGACAGGAGAGCGACTTAGTCCGGAGTCCATTATGTACTGACATGTGCGGAGGAACGTGCCAGCACACGCCGGAACCTGTGAATACAGCAGATGTTACAGTACAAAACAACAGCTCCGGCTCTAGTGTAAACAGTTCCTAAAACAATGTTTTTCTGTCCTTTATAAACCTACAATTCCACTCAGCAATAATTGATTGTCCTGACGTGAAGACAGTAACACCAATATGCTTACAGGCTCCAAATGTACTGGCTGCCTCTGCACAGTGAGGCCAGCTAGTTTGTGGACTGAGCCAATACTTGGCTCACTAGGAATTAGCGACGTCACCACTAGTCCCACGTGAATTGATAGGCTTCATTCTGAAGATTATTGGCCCCTCCCACAAAATGGCTACCTCCAGTGTGTGCAGGCGACAGATACACGATAAAATGGAAACACAGCTGTTTATTTGATGCCTGGGCTCCACCTATAAAGGGTTGTCGGTGATCAAACACAAAAAAAAACAAAAAAACTGTCCACAGTTTGAACCGGGGTCACCAATGACATTTAATGATGAATCAGCAGCTTTCATCTCCCATTGCTGGCTTGATAGTTTCCATCCCTCATTCCCTGCAAATGACTCTTGTGGATCAAACAAATTAGTCGTTTAGTATAAAAACAGCATTCTGTGATGCATAAAACACTTGGTCTGGAGTGTTTGAACTGGTTGAAAATACACATAGGTTAATAAGGA
Organism: Mixophyes fleayi; assembly: GCF_038048845.1. Classification (NCBI taxonomy): domain Eukaryota; kingdom Metazoa; phylum Chordata; class Amphibia; order Anura; family Limnodynastidae; genus Mixophyes; species Mixophyes fleayi. The sequence goes on along the minus strand of NC_134402.1, from coordinate 27,891,572 downwards.
AAATATTAATAATTCCCTACTTTAAATGGAGGCTTCAGTGAGGAAAAAAGATGACTAAAATAATAATTAACTTCAATTCTTGATAACTTTCGTCATTTCTTTTCTCGTTAAAAAAAAAACCAACAACTCTTTATTAAAATATTATTGACGCAGTCATAAAATTAGTTTGAATTCAGCGATCCATGAACCACAATGTACAGAAATGTAGGACTATTGTTGGGAACATATTCTCACCAACGTTCTTGTACAGAAATGACAAAGCATCCTAAAAATAAGCACCCAAAGCAAAATTGTTGATGCTCTCGGTTTCAAAATCTGAGTCTTATACATGTTAGTACAATAAGACACCATAGAGACGTGGGGATAGGTGCAGTAAGATTTATGGCAGTTTGCATAGCGCACCCTCCATGAAATTGCTCTGCTCGTGGCGAGCACATTGGCACACTTCTATGCAGACTTGTGCCATTCCGGCACTTACACCCGCCCGCGCCTGGAGAAGCAGGACAAAGTAATTTACTGCCAGTTTGTGACCAACTGTGCATCAGTCCCTTAGGGTCTCCTTTAGTGTAAATCTAGCTAAAGGTTACAAATTTGCACCCGGCCAAACTAATGTTCTGTTGCAAGGGGTGCAAATGCAATTATTTTTGCATGCTGGGAAGATACTGGATGCTTTTGCATGTAGTACACAAATGCTGGGCAGATTTGTTTTAACACTGTAATTTAGAGTTGAATTAGAACACGCCCTCCCCCTCCCAATTCTAAATCGGTCCGCACATTTTAAAACTTACACACTCCGGCCGTGCAGCATATAGCCTCACCAAGGTACAGAATTGCACCTTCTAGCTAGATTTACTCATACTTACCAACTTTCTGTTGGTGAAATCCGGGAGCCTGCAGAGGAGGTGGGCGTGACGGGGGGGCGGGGCTCCAAGTGACCTCATTTTGGACCTGCCCCCCATGACTTGATGACGCAAAATGCGTCATTTGACAGCGGGGGGCGGGGCCAAACGCCGCGATTCACCGGGAATCGCGGCGTTTGGGACTTAATTCTGCCCACTTCACTAGGAAGTGGGCAGAATTATCCAGATGCGGGGGATTGCCACACTCGCCCGGGAGCCCGGGAGACTCTCGCAAAATGCGGGAGTCTCCCGGATATTTCGGGAGAGTTGGCAAGTCTGGATTTACTTCTATGTATAAATAAGGTCCAAATTGTCATACACAAAATCAAATTTAAGGTGCCAATACAGAGACACAAACCAGCTCCTGTATGAGTGCGAAAGATGATGGATATGGTAAAACCAAATGTTCTGCCGGTCACCATTAACAACTTGATTCGATGTCTATCAGGATCCTCCGTCACTTTGGAACCATTTACACAATGGTCAATTACTAAAATGTCTTAATTGGCTGTTGGATTGAAAGTTTGTATGGACAACTTTAATTCCTCCAATGTAGATGTTTGGCATGACCATCAAACAACCAGACTGGCCACTCATATGAACGGCCAAATTGCACAGATCTGATTGATCAGATGTTGCTCTCTAAATCTCTGACTTCTGGGTCAAGCTATGATCCCACAGCCAGCCATGGGGTTGGATGTGTTTTATCACCATGTCCAATTAAATCCAATCAATTTGCCTTTGACCTAGTAGGACAAGCCCACACACTGTTCAATGCTGGCCAATGTGTTCTATGTAGGGATGTGCACCGGCCACTTTTGGTGTCTCGTGTTTTGTGTTTTGGATTCGGATTTGCTTGAGGTTTTGGGTTTGGATTTGTTTCACAAAACACCTGACGAAAGGTTTTGGTTCGGATTTAAGGTTTTGGATTCGGATTTATTTTGAAAAAAACATAAAAAGTGTTAAAATCAAGTTTTTTGGTTTATTTTCACTCCTACGCTATTATTAACCTCAATAACATTCAATAACAATAATTTCCACTAATTCCCAGTCTATTCTGCAGAATCAGTGAACTTTGTAATATTGCAGTACCAATGGACTTATACTGCAGGATTGTTTTTTAAAATTTTTCGTGCTGGGCTGTGCTGGGCTGGGCTGGGCTGGGCTGTGTCCTTCTAAGGGCATTGTTATTTCCCCAGCACAGCACGAGATATAGCAGGACAGAGGACCACCTAACACACCCTCCCTCTACCCTGATCAATGCCCGAGTGAAGATTGCGGCGACTAGCGGGGAATTTATAAGATACAAGTATCGCGAGATCCGACAGCGGGATTATGACTCAAAGCCTCGGTTTCAGTTTTGCAATTGGCGGGAATACCCGGATCTGTTTTGGATCCGGCTCGGATCGGAAACGTTCGGGTGGGCTCGGATTTCAGATATCCGAGCCCGCTCATCTCTAGTTCTATGTGACTAACTTGGACAAGTTAAATTGCTGCCAGGAAAGATCAGACTCCATCAAAATTCATATTCATTGGGGTACATTTTTGAAAATTGCTACAAAAGAAAAAACAAACCCATTAGCAAAAAAAAGTGTTACAGAATTGGCATTGTCCCGAGATCAAGATCCCCCTAAATTTGCTATGGGTTGACCCTTCTAAATAGAAAAAGGTCCTTTAATGCTGCAGGTAACATGCCCTATAACAGATTTTTACAACCTTCTAAAATGAAAAAAAAGGAGGTGTTAGCAGCCAATCAGATTCTAGCGATCATATTCTAGAATGTACTAAATAAATGATAGCTACAATCTGAATGGTTGCTATGGGCAACACCTCCTTTTTTTCTTTTTAGAAGATATTATTTACCAGAGTATTTCATGTATTGCCATGACTTGTGTACTATATATGGCATAATGTACCACCTACAGTAAATTGTAATGATATTATAAGTCATAGAGATGTTTCACAAGTATTTATAATGAACACTGAAGTGATAGAGAACTCATCATAGGCGTTTACAGGACAACGCACCATTTATAAAGATATTATTTAGAAAAGCTTATACATACTGTATATTAGCAAGACTTGTGTATTATAATGTAACCATTTCTGTTGAAAAGAAAAAAAAAAATATACATTCAGTTTACTTGGACCCTTGCTTTTCCTTCCCGTTGTTGTTGTTTGATGACGATCCGGCAGCTATTACTGATGGTTTTTGTTATAATATAGCTCACTATAGTATATGTATTCCCCGACTGTGTTTAATGATGGCATGTGATTATTACTCTCCTAACCCTAATCGCTTTTCCAACTAATTCTAAATTTACATCATGAAACAATAGTTTTTCTGGTTTGTTAAGGAATTATTACACTTTAGGGTGTGCGTTAAGGGATTTAGACACATGTCCCAAGCGCTAAGGGCTACGGACCACACCCAGGGCGTGCATCCGAATCCCTTAATGCATAACCTGTCGTGTCTTATTGCTTTCTTATAAATCACACAATGTAAACAGCTCAAGTGGAAGATCTATTGGAACAAGTTGCTAAGGAATTTAAAACTACATGTGATTAGTGGTACAATTTAATCCCCAGTCTATGAATATCTTTATGCCGTCGTACGTATGACATTTAGAAATTGAATATTTAACACATTAACATGGATGTCAGTTTAAATAGGTTAAGTGAAGGTTAAGCTGACTTTAGTGCGGTAGACAGATTACTTCTCTCTTAAAAAAGAGCCGGATATTCCTACTGGAAGTAGGTCTATTTATACCTCACTAGTTATACACCACCTTTGGATTATCCCGTAGGATAGCTGCACTGTGGTGATAAATCAGTGGAGGAGGATGTATTTTATCAAGTGGAGGTTATTGCGGAAGTGGGGAGGTTACACCCAGAAATATATAGGGCATTTTTAAAGAGTAAGGGTGGGTGGAAAAGGGATTGATGGACCCACGCGTTTCTATTATATTACTGCATCCATAAGCGTCAAGTACTATGGAACTGGATCATTCGGATCTTCTTGGCTGGGGTCCAGGTGAAAGATATGCCAGTGGCCTGGGTTAACCTGAACTGGGGTCATGATCAATCTTTCATGGATGTTGGAATTTTGGAAGGATTGCCCAATGATGTGATCCTCTATAAAGATCTTGACCATGAAATTGTCAGCCAGTTCGTCAACTCATGGTTGGCACCCCAGAAGTAATGAAAGATATGATTCCAAAGACCCGGTGGTATGGTAGAAAGGCAAAGGTCTCCCCAAGTAGTATTGGAAATAAGCAAGTGACACAGGGCTAAGACTGCATAAACACATGGGTTTATTCTCTTTGCTTGTGGCGTAAGGTAGAAAAGTATCAGTAGTGTAGGAAAGAAATACAGTGAGACCTTCAGTATGCAATGTTATTCAACATGTCACAAACTAATAACAAATCTCACTGGGAAGTTGGGCACTAATGCTTCAGTGAAACGGGTTTCACTGGATAAATACTTTTAAAAGACAACCAGTTTCTCATGAGCTAATTAGTCAATTACAGTAAGTGCTGCTGCAGTAGATTATCTAGACAAGTCAATCACAATAGAATGTAATCTGTATAATTGCACTAACACTTATCTCACAAAAATCAGTGGAAATGCAACAAGGGTTATACCAACTTGATCAGGTTAGATGCTTCAGAGGACATGACATAGACTAGGGTCACTTTACAATAGACAGAACCCGCAAGGGGAAAATTATAATCTGCAGGTCAAAGCAAGGTTTCAACTGGACACATGAAGTTTATTAACTTATAAAAGATGAAATCAGTAATCAACTTGACGCATACGTCACTCCTGAGCTCAGTGTAAGAAACAGTAATTCTGCAAAATACAAGATTTTCAGCGTAAAGAACATTATCCTCACTTAGCCATCTGTGTAATGGAATGGAAGAGAAGGATGGGACCAGACACCCAGTACTATACTGACCCCCCCGCTGGCACCCTTGTACAGTGCCCTCCCCTTTAATCCGGATCTGGTCTTCGTAAGATTCCTGCTGACATCTGTTGGGAAGACTCAGGGTTGGGTCTTTTCCTTTACTCTTTCTGGGCTGGCTTTTAAAGATGGAACTTTAGCTGCAAATATCCCTGGATCCTCCATGATCCCAGGCAGCAGTAACACAGCACGATTCACAGCAACCAGCAACCACCCACTAGCCTCTCAAGCATATCCTGGAGCCTTCTAATACATTCTGGTGCCAAAATGCCTGTATATCGCTGGCTTTTTTTAAACTTGTTGCAGTGTCTGTCTTTGCATGCTTCTAGTGCAGTCTGGGGCTCTAGTTTGCAGTTTGTCCACCACAAAATGGCAGACGCAAATTGCAATGAATTTCCTGGAGGCATTCTGGGAGATGTCATTTTCTGCATGAGTGCATGCAGTAATATACCTGTGATTTGCAGGATATTAGACTGTCTGTGGCACTCTCCAGCACCAAGTCTGGAAAAACCCCGACCTCTGCCATTACCAGTACTGTGACTTCATACCATCGACCAAGCTGTTCTGGAAGTGCCAGTGAACTTCAGAGTAAACTGGAAATAAAACAAAGTTTGTGTTAAATTTTGGAAGACACCACCAAACACTCTTATCTACTGGGTTTTTGCTCCGTTATTGTACAAGGTTGGTGCACCTTGTGTCTGCTCCTTATCTGACTTTTGGGAGCACCAGGAGATAAGGACAACCAATTGCTACAGCATAGAACACTGGCACTCCCTGATAACCCACTACCCTGGGAATCAGTGCCGGAATAAAGTGTGTTGCCCAGAGAACTAAGGGAGGCTTGTCAGACAGAGCTGATTGGGGATTACAGTTCATTCTGGATTGTACAAGAGAATTAGGTATCAAAAAGGACACATTTACCCTGAACTACAGAATTTAGCTAATCTGATGTAGGCCTTCCCAAAGCAGGATGACACCAGACTTGGATTGCCTAAAAGTCCGGATTGTACCCAATCAGGATACACAGGTGATTGGCTTGTAATTTATGTATGTATATGGTATGATCTGTTATGTTCGACATTCTTTGTTATACAAAGTATTGCAGTGTAGTAGTTAACCCTTTCTAAAAGTGTTAAAGCCATTTTGGCGAATTATGAAAAAAAAAAACAAGATATTTGCCAAGATGTGCAAATTTGCAGTACTTTGCACTTTAATAACAGCACCAGGCAAGGTAAAGGATTGCAGAACAAACCCAGTAGTGTTAAACTGAACCTGGAACCATTCAAGTTAAATCTGAGTGCGCTGCTTTTCTGCAAATCCATGGTTGAAACCAGTATGCATATATACAGTATTTCATGCTGTTTTTCAGCTCAGTAATTGTTAGGAACTCCCAAGCCAGTACAGTGAAACTCGGGGACTACTCTGAAGGCCCGGTGTTCGCTGGAGCCCCTAGTGGTGGGGACAGACTGGGCTGCAGGCCGACCGAGGGTCGAGTAACGTATACTGGCTTAAAGGAGTACCCAGGAGTGGAGTGATTGGTGGACAGTAGTATGAGAAGAATCCTAGGTCAAAAGGTCACAAGCACAGATGCAAAATCCAGAGACAAGCGAAGGGTCAGACACACAGGCAGAGAAGCAAAATCCGAAATCCAGGCAAAAGGTCGAGGTCAGAAGAGAAGGGTCACAGGTCCAAGAACAAGCAGGGGTCAAAACACGGGTAGTCAAATCCAAGGTAGCAAGAACCAAACTGATAGCACAAGCAGGAAGCAGGACTGAGGACAGAACGCTATAACCGGCAGTGAGGCTGCAGACCTCACTGCCTTAAATACCAGTAGTGGCCAATCAGAGCCTAGCTCTGAAATCACATGGGCGGGCTCAATCCTGCCACATTAATCAGCCCACATGCTTGTGGGTGCTTCTGCGCATGCGCCCGGCTGTTCCCAGCTGCCGGGACGCAGCGCCCCTGTAATTAGCGTCCGACCGTTGCCCTGGCAATGGTCGGGTAAAGGCAGGAAGTGACGTCCCGGTTGCCATAGCGACGACCGGGACGCCTACAGGAACTAGGTTAGAGTCGCGGCCACCGCGACTGCTAACAGTAATGTAGTTTATTGACTCATCATGATAATGCAGTCTAAAGGTTGAGCTATGCACTGGATGATAACATCACTATAACATAGTCAACGGTTATTTTCTTTCAGCAGACTATCTGTGCGCCATCTGCATATGTCAAGTTCAATAGCCTTTATTTCCTCCAGCAATAACATAGATTTTATTTTTAGGCCATCACCAGTCTTATGCAAACACTGATAAAGTCAAATACAATTTCAAGGGTGTATATTATGAGCAATGTTTCCTTATGTGTAGTTACCATATATTAACTGCTGACATTAGAATATAGTCAGAAATGTCAGAGGTAAGTCCAGTGAACTTATCAGCACTGGTGTAAATAGTAAACTTAAAATAAAAAATAGGCAGCAGGTAAAATTCATATTAAATAAAACACAACAGAAGTGTACTGATCCTTTACATATATGATGCAAATTAGACAGGTAAACCCCCAAACATGATATGACCACTGAGCATTGTCATAATGTAATTTCATTGTGGTGTTTTTGTCGCCTTCATTATACATTAAATCAGTGGTGAAAGCGGACTTTTAGAAGCAACGGTATGAAAACTGTAATGGTGAGTGAGTGAAATGTGATAGTTTTACAATGAATGCAGTAGGAGAAGTGACGGTATGACATACCACCGTATACACCCCCACTTCTACCACTGTATATACTGTATATATAATGTAAGTGACTGGAATGTGATAGTGTTACAATGAAGGCAGTAGGAGAAGTGGCGGTATGACATACCACCGTATACACCCCCACTTCTACCACTGTATATACTGTATATATAATGTAAGTGACTGGAATGTGATAGTGTTACAATGAAGGCAGTAGGAGAAGTGACAGTATGACATACCACCGTATACACCCCCACTTCTACCACTGTATATACTGTATATATAATGTAAGTGACTGGAATGTGATAGTGTTACAATGAAGGCAGTAGGAGAAGTGACGGTATGACATACCACCGTATACACCCCCACTTCTACCACTGTATATACTGTATATATAATGTAAGTGACTGGAATGTGATAGTGTTACAATGAAGGCAGTAGGAGAAGTGACAGTATGACATACCACCGTATACACCCCCACTTCTACCACTGTATATACTGTGTATATAATGTAAGTGACTGGAATGTGATAGTGTTACAATGAAGGCAGTAGGAGAAGTGATGGTATGACATACCACCGTATACACCCCACTTCTACCACTGTATATACTGTATATATAATGTAAGTGACTGGAATGTGATAGTGTTACAATGATGGCAGTAGGAGAAGTGGCGGTATGACATACCACTGTATACACCCCCACTTCTACCACTGTATATACTGTATATCATCATCATCATCATCATCATCATCATTTATTTATATAGCGCCAACATATTCCGTAGCGCTTTACAATTGGGGACAAACGTAATAAACTAATAAACAAACTGGGTAAAACAGACAAAGAGGTGAGAAGGCCCTGCTCGCAAGCTTACAATCTATGGGACAATGGGAGATTGACACATGAGGTTAAGTATACATTTTGCATCTTGGCCCAGCCAGACTGCAAAGGTAGGGTGACTCATAAGCTAAATGATCCTGTCACACAACAATGTTATTCCGGGGGTAGTTGTCTTGTGTGAAATTGTGTAACAGGCTAAAGGTAGTGAGGTTAAGATGGTGGTTGAGGAATATTATAAGCTTGTCTGAATAGGTAGGTTTTCAGAGAACGCTTGAAAGTTTGTAGAACAGAGGAGAGTCTTATTGTGCGAGGGAGAGAGTTCCATAGAAAGGGTGCAGCCCGAAAAAAGTCCTGTAACCGGGAATGGGAGGATGTAATGAGGGTGGATGAGAGACGCAGATCTTTTGCAGAACGGAGTTGCCGAGTTGGGAGATATTTTGAGACAAGAGAGGAGATGTATGTTGGTGCAGCTTTGTTGATGGCCTTGTAGGTTAGTAAAAGTATTTTATATTGGATTCGGTAGAAGACAGGCAGCCAGTGTAGAGACATACAGAGTGATTCAACAGAGGAATAGCTATTTGCAAGGAAAATCAGTCTTGCCGAAGCATGTAAAATAGATTTTAGGGGTTTGAGTCTGTTTTTGGGAAGACCAGTAAGGAGGGAATTGCAATAGTCAATGCGGGAGATGATTAGTGCATGAATTAAGGTTTTAGCAGTGTCTTGTGTGAGATATGTGCGGATTCTGGAAATGTTCTTTAGATGTATGTAACATGATTTAGATATAGAGTCAATGTGGGGAACAAAGGATAGGCGTGAATCAAGGATTACACCTAGGCAGCGAGCTTGTGGGGTGGGATTTATGGTCATGTTATCAACAGAGATAGAAATGTCAGGTATGCTCTTGTTGGCGGGTGGGAATATTATTAACTCTGTTTTAGAAAGATTAAGTTTGAGTTGACGAGAGGCCATCCAAGATGAAATGGCAGAAAGACAGTCAGTTACACGGGACAACACAGATGTCGAGATATCAGGAGAGGATAGATAGATTTGGGTATCATCCGCATAGAGATGATACTGAAAGCCAAAGGAACTTATTAGATTTCCAAGAGAAGCGGTATAGATAGAGAACAGCAGAGGACCTAGCACCGAGCCTTGTGGTACTCCAACTGATAGGGGAAGCGGAGCAGAGGTGGCTCCAGAGAAATTAACAGTGAAAGAGCGATTAGAGAGGTAAGATGAGAACCAGGATAGAACTGTGTCTTGAAGACCTAGGGATTGCAGTGTTTGTATGAGAAGAGAGTGGTCAACGGTGTCAAATGCAGCCGAGAGATCAAGGAGAATTAGGAGAGAGTAATGGCGTTCAGTCTTAGCAGTGATCAGATCATTAACAACCTTGGTCAGCGCAGTCTCTGTGGAGTGTTGAGAACGAAAGCCAGACTGAAGAGGATCCAACAGGTTGTTTGCGGAAAGAAAGCGTGTGAGGCGAGTGTAGGCAAGTCTCTCTAGAAGCTTGGAGGGGCAAGGGAGCTGAGAGATGGGACGGTAATTTGAGAGAGAGTTTGGGTCGGAGTTTTGTTTTTTTAGAATAGGAGTAATCACTGCATGCTTGTATAGTGATGGAAAGATGCCAGTAGAGAGTGAGAGATTACAGATTTGAGTTAGAGGTGAAATGAGCACAGAAGACAGGGATCTACCAATTTGTGAGGGAATAGGATCAAGAGGACAGGAGGTAGAGTAGGAAGATAAGAAGAGCGTAGAAATTTCCTCTTCATTTGTGGGGTCAAATGAAGAAAGGGTGTCAGAGGGTAGTGGGAAGGAAATGAGCTGATGGCTTGTTGAGGAAGAGGATACCATTTCTAGTCTGATCTTGTCAATCTTGTCCTTGAAGTAGGAAGCAAGATCCTGAGCACTGATAGTAGATGGAGGGTTCGGGGTGGGAGGATTGAGAAGATGATTAAATGTATTGAAAAGGCGTTTGGGGTTAGAAGCCTGAGCATAGATAAGAGATTGAAAGTATGTTTGTTTTGCAGTGTCCAGAGCATTTCGATAGGAGTGGTAGACAGAAGTATATGTGAAGAAGTCATTAGAGCTTCGAGATTTACGCCAGTGACGTTCTGCTTTACGGGACAGTTTTTGAAGATTTCGTGTTGCTTTGGTGTGCCACGGTTGACATCGAAGTCGACGTGTAGTATGAAGTGTCGCTGGAGCCACTTGATCAAGGGCCGTTGCTAAGGTTAGGTGAAAATGAGGTACTGCCATCTCAGGGGATGAGAATGTAGAGATAGGGGAGAGAAGGTGTTGGAGAGAGGTGGAAAATTGTTGAAGATTAATAGAATTAAGATTTCTACGAGTATGAGGAGGCTTGGTTGAGTCAGACAGTAGAGAGGTTAGAGCAGTGGGGGTGAGAGTGTAGCTGATAAGGTGATGATCCGAGAGGGGGAAGGGTGTATTAATAAAATTAGAAACTGAGCATAGTCTAGAGAAAACAAGATCAAGGCAGTGGCCATCCTTATGAGTAGATGATTCAATCCACTGGGAGAGGTCAAGTGAGGATGTTAGAGAGAGTAGTTTGGAAGCAGCTTTGGAAGGTGGGTTATGAATGGGGATGTTGAAGTCACCCATGATGATGGTGGGGATGTCTGTATATATAATGTAAGTGACTGGAATGTGATAGTGTTACAATGAAGGCAGTAGGAGAAGTGGCGGTATGACATACCACTGTATACACCCCCACTTCTACCACTGTATATACTGTATATATAATGTAAGTGACTGGAATGTGATAGTGTTACAATGAAGGCAGTAGGAGAAGTGACGGTATGACATACCACCGTATACACCCCCACTTCTACCACTGTATATACTGTATATATAATGTAAGTGACTGGAATGTGATAGTGTTACAATGAAGGCAGTAGGAGAAGTGACGGTATGACATACCACTGTATACACCCCACTTCTACCACTGTATATACTGTGTATATAATGTAAGTGACTGGAATGTGATAGTGTTACAATGAAGGCAGTAGGAGAAGTGGAGGTATGACATACCACTGTATACACCCCACTTCTACCACTGTATATACTGTATATATAATGTAAGTGACTGGAATGTGATCGTGTTACAATGAAGGCAGTAAGAGAAGTGGAGGTATGACATACCACTGTATACACCCCCACTTCTACCACTGTATATACTGTATACATAATGTAAGTGACTGGAATGTGATAGTGTTACAATGAAGGCAGTAGGAGAAGTGGCGGTATGACATACCACCGTATACACCCCACTTCTACCACTGTATATACTGTATATATAATGTAAGTGACTGGAATGTGATAGTGTTACAATGAAGGCAGTAGGAGAAGTGACGGTATGACATACCACCGTATACACCCCCACTTCTACCACTGTATATACTGTATATATAATGTAAGTGACTGGAATGTGATAGTGTTACAATGAAGGCAGTAGGAGAAGTGACGGTATGACATACCACCATATACACCCCACTTCTACCACTGTATATACTGTATATATAATGTAAGTGACTGGAATGTGATAGTGTTACAATGAAGGCAGTAGGAGAAGTGACGGTATGACATACCACCGTATACACCCCCACTTCTACCACTGTATATACTGTATATATAATGTAAGTGACTGGAATGTGATAGTGTTACAATGAAGGCAGTAGGAGAAGTGATGGTATGACATACCACCGTATACACCTCACTTCTACCACTGTATATACTGTATATATAATGTAAGTGACTGGAATGTGATAGTGTTACAATGAAGGCAGTAGGAGAAGTGACGGTATGACATACCACTGTATACACCCCACTTCTACCACTGTATATACTGTGTATATAATGTAAGTGACTGGAATGTGATAGTGTTACAATGAAGGCAGTAGGAGAAGTGGCGGTATGACATACCACCGTATACACCCCACTTCTACCACTGTATATACTGTATATATAATGTAAGTGACTGGAATGTGATAGTGTTACAATGAAGGCAGTAGGAGAAGTGACGGTATGACATACCACTGTATACACCCCACTTCTACCACTGTATATACTGTGTATATAATGTAAGTGACTGGAATGTGATAGTGTTACAATGACGGCAGTAGGAGAAGTGGCAGTATGACATACCACCATATACACCCCACTTCTACCACTGTATATACTGTATATATAATGTAAGTGACTGGAATGTGATAGTGTTACAATGAAGGCAGTAGGAGAAGTGACGGTATGACATACCACCGTATACACCCCCACTTCTACCACTGTATATACTGTATATATAATGTAAGTGACTGGAATGTGATAGTGTTACAATGAAGGCAGTAGGAGAAGTGATGGTATGACATACCACTGTATACACCCCACTTCTACCACTGTATATACTGTGTATATAATGTAAGTGACTGGAATGTGATAGTGTTACAATGAAGGCAGTAGGAGAAGTGATGGTATGACATACCACCGTATACACCCCACTTCTACCACTGTATATACTGTATATATAATGTAAGTGGCTGGAATGTGATAGTGTTACAATGAAGGCAGTAGGAGAAGTGGCGGTATGACATACCACTGTATACACCCCACTTCTACCACTGTATATACTGTGTATATAATGTAAGTGACTGGAATGTGATAGTGTTACAATGAAGGCAGTAGTAGAAGTGACGGTATGACATACCACCGTATACACCCCACTTCTACCACTGTATATACTTAATATATAATGTAAGTGACTGGAATGTGATAGTGTTACAATGAATGCAGTAGGAGAAGTGACGGTATGACATACCACCGTATACACCCCACTTCTACCACTGTATATACTGTATATATAATGTAAGTGACTGGAATGTGATAGTGTTACAATGAAGGCAGTAGGAGAAGTGGCGGTATGACATACCACTGTATACACCCCACTTCTACCACTGTATATACTGTGTATATATAATGTAAGTGACTGGAATGTGATAGTGTTACAATGAAGGCAGTAGGAGAAGTGACGGTATGACATACCACCGTATACACCCCACTTCTACCACTGTATATACTGTATATATAATGTAAGTGACTGGAATGTGATAGTGTTACAATGAAGGCAGTAGGAGAAGTGGCGGTATGACATACCACCGTATACACCCCACTTCTACCACTGTATATACTGTATATATAATGTAAGTGACTGGAATGTGATAGTGTTACAATGAAGGCAGTAGGAGAAGTGATGGTATGACATACCACCGTATACACCCCCACTTCTACCACTGTATATACTGTATATATAATGTATGTGACTGGAATGTGATCGTTTTACAATGAAGGCAGTAGGAGAAGTGACGGTATGACATACCACTGTATACACCCCACTTCTACCACTGTATATACTGTATATATAATGTATGTGACTGGAATGTGATCGTTTTACAATGAAGGCAGTAGGAGAAGTGACGGTATGACATACCACTGTATACACCCCCACTTCTACCACTGTATATACTAGGGATGAGCGCGCTCGGATTTCTGAAATCCGAGCCCACCCGAACGTTGCGGATCCGAGTCGGATCCGAGACAGATCCGGGTATTGGCGCCAAATTCAAAAGTGAAACTGAGGCTCTGACTCATAATCCCGTTGTCGGATCTCGCGATACTCGGATCCTATAAATTCCCCGCTAGTCGCCGTCATCTTCACTCGGGCATTGATCAGGGTAGAGGGAGGGTGTGTTAGGTGGTCCTCTGTGCTGTTTAGTTCTGTGCTGTTTAGTTCTGTGCTGTTTAGTTCTGTGCTGTTTAGTTCTGTGCTGTGCTGTGCTGTGCTGTGCTGTGCTGTGCTGTGCTGTGCTGTGCTGTGTTCTGCAGTATCAGTCCAGTGGTGCTGTGTGCTGTGCTCTGTCCTTCTGAGGTCAGTGGTGCTGCTGGGTCCTGTGCTGTGTCCTGTTCAGTCCAGTGGTGCTGTGTCCTGTGCTCTGTGCTTCTAAGGGCATAGTTATTTCCCCAATATTCCCCTGTGTTTAAAAAAATAAAAAAAATTTTTTTTTATTAAATACCAAAAACTACTTTAATATTTTTTAATTACCACAAAATTTTCACAACCAATCCTGCAGTATAAGCCCATTGGTACTGCAATATTACCAAGTTCACACATTCAGCAGTAAAAGTCCAGTGGTACTGCAATATTACAAAGTTTACACATTCTGCAGTATCAGTCCAGTGGTGCTGTGTCCTGTGCTCTGTCCTGCTGAGTTCCGTAGTGCTGCTGGGTCCTGTGCCGTGTCCTGTTCAGTCCAGTGGTGCTGTGTCCTGTGCTCTGTGCTTCTAAGGGCATAGTTATTTCCCCATTATTCCCAAGTTTGTAAAAAATAAAAAAAAAGTAAAAAAAAATAAAAAATTTAAAAAAAAAAAAAAAATATAATAATTATAACCAAATTTGCAAAACCAATCCAGCATTATAAGTCCATTGGTACTGCAATATTACCAAGTTCACACATTCAGCAGTAAAAGTCCAGTGGTACTGCAATATTACAAAGTTTACACATTCTGCAGTATCAGTCCAGTGGTGCTGTGTCCTGTGCTCTGTCCTGCTGAGTTCCGTAGTGCTGCTGGGTCCTGTGCCGTGTCCTGTTCAGTCCAGTGGTGCTGTGTCCTGTGCTCTGTGCTTCTAAGGGCATAGTTATTTCCCCATTATTCCCAAGTTTGTAAAAAATAAAAAAAAAGTAAAAAAAAAAAAAAAATTAAAAAAAAAAAAAAAATATATAATAATTATAACCAAATTTGCAAAACCAATCCAGCATTATAAGTCCATTGGTACTGCAATATTACCAAGTTCACACATTCTGCAGTATCTTGTGCTACATATAATGGAGACCAAAAATTTGGAGGATAAAGTAGGGAAAGATCAAGACCCACTTCCTCCTAATGCTGAAGCTGCTGCCACTAGTCATGACATAGACGATGAAATGCCATCAACGTCGTCTTCCAAGCCCGATGCCCAATCTCGTAGTACCGGGCATGTAAAATCCAAAAAGCCCAAGTTAAGAAAAAGTAGCAAAAAGAGAAACTTAAAATCATCTGAGGAGAAACGTAAAGTTGCCAATATGCCATTTACGACACGGAGTGGCAAGGAACGGCTTAGGCCCTGGCCCGTGTTCATGACTAGTGGTTCAGCTTCACCCACGGATCTTAGCCCTCCTCCTCCTCCCCCCCCCTACAAAAAATTGAAGAGAGTTATGCTGTCAGCAACAAAACAGCAAACAACTCTGCCTTCTAAAGAGAAATTATCACAAATCCCCAAGGCGAGTCCAAGGGTGTTGGTGGTTGTCAAGCCTGACCTTCCCATCACTGTACGGGAAGAGGTGGCTCGGGAGGAGGCTATTGATGATGTAGCTGGCGCTGTGGAGGAACTTGATGATGAGGATGGTGATGTGGTTATTGTAAATGAGGCACCAGGGGGGGAAACAGCTGATGTCCATGGGATGAAAAAGCCCATCGTCATGCCTGGTCAGAAGACCAAAAAATGCACCTCTTCGGTCTGGAGTTATTTTTATCCAAATCCAGACAACCAATGTATGGCAATATGTAGCTTATGTAAAGCTCAAATAAGCAGGGGTAAGGATCTTGCCCACCTAGGAACATCCTCCCTTATACGTCACCTGAATAACCTTCATAGTTCAGTGGTTAGTTCAGGAACTGGGGCTAGGACCCTCATCGGTACAGGGACACCTAAATCCCGTGGTCCAGTTGGATACACACCAGCAACACCCTCCTCGTCAACTTCCTCCACAATCTCCATCAGATTCAGTCCTGCAGCCCAAGTCACCAGCCAGACTGAGTCCTCCTCAATACGGGATTCATCCGAGGAATCCTGCAGCGGTACGCCTACTACTGCCACTGCTGCTGTTGCTGCTGTTAGTCGGTCATCTTCCCAGAGGGGAAGTCGTAAGACCGCTAAGTCTTTCACCAAACAATTGACCGTCCAACAGTCGTTTGCCATGACCACCAAATACGATAGTAGTCACCCTATTGCAAAGCGTATAACTGCGGCTGTAACTGCAATGTTGGTGTTAGACGTGCGCCCGGTGTCCGCCATCAGTGGAGTGGGATTTAGAGGGTTGATGGAGGTATTGTGTCCCCGGTACCAAATCCCCTCGAGATTTCACTTCACTAGGCAGGCGATACCAAAAATGTACAGAGAAGTACGATCAAGTGTCCTCAGTGCTCTTAAAAATGCGGTTGTACCCACTGTCCACTTAACCACGGACATGTGGACAAGTGGTTCTGGGCAAACGAAGGACTATATGACTGTGACAGCCCACTGGGTAGATGCATCCCTTTCCGCAGCAACAGCAACAGCTGCATCAGTAGCAGCATCTACAAAATGGCTGCTCATGCAAAGGCAGGCAACATTGTGCATTACAGGCTTTAATAAGAGGCACAACGCTGCCAACATATTAGAGAAAATGAGGGAAATTATCTCCCAGTGGCTTACCCCACTTAGACTCTCATGGGGATTTGTGGTGTCAGACAATGCCAGTAACATTGTGCGGGCATTAAATATGGGCAATTTCCAGCACGTCCCATGTTTTGCCCACACCATTAATTTGGTGGTGCAGCATTACCTCAAGAGTGACAGGGGTGTGCAGGAGATGCTTGCGGTGGCCCGCAAAATTGCTGGACACTTTCGGCATTCAGCCAGTGCCTACCGCAGACTAGAGGCACATCAAAAAAGCTTGAACCTGCCCTGCCATCACCTCAAACAAGAGGTTGTGATGCGCTGGAACTCCACCCTCTATATGCTGCAGAGGATGGAGGAGCAGCAAAAGGCCATTCAGGCCTACACAGCCACCTACGACATAGGCAAAGGAGTGGGGATGCGCCTGAGTCAAGCGCAGTGGAGACTGATTTCCGTGTTGTGCAAGGTTCTGCAGCCATTTGAACTTGCCACACGAGAAGTCAGTTCCGACACTGCCAGCTTGAGTCAGGTCATTCCCCTGATCAGGCTGTTGCAGAAGCAGCTGGAGAAAGTGAGGGAGGAGCTGGTAAGCCATTGCGATTACAGCAAGCATGTAGCTCTTGTGGATGTAGCCCTTCGTACGCTTTGCCAGGATCCGAGGGTGGTCACTCTTTTAAAGTCAGAGGAATACATTCTGGCCACCGTGCTCGATCCTCGGTTTAAAGCGTATGTTGTGTCTCTGTTTCCGGCGGACACAAATCTACAGCGGTGCAAAGACCTGCTGGTCAGGAGATTGTCCTCTGAAGAGGACCGTGACATGCCAACAGCTCCACCCTCATTTTCTTCCACATCTATGGCTGCGAGGAAAAAGCTCAGTTTTCCCAAAAGAGGCACTGGCGGGGATGCTGATAACATCTGGTCCGGACTGAAGGACCTGCCAACCATTGCAGACATGTCTACTCTCGCTGCATTGGATGCTGTCACAATAGAAAAAATTGTGGATGATTACTTTGCTGACACCATCCAAGTAGACATGTCAGACAGTCCATATTGTTACTGGCAGGAAAAAAAGGCAGTTTGGAAGCCCCTGTACAAACTGGCTCTATTTTACCTGAGTTGTCCCCCCTCCAGTGTGTACTCGGAAAGAGATTTTAGTGCAGCGGGGAACCTGGTCAGTGAGCGGCGAAGGAGGTTGCTTCCTCACAACGTTGAAAAAATGATGTTTATAAAAATGAATAATCAATTCCTCAATGAAGTACAGCACTGCCCTCCAGATACTACAGAGGGACCTGTGGTTGTGGAGTCCAGCGGGGACGAATTGATAATGTGTGATGAGGAGGAAGTACACACTGTAGGGGGAGAGGAATCAGAGGTTGAGGATGAGGACGACATCTTGCCTCAGTAGAGCCTGTTTAGTCTGTACAGGGAGAGATGAATAGCTTTTTTGGTGTGGGGGCCCAAACAAACCAATCATTTCAGTCAAAGTTGTTTGGTAGGCCCTGTCGCTGAAATGATTGGTTTGTTAAAGTGTGCATGTCCTATTTCAACAGCAGACCTCTCAACTGCAGCTCATCCCTCCTCTGCGGGGATAATGTCTCCTGTGCTCTGACACGTCACTCTGTGTACTCTCAGCCTCAGGATCTGACACTACAGCTACCATGCCTCTTGTAGCAGCCCTCACTCCAGGGCCTCTTCCATGTGCAGTGTCCCCCTCTCTCTTGGGTTCACTATAGTGGCATGGAGTTCTCCCCCTCATCCAGGGCACACATTCCTTGCCCTGGCTCAGTCACCACGCTCAGACTTCCAGGCAATGCTGGGGGAGCCTGGGAGCTTCCACCCCAGGTCCCCAGCTACAACTCTCCTCTCCTGTGTCTTCTCTCTCTTTCTGACACTTTAAAGATCGTGCCTTTAAATGAAAAAGTCAGTCTTCATTGCACGACTATGTGCAAGTGCAACAGGGACATTTTTTTGGGTTTACAAAGTCAAACAATAACACTACGACCCTGTATGTCTGGGGTCTGTCAATGACGAATTGTCTGGAGCATGTTTTGAGGAGGTATTGTGGCCCCGGTATCAAATTGGGTACCGGGGCCACCCCACTATGCAGTCCAGATACTTGTTTGGTGGAATTCCGACACGTGGAGGGTTTTTAAATTATATTGTGGCCTCGGTACCAAATTGTGTACCGGGGCCACCACACTACGCAGTCAAGATACTTGTTTGGTGGAATTCAGACCAGTTGAGGGTTTTATTATTATATTGTGTGGACCACTCTATCTATACCACACTACAACTCTATACCACTCTATTTCCTACTTTAATTCTATTTAATTCTATTTCCTACTTTAATTCTATTACTAATTAATTACCATAAAGAGGAACAAAAAAAACCAATTTTACCAAAAGTATAATATGACTTAGACTTACAAACACTACACTTGAAAGATCGTGCCTTTAAATGAAAAAGTCAGTCTTCATTGCACGACTATGTGCAAGTGCAACAGGGACATTTTTTTGGGTTTACAAAGTCAAACAATAACACTACGACCCTGTCTGTCTGGGGTCTGTCAATGACGAATTGTCTGGAGCATGTTTTGAGGAGGTATTGTGGCCCCGGTATCAAATTGGGTACCGGGGCCACCCCACTATGCAGTCCAGATACTTGTTTGGTGGAATTCCGACACGTGGAGGGTTTTTAAATTATATTGTGGCCTCGGTACCAAATTGTGTACCGGGGCCACCACACTACGCAGTCAAGATACTTGTTTGGTGGAATTCAGACCAGTTGAGGGTTTTATTATTATATTGTGTGGACCACTCTATCTATACCACACTACAACTCTATACCACTCTATTTCCTACTTTAATTCTATTTAATTCTATTTCCTACTTTAATTCTATTACTAATTAATTAACATAAAGAGGAACAAAAAAAACCAATTTTACCAAAAGTATAATATGACTTAGACTTACAAACACTACACTTGAAAGATTGTGCCTTTAAATGAAAAAGTAAGTCTTCATTGCACGACTATGTGCAACAGGGACAGTTTTTTTCTTTACAAAGTCAACTAATAACACTTGGACCCTGTCTGTCTTTAACATACTTAATGGGATCTCAATGACGAATTGTCTGTAGCATGTTTGGAGGAGGTATTGTGGCCCCGGTATCAAGTTGGGTACCGGGGCCACCCCACTACGCAGTCCAGATACTTGTTTGGTGGAATTCTGACACGTGGAGGGTGTATTTATTTTATTGTGGCCCCGGTATCAAGTTGGGTACCGGGGCCACCCCACTACGCAGTCCAGATACTTGTTTGGTGGAATTCTGACACGTGGAGGGTGTATTTATTTTATTGTGGCCCTGGTATCAAGTTGGGTACCGGGGCCACCCCACTACGCAGTCCAGATACTTGTTTGGTGGAATTCTGACACGTGGAGGGTGTATTTATTTTATTGTGGCCCCGGTATCAAGTTGGGTACCGGGGCCACCCCACTACGCAGTCCAGATACTTGTTTGGTGGAATTCTGACACGTGGAGGGTGTATTTATTTTATTGTGGCCCCGGTACCAAATTGTGTACCGGGGCCACCACACTACGCAGTCAAGATAGATAGATGCGTATCATAGATAAAGTACATTCAGTGGTGTGGGGCAAATTGAAAAATATTCAAAATGCACTGACATTATCAAAAACAAGAGGTTGTCACACGCTAAAACTCCAACATGTATATGATGGAGAGGATGGAGGAGCAGCCGTATGTGTAGTGTAATGCAGACCTGTTGAAGGTTTTTTATATATTTTATTGTGGTGCCCAGTGCCCACTCCTCTACGCAGTCCAGGTACATTTATTGGTGCGATTCATAAAAGTTCAGGGTTTTTAATATATTGTGGTGACCCACTCCTCTACGCAGTCCAGGTACATTTATTGGTGCGAATCAAACAAGTTGATGGTTTTCTTATTATATATATTGTGGTGACCCACTCCTCTACGCAGTCCAGGTACATTTATTGGTGCGATTCATAAAAGTTCAGGGTTTTTAAGATATTGTGGTGACCCACTCCTCTACGCAGTCCAGGTACATTTATTGGTGCGATTCATAAAAGTTCAGGGTTTTTAATATATTGTGGTGACCCACTCCTCTACGCAGTCCAGGTACATTTATTGGTGCGATTCATAAACGTTCAGGGTTTTTAAGATATTGTGGTGACCCACTCCTCTACGCAGTCCAGGTACATTTATTGGTGCGATTCATAAAAGTTCAGGGTTTTTAATATATTGTGGTGACCCACTCCTCTACGCAGTCCAGGTACATTTATTGGTGCGATTCATAAAAGTTCAGGGTTTTTAAGATATTGTGGTGACCCACTCCTCTACGCAGTCCAGGTACATTTATTGGTGCGATTCATAAAAGTTCAGGGTTTTTAAGATATTGTGGTGACCCACTCCTCTACGCAGTCCAGGTACATTTATTGGTGCGATTCATAAAAGTTCAGGGTTTTTAATATATTGTGGTGACCCACTCCTCTACGCAGTCCAGGTACATTTATTGGTGCGATTCATAAAAGTTCAGGGTTTTTAAGATATTGTGGTGACCCACTCCTCTACGCAGTCCAGGTACATTTATTGGTGCGATTCATAAAAGTTCAGGGTTTTTAAGATATTGTGGTGACCCACTCCTCTACGCAGTCCAGGTACATTTATTGGTGCGATTCATAAAAGTTCAGGGTTTTTAATATATTGTGGTGACCCACTCCTCTACGCAGTCCAGGTACAATTATTGGTGCGAATCATAAAAGTTCAGGGTTTTTAATATATATTGTGGTGACCCACTCCTCTACGCAGTCCAGAAAGATACCTTGTTGCAACGTTTTGGACTAATAACTATATTGTGAGGTGTTCAGAATACACTGTAAATTAGTGGAAATGCTTGTTATTGAATGTTATTGAGGTTAATAATAGCCTAGGAGTGAAAATAAGCCCAAAAACTTGATTTTTAAACTTTTTATGTTTTTTTCAAAAAAAATCCGAATCCAATACCTTAAATCCGAACCGAGACCTTTCGTCAAGTGTTTTGCGAGACAAATCCGAACCTCAAAAATAACGAAAATCCGGATCCAAAACACAAAACACGAGACCTCAAAAGTCGCCGGTGCACATCCCTAGTATATACTGTATATATAATGTAAGTGACTGGAATGTGATAGTGTTACAATGAAGGCAGTAGGAGAAGTGACGGTATGACATACCACCGTATACACCCCACTTCTACCACTGTATATACTGTATATATAATGTAAGTGACTGGAATGTGATAGTGTTACAATGAAGGCAGTAGGAGAAGTGACGGTATGACATACCACTGTATACACCCCACTTCTACCACTGTATATACTGTATATATAATGTATGTGACTGGAATGTGATCGTTTTACAATGAAGGCAGTAGGAGAAGTGACGGTATGACATACCACTGTATACACCCCCACTTCTACCACTGTATATACTGTATATATAATGTAAGTGACTGGAATGTGATCGTTTTACAATGAAGGCAGTAGGAGAAGTGACGGTATGACATACCACTGTATACACCCCCACTTCTACCACTGTATATACTGTATATATAATGTAAGTGACTGGAATGTGATAGTGTTACAATGAAGGCAGTAGGAGAAGTGGCGGTATGACATACCACCGTATACACCCCCACTTCTACCACTGTATATACTGTATATATAATGTAAGTGACTGGAATGTGATAGTGTTACAATGAAGGCAGTAGGAGAAGTGACGGTATGACATACCACTGTATACACCCCCACTTCTACCACTGTATATACTGTATATATAATGTAAGTGACTGGAATGTGATAGTGTTACAATGAAGGCAGTAGGAGAAGTGGCGGTATGACATACCACCGTATACACCCCCACTTCTACCACTGTATATACTGTATATATAATGTAAGTGACTGGAATGTGATAGTGTTACAATGAAGGCAGTAGGAGAAGTGACGGTATGACATACCACCGTATACACCCCACTTCTACCACTGTATATACTGTATATATAATGTAAGTGACTGGAATGTGATAGTGTTACAATGAAGGCAGTAGGAGAAGTGACGGTATGACATACCACCGTATACACCCCCACTTCTACCACTGTATATACTGTATATATAATGTAAGTGACTGGAATGTGATAGTGTTACAATGAAGGCAGTAGGAGAAGTGACGGTATGACATACCACTGTATACACCTCACTTCTACCACTGTATATACTGTATATATAATGTAAGTGACTGGAATGTGATAGTGTTACAATGAAGGCAGTAGGAGAAGTGGCGGTATGACATACCACTGTATACACCTCACTTCTACCACTGTATATACTGTATATATAATGTAAGTGACTGGAATGTGATAGTGTTACAATGATGGCAGTAGGAGAAGTGGCGGTATGACATACCACCGTATACACCCCACTTCTACCACTGTATATACTGTATATATAATGTAAGTGACTGGAATGTGATAGTGTAACAATGAAGGCAGTAGGAGAAGTGGCGGTATGACATACCACTGTATACACCCCACTTCTACCACTGTATATACTGTATATATAATGTAAGTGACTGGAATGTGATAGTGTTACAATGAAGGCAGTAGGAGAAGTGACGGTATGACATACCACCGTATACACCCCACTTCTACCACTGTATATACTGTATATATAATGTAAGTGACTGGAATGTGATAGTGTTACAATGAAGGCTGTAGGACAAGTGACGGTATGACATACCACTGTATACACCCCCACTTCTACCACTGTATATACTGTATATATAATGTAAGTGACTGGAATGTGATAGTGTTACAATGAAGACAGTAGGAGAAGTGGCGGTATGACATACCACTGTATACACCCCACTTCTACCACTGTATATACTGTATATATAATGTAAGTGAGTGGAATGTGATAGTGTTACAATGAAGACAGTAGGAGAAGTGGCGGTATGACATACCACCGTATACACCCCACTTCTACCACTGTATATACTGTATATATAATGTAAGTGACTGGAATGTGATAGTGTTACAATGAAGGCAGTAGGAGAAGTGGCAGTATGACATACCCCCGTATACACCCCCACTTCTACCACTGTATATACTGTATATATAATGTAAGTGACTGGAATGTGATAGTGTTACAATGAAGGCAGTAGGAGAAGTGACGGTATGACATACCACCGTATACACCCCCACTTCTACCACTGTATATACTGTATATATAATGTAAGTGACTGGAATGTGATAGTGTTACAATGAAGGCAGTAGGAGAAGTGACGGTATGACATACCACCGTATACACCCTCACGCTGACCACTGCATTAATTACGAGGACATTAAAAGTTAAAAGTAGAAGAAAATTTTATAAAACATAGAAATGTAACACACTTTAAGGTAGATTTATCAAACATTCTAATAAAAAGTTGGAGGTGTTGCTTATCGCAACCAATCAGATTCTAGCTATCATTTACCTAATACATTCTAGAAAATAGATAGCTAGAATCTGATTGGTTGTTATGGGCAACACCTCCACTTCTCCTTTCCAGGTATGAGAAGTGTCCTGTCACAGAGGCCAATTTTTTACGGATATTATTTCAGCTCAAAATGGCCGCCTCCGCTGTGTGAGGCAATGTATCTCTAATTTCAGCACCACTGCACTTTACAATATTGTAGCAAATCAAACTGATGTTTTTCTCAGTTATTTAGAGCTGCCAAATTCCTGTCATTTGTCAAAAGTCATCTTGGTAACCCCCCTCAAAAAAACCACCATATTCTGTCAAGCGATATTGAGTTACGTTGCTGTATCATTTCTACTCATTACACATTAATTAAATCCTCACAGTTTTAGTTGAAAGACTGGGGCCAGTTCCAGCTTTAAAGATGAAAATCTAATCAGCAGAAAGCTGTTTGTAATGATAATTTGTGCAAAGCTGTAAACATTGAAATGTGTTTATGGAAATCGAGAAAATGACTTGTTTATTGTTTGACATCACGCATACACGGATTGCCTTTGTTTTTGTAACTTTTGACTGCGAGAACATTTTAATTGCTGCAAGAACAATGTAGTTTGCATTTTATTGATCTCGGTTTCCTCTCTCCCAACATCGTTTTTGGATAATTGTGGTTTCTTGATGCAGGATGAAATAGAAATATGAACTGTCAACTGATGCTCAATTTATTCTGCGCTACATCTAAACAGTTTATGCCATGATTAAAAGCATTGTGTTAATCCAAAAACTGAAATTAATCCTATACCTCTAGGGCAGCCATGGATAAAATCATTATGCAAAGAATTCGCTAAAGGCTACTCTGCAATTTTATTCACTATAGCTTATAAAATCACATGTGATCATTTGGATTAAAAATGCAAGTTGTTTGGTATGAACCATTTTCTGACAAAGGTGGATAAATCTACCCCTTTATCTCAAATGTCTTCTGTTCTAACAACTCTAGAAACCTTTCGACATATATTTGTCATTATTTTAAGCAGAGCTATTTTCGATGCCAAATTGTATGTTAGATTTAGTGGTCATCATCATCATCATTTATTTATATAGCGCCACTAATTCCGCAGCGCTGTACAGAGAACTCACTCACATCAGCCCCACTGGAGCTTACAGTCTAAATTCCCTAATATACACACACACACACACACAGACAGACAGACACAGACAGACTAGGGTCAATTTTTGTTAGCAGCCAATTAACCTACTAGTATGTTTTTGGAGTGTGGGAGAAAACCAGAGCACCTGGAGGAAACCCATGCGAACACAGAGAGAACATACAAACTCCACACAGATAAGGCCATGGTCGGGAATTGAACTCATTATCATTTATATATATAGCGCCAACATATTCCGTAGCGCTTTACAATTGGGGACAAACATAATAAACTAATAAACAAACTGGGTAAAACAGACAAAGAGGTGAGAAGGCCCTGCTCGCAAGCTTGCAATCTATGGGATAATGGGAGATTGACACATGAGGTTAAGTATACATTTTGCATCTTGGCCCAGCCAGACTGCAAATGCAAAAGTGACTCAAAAGCTAAATTATCCTGTCACACAACAATGTTGGTCAGGGGGTAGTTGTCTTGTGTGAAATTGTGTAACAGGCTAAAGGTAGTGAGGTTAAGAGGGTGGTTGAGGAATATTATAAGCTTGTCTGAATAGGTAGGTTTTCAGAGAACGCTTGAAAGTTTGTAGACCAGAGGAGAGTCTTATTGTGCGAGGGGGAGAGTTCCATAGAGTGGGTGCAGCCCGAAAAAAGTCCTGTAACCGGGAATGGGAGGATGTAATGAGGGTGGATGAGAGACGCAGATCTTTTGCAGAACGGAGTTGCCAGTGCTGTGAGGCAGAAGTGCTAACCACTAAGCCACCGTGCTGCCCACAGTTGTCCTTAATAGCAGCAATTCAAGTGAGATGTTCCAGCAATGAGATGATAATTGGGTGTAAGATTGAGATTTGCAAGTGCATTAAGATGGTTCTTATGTACAAGAAAATATGATGAGCAAAGAATTTGACTGGACAATGGGCAGGCAGGGGGTGGGGTTCCAGAATCATATCTAGTAAGCAACATGCTTTGCAGTGGGTGCAAAACAATATATCAAAACCAAAATGTAAGACATGAGAACATGATATTTACATGAACTAGAAAGGTCAGATGACTGGGGATAAGTGAGGAGATTATTTTCCTTTGGCAGAGGTTGCACACTTTTGAGCTGTGCAAACCAGCTGCATAATTGCACCTAGTCCAGAGGTGGCGTAAAGCGATTATTGTTTTTTATTTATAAGGCGTCACAGATTCCGTAGCGCTAGATACAGAAGCAAGTAACAAATACACATAAGTAGCACAGATGAGTGTGAGTAATGCTATGGGGACTCACACAGAGTGCAGAAAAATACATTACAGGACGTACAAGGGAGTCAGACAGTGGACAGATATTGGACAATAGGTAGAGAGGACCCTGCCCGTGACAGTATACATTCTAGAGGGAGGGGTGGTGAGAGACAGTAGGACTAGCTGGGAGAAAATGGAGAAGTCAAGCGAAGGAAGAGAAGATGATGGATTACATGGTCAGGAGGTGGCAGGATAGGCAAGATTGAAAAGGTGAGATTTGAGTGAAGGACTGAAGGTTGGGGTAGAATCGAGTGAGGTGAGTTAAGGAGTTCCATAGATTAGGGGCAGAACAGCAGAAGTCTTGGAGGCGAGCATGGGCAGGGCCGGATTTACCATTAGGCAACCTAGGCAATTGCCTAGGGCCCAGGGCTGGCGGTGAGTCCACCCTTTAAAAATGGGCCGCTACTTATGGGCCAGTGCTATGTGCTTGCGTCCCCGGGCTAAAGTCTTCCAGGCAGCCCCTGAATAGGGGTATATGTTATGATAAAAAACTATAGTGCTATGGATTTTTTCAGAGAAGGGGCCCCAAACCAGTATCTTGCCTAGGGCCCCATGTGGTCTAAATCCGGCTCTGAGCATGGGAGGTGGTAATGAGACGTGAATTGAGGCGGAGCTTAGTGGCCCGGTAGATATGTAAGGGGGAGAAGTTTTGGTAAGGGCTTTGTAAGTGAGAGTAAGGAGCTTGAACTGAATTCTGAAATGGATACGGAGCCAATGAAGGGATTTACGTAGAGGAGTGGTGAAAGATGAGCAGCAGGAGAGGAAGATGAGCCTAGCCGCAGCATTCTGTATGGACTG
Source organism: Mixophyes fleayi (assembly GCF_038048845.1). Taxonomy (NCBI): domain Eukaryota; kingdom Metazoa; phylum Chordata; class Amphibia; order Anura; family Limnodynastidae; genus Mixophyes; species Mixophyes fleayi. The sequence goes on along the minus strand of NC_134402.1, from coordinate 27,863,873 downwards.
AAGGTCATAAAAGTGAGAGACAGGAAGGCCAGTGAGAAGGAGGTTGCAATATTTGAGATGAGAAATGATGAGTGAATGGACCAGGATTTTGATTGCTTCCTATGAGAGGAAGGGATGGATTTTTGGGTTGTTATGGAGGCGCAAGTGGAAGGATTTGGTGAGGGACTGGATATGAGGGGCAAAGCTGAGGGCAGAGTCAAGGGTGACTCAAAGGCAGCGGGCTTGGGGGACAGGAGAGAGGGTTTTATTGTCATCCAAGAGGGGGATATTGGGATGGATAGCAACAATGTTGGGAGGAAAGATGATGAGCTCGGATTTGGAGTTGTTGATTTTAAGGAAGGGCTGTGACATCCAGGTAGAGAGACAGCAGAGAGACAGCTAGATACCTGAGTTAGGAAGGCGGGAGAGAGATCAGGAGAGGAAAGGTAGATTTGCGTGTCATCAGCAAAAAGGTGGTATTGGAGGCCAAATAATTTAATAGGTTCCCCGAGAGAGGTGGTGTAGAGAGAGAAAAGCAGAGGGCCAAGGGCCAAGCCTTGGGGGACTCCAGCAGAAAGAGGAAGAATAGGGGAGGAAGAGTCGGAAGCAGAGACGCTAAAATAGCGGCCAGAGAGGTATTAGGCAAACCAGGAGAGAGCTGTTTCCCGATGCCCTAGGGAGTGAAGGGTGGAGAAGAGAAGAGAATGATTGACAGTGTGAAAAGCAGCAGAGAGGTAGAGGAGTATGAGACAGGAGAAGTGACCTTTGGAGCTAGAGTAAGTCATTTGGTACTTTACTGAGGGCAGTGGAATGGAAGCCAGACTAGAGAGGGTCAAGAAGAGATTGGGAAGAGAGAACGTGGGTCAGACAATTGAAGATAAGCTATAATTTCAGTGTGAAGCTGTTTCTGCACCTTAGCAATGGGACTGGTTCAATCTGAGGAAAAAAAAGGAATAAAACAATACAACTGACAGTTTTGGCACATTAAAGAATATCTACCAAAAATGAATCTGAATAAATAAAATAATTAGGCTAGGTACTTCTATTTTCTTGAGAAATCCCTGGTACTTGACATCTGTCTGAAATTGCCTTTTAAAAACTCAGAAACTTCCTGTGTCAGACATTTGACAGGTTTTGAAGAACTGACCCTCCTTAGCAACATATGTAACCATGGAAACAACTTTTGGCCTGCACTATTTGCATTTAGGGTTGCAAAGGTTGCTAAAGAGTGGCAGTTCTTAACCTACCAGACAAATGGAAACAGCCGGGTGTTTCTGGGACTTCAGTTGGCAATTTCAGGCAGATGTCCCACTTCAAATAAAAGTTATTCAAGCAAAATGTAATATCCAGGATAATGAGTTTAGATAGGCAAAATAATTTTGTTAGTGGAGATGCACTTTAATGAAACAGATGTACTTTGTCTCTTTTGTAGAATTCAAGGATAAGGTACCCACATAGCAGGTGCAGTGGTGTTTCCCTGCAAAAAATGCACAGTTAACAGTGACTGGTCCATCATGTTCCTCTGTTATACTGTAAGAAACTTACCTGTTTCACACTCCTGATCACAGCACTCACTTGTTTACTTCTTACTTTATGCTGCGATCATGTGACTCTGGGCAGGGAGTTTCAAACTCCCTGCACTATATTAGATCCACTTTGACACACTGTCTGTGCCAGAGCAACAAGTTGCTAACCCTTGCTTCTGACTCCCGCTGCGCTTTCTGGTTCTCTTCTCCTAGTGAATTTCTCCTGGTTTGTCTGACTATGTTTTCTGGATTAACCCTTGTGCTGCTTTCTTCTGTGTGTATCCGACCTGGCTTGTTCACAGACCTCGCTTACTGAATTGTCCTCGGCTCCGTGTACCTTGAAGCAGATCCGACCCGGCTTGGTATATTGACCACGACCTCTGTACCTGCCTGTGTTTATCCAGCTGAATCCATCCATCTACCCTCACATCAGGGGGCTACCCTGAGGGCTGAGACCTGCAGACTCCCGGCGACAAAGTCCATCCTGCCTTGCGGCGGTTCTTGGTGAAGACCGGGGGTCCGTTAGACTCTGAGCCTCAAGAAGGCCTGCACCAATCCTGATCGAAAGTTGCCCTCAGTGACCATAGCTCATACTTACTAGGAGTTTATGGCCATGCTTTAATGGTCTCAGTTCCCTGACATCTTCTTTCACATGGTACAGCAGATGTATTATTATTATTATTATTATTAATATTAATTTTTATTTATAAGGCGCCACAAGGTGTCCGTGGCGCCGTACAGGGACAAAAATGAATTACAATACAAGGTGAGACAGCACAGTACAGTAAACATAAAGCACAGTAATTCAGTAAGCTCAATGCACAGCTAGTGAGGGTGGGGGGAGTATCTGCAAACGACGGGGCCCAAAAGGAGGGCGCGGAAGACAGGGAGACCCCCAGAGGGGGGAGGAGGGCCCTCGAGGAGGAGGGCAAAGTAGCTGGAGAGCAAAGTTAGAAGTGGTGGAAACAGGAGGAGAGATGGCCCTGCTCAGAGGAGCGTACAATCTCTCATTTCCTTTAGATCTATTTTTTCCTCAGATTTCACCTTTCCAAGAATTTCAATCAATCATCAGCATGGAAATTCTGGATAAACTTGCCCCAAAATGTATATATTTCCCATTTATTAATCCTTCTATTGCTGTGTTCTGGTGCTATGCTACGGTATGTTCATGGATGACAATACCTATTAGAAAGACAAATGCCGCCCCCCTAGCCCTCAATTTTAACCAAATTAACCTAATATATTCCTAAATTGCGCCCCCCTTCAGCGCTGCGCCCTGGGCGGTCACCCCTGTCGCACAGCCCTAGTTACGGCCCTGCCTATTGCAATTTTTTCAATTTTACAAACTTTAAGGAACGTTTATGCAGACTGTTCCACATGGAATTGTGTAGATAAGTTTGTGTTCTCCTTTGCAACTATTCAGAATTTTGATTTCATTTTCTGGACGGCACTAGAAAAATGACAAAACCTGCTATGGCCAACACTTCCTCCTACACGATTACCTTCTGGACAATTTTCATAAATGTCTCCCAATGTAATATATGTACGGTATGTGTGAACGAGTGCACGTCGCAACTCCACTGGTGAGCATGACAATGGGTCTTTTGAGTGGAGGGTGTAAGGGTCACCTTAGCACTTTAGAAGCAGCTAGGCATGCCCCCGTGGGTGTGGCCACTCCACCACCATAGTGTGGCCACACCACATTGCGACATGGCCACTCCCTCTCCACTGTCTGTTCCAATTTGAACAGATGCAAAGTTGGGATGTATGTGATTGTGTGTGTATGTATAGTCTATCTTCCCACTAAGGAGTTCAAAGGTACTCAGACTGTGTTCTGTGTGTTGTAAGTTTGGAGAAGTGGTGAAATGTCTCTGTTGGGGATTGTGTAACATGTTTGAGCAATGAATGTCAAGCTGTTCCCTAAAATAGGTTGAACCATCTCCATTTTCATACAATGCAAGGCGTCCAGTGTACAACATGTCACGGGTGCATACCAAGGGACACTCAGGGTAACCAAATAACAGAAAAGCAGGTAAATGGAAGATGCAGCAGAAGATCTGCATGTTTTAATGCGTTGCTTTCGTCAATCCATGCTAACTGTCCAAGTTGGTACGAATATGTATTAATGGAGAACTCAATCAAGGTGAATTTTCTATTTTTGCTTTGCCTGTTTTACTGTAGTCCTTCCAATATTGCCTTTTCGGGTGTATGTATGTCATATAGCAGGTATGGTGCCAATTGATGGCGGTGGGGGTTACAGAAAGATTGACCGATGGATTATTCAGCTGTGGTGGAGAATAATAGAATAAATTAATGTGATAATCCAGAAGATAGACTGGATGGACCTGTAGGTTCCTTTCCACTGTCACATTCTATCTTTCTTACTATTTACAAAACAAACTGAGGCTGGAAAGTGTGTACTTCAAGTTGCTTTCATCACTGGGCTCTCTACACTGCTCTCTTCCAAAGAGCTCCCTGTCCCATCATGCCTCACTCCAGTGCCTGCAGTTTCTTGGCTCAGCCATAGAGGTTATGCAGGCATAAATCAAGCTATTGGTTAGGTGAAGCGTTGCCAAAGCTCAAGGGGTAAATGTATTAAAGTCCGTTTTTTTCAACTCGCCCGAAATGGGCGAGTTGACAGCTAAAATTTAAAGCAGCGCTGCCTTGTAAAGGGAAATTTGTCTTTACAAGGCAGCGCCACTTTAAATTTTAGCTGTCAAAACAGCTGTCAAAAAAACGGACTTTAATACATTTACCCCCAAGTGCTGGGATTTGTTAGCAGTTATATGCCTGGTAGGGCGATTTAGGCCCCGCCCCTTTCCGATATCTAAGGCTGCCGGCGGCTGCACAGTATGTGCAGGTCCGCTCGGCAGTGACAGTGTGCTGCCCGGCTGCTCTGATTCACAATCAGAGCAGCCGGGCAGCACACTGTCACTGCTGGACGAACCTGCACAGTGTGCAGCTGCCGGCAGCAAGCCCCTGGTAGGGGGGGGGCGATCGCCGCGATCGCCCCCCCCCCCCTGGATCCGCCACTGCACCCTGCTGGGGCCAGTGGGTAGACTAACAGGCCTTGTTATGTCTTCTTGGGTTTATGTAAATACAGGTTATTGTAAATAAATAGTCCCCATGAGACCTCCACTGCTTATATAGGTCTGTGGCTTCTCATACGAGGGAGAAGTGAGCGCAGTCAGACCAAGTGGGATGATCCCAACCTTGCAACTAGCTAGGATGTATTGGATGCAGCTGATTTGCCATGACTCCTGTTCCATCGCCTGCTACATACAGTCCATACCCACAGAAACCGGAGTTTGAATATCTCACCTTGCTGCATTGACAGTGCTATCTGCAGTATGTCAATGTAGTTGGACCATAGTCGAAGTTTGGTAATGGTTTGGCATTGCAGGAGGTGGTGGTGGGGAAACCTCTACGGAAGAATTACATAAATTGATTGCTCATCACTTCAATTATAGGAGTTTGAGCCCAATAAGTTTTATGTTGTACAATGGGCAAAGTTCAGTTCCTTTGGTTAGTGACCAAATACTGTACTAAGTTTTCTTTAGTGGACGAACATCAATCGTAGCCAACATGTCTCTGAGAACATCATTAGGAAGTTCTCCAAAAAGCAAACCTCATTATTCAATATTATCTGATAAGAATTTTATCAAGTACAAAAGATTGTATGAGATTATTGTCAGGAAAGTTTCCTAACTCGGTCGCTCCATATTTGACCATATTTACTTATGTTTAGTGCTATTCCCATTCTGAGCTATTACACTTCTTTTTGCATAATTGAATATCACATTCTTCTAGACACATATAGAAAATAGGTATTTTCTTTATATCTCAGATGTCCACATCTATGTTACGTGTTGCATCTCATGTTTCCCCCCCCCCCAATAAAAAAATTCAGACTATCATCATCACCATTTATTTATATAGCGCCACTAATTCCGCAGCGCTTTGCAGAGAACTCACATCAGTCCCTGCCCCATTGGAGCTTACAGTCTAAATTCCCTAACATACACACAGACTGACTACTGTTAATTTTGGTAGCAGCTAATTAACCTACTAGTATGTTTTTGGAGTGTGGGAGGAAACCGGAGCACCCGGAGGAAACCCACGCAAACATGGGGAGAACATACAAACTCCACACTGATAAGGCCATGGTCGGGAATCAAACTCATGACCCCAGCGCTGTGAGGCAGAAGTGCTAACCACTAGACAGACACAGACAGACTAGGATGAATTTGTTAGTAGCCAATTAACCTACGAGTACGTTTTTGGAGTGTGGGCGGAAACCGGAGCACCCGGAGGAAACCCACGCAAACATGAGGAGAACATACAAACTCATCACATATAAGAACTGAAAGAATTTAACTCACGACCCCAGTGCTGTGAGGCAGAAGTGCTAACCACTGAGCCACTGTGCTGCTACTTTGAAAACTTTCAGACAGTTCTGTGACTTGGATATAACAATTATCAAATGCATTCCCAATGCATTGGACGATGCCCCCCACCCCTCCTCGGGTGATGTGATATGGATGGAACCACCTCAAGAGAGGGTAGAATTCTGACCTGTACAACAGCAAATACTATCTGTTATTAATTACAAACACATCAGAGCACTTTCATTGTTTGTGGACGTGTCCTAAGATACAAACGTTTTTAATAATCAGTGGTTTCCATTGTTTCCTCACAGCACTGGGGTCATGGGTTCGATTCCAACCAGGACCCTATCTGTGTGGAGATCGTATGTTCTCCGAGTGTTTGTGCGGGTTTCCTCCAGGTGCTCTGGTTTCTTCCCACACTCCCAAAACATAGGTGTGCGTGTGTGTTTGTAAGGGTATTAGACTGTAAGATCCACTGATACAGAGACTGATGTGAATTGGTACATAAACTCTGACCAGCGCTGTGAAATATCTAGGCCAGCGGTTCCCAAAGTGTGCGCCGCGGCTCCCTGGGGTGCCGCGGCGCTGTCACAGGGGTGCCGCGATCGCCCTCAGGAAAAAAAAGAAAAAAAAAAAAAGAACTTACCCATCCAGCGCCGGATCCTCCTCACTGTTCTCAACTTCTCACTGACTGCCGGGAGTGACGTCGTCACGTCCAACAGTGTCAGTGAGGAGCAGCAGCAGAGAGAAGACATCGGAAAAGAAGACAGCAGAAAATGAGGAAGAAGGTAAGTAAAGGGGGACACAGAGAGACGCTGAAGGAGGAAAGGGGGACACAGAGAGACTCTGAAGGAGAGGAGGGGGACACAGAGACGCTGAAGGAGAGGAGGGGGACACAGAGAGACGCTGAAGGAGGAAAGGGGGACACAGAGAGATGCTGAAGGAGGAAAGGGGGACACAGAGAGATGCTGAAGGAGGAAAGGGGGACACAGAGAGATGCTGAAGGAGGAAAGGGGGACACAGAGAGATGCTGAAGGAGAGCAGGGGGACACAGAGAGACGCTGAAGGAGAGGAGGGGGACACAGAGGGACGCTGAAGGAGAGGAGGGGGACACAGAGAGACGCTGAAGGAGGAAAGGGGGACACAGAGAGACGCTGAAGGAGGAAAGGGGGACACAGAGAGACGGTTAAGGAGAAAAGGGGGACACAGAGATGCTGAAGGAGAGCAGGGGGACACAGAGAGACGCTGAAGGAGAGCAGGGGGACACAGAGAGACGCTGAAGGAGAGCAGGGGGACACAGAGAGACGCTGAAGGAGAGCAGGGGGACACAGAGAGACGCTGAAGGAGAGCAGGGGGACACAGAGAGAGGCTGAAGGAGGAAAGGGGGACACAGAGAGATGCTGAAGGAGAGCAGGGGGACACAGAGAGACGCTGAAGGAGAGGAGGGGGACACAGAGGGACGCTGAAGGAGAGCAGGGGGACACAGAGACGCTGAAGGAGAGGAGGGGGACACAGAGGGACGCTGAAGGAGAGCAGGGGGACACAGAGAGACGCTGGAGGAGGGGGACACAGAGGGACGCTGAAGGAGAGCAAGGGGACACAGAGAGACGCTGAAGGAGAGCAGGGGGACACAGAGAGACGCTGAAGGAGAGGAGGGGGACACAGAGGGACGCTGAAGGAGAGTAGGGGGACACGCAATTTGGAACATTCATACAAGGGCGACGAATCAGGAACTGACAATTGTTTTTAATAATAGCAGCTGGATCCAGAAAAAGTATTACTATCCCAGTGGATCCTATCAGATGGGTTGGTATAAAGTCACTTACCATAATTATTTCTATGGATTGGATGGAGACAAATAGTAATAAGTTGAAAAGGAAATTTTTTGAACCCTGGTAACCTTATATACATAAATTACAAAATAGTACAAAATATCTCCTTAAAAAAAGTTTCCAGCTTCGAGGTATAATTTCTAAATATTGTTGGTTAGAAATCTCTTATTAGCTCTAATGCAGAGATACCTGGACTCAGTCCGTATTAGCTACCAACAGTTCATGTTTCTTTAATGCACAGATGAGTTAATCTATTTTCCTGGGTCAGTAATTATTCCACCTGTTACTATAGACAGAAATCCGGAAAACATGACCTGTTGGTAGCTCTTGAGGACAGGTGGTAATCCGATTACCACAATTTTGACACCGAGGAGACCTACAAATAAAAACTGAGTTTAGGAAAAAACGATTTCAATATAAATAGACTTGCAATGTTTAAACACTTAACCTGCGTGGTCCTGACATTGCCGCTTTAAATTAACATTATTAGAAGTCGCGATGACGTCAAAGTGTAGCGGCGGAGAGGTCTTCATTCGGAATAAGTTGCGGTCAGCATGCTGGTGCCATCGGAGATCTGCAGCGTCGGTTTTCGGGTAAGTCTATTTATATTGAAATCGTTTTTTCCTAAATTCAGTTTTTATTTGTAGGTCTCCTCGGTGTCTGAATTTTCAGTATCGAAAAACCCTGCCCAACCCCTGAGGACTGGGTTTGAGCACTTCTGCTCTAATGTATCATACTTATAAAATGTGTCTGGTATCCTAATTCTCCTTATAATCAAAATAAATTTTTTAAACAGATAATCCCTACTTTCTGAAATTAAAGGACAGGGAGGGTTTAAAGCAATTTTGCCTGCAATTTATTTATTAATGTTTATATTCCCTGGACTGGTTAAACAGGTATCATGTAATTCACTAAAACAAATGTATCTTACTTCGGTATTTGTTTATATTATTTTATATTTATACATACATTGTATTTTGTATGCTTCTTTGCCACAAAAATATTTTTTGTTTTGTTTTGTTTTGTTTTTTCTTTGCTCTTTTTTTTGGGTGGAGGAGGGGTGTAATCCTTTACTTCATCAGTGCCCATTCATAGTCACCTGTACTTGTACTGTGCTACTATGCCTGTGTTAGCTCCAGATTGATCTTTCACTTGGTACTAAGTAGAGATGCTCACTGACCCCCATGAACTGGTTTTGGTTTTGGTTTTGGATCTGGATTAGCTTCATGTTTTGGTTTTGGTTTTGGCAAAACCGCCCTCGTATGTTTTGTAGGGATGTGCACCGGCCACTTTTGGTGTCTCGTGTTTTGTGTTTTGGATTTGGATTTGCTTGAGGTTTTGGGTTCGGATTTGTTTCGCAAGACACCTGACGAAAGGTTTTGGTTCGGATTTATTTTGAAAAAAACATAAACAGTGCTAAAAACCAGTCTTGTGTTTTTTTTTCACTCCTACGCTATTATTAACCTCAATAACATTCAATAATAATCATTTCCACTAATTTTCAGTCTATTCTGAACACCTTTACAATATTGTTTTTAGGCCAAAAGGTTGCACCGAGGTAGCTTGAGCACATAATGCCAAAAAAAGAGGTACAAGATGGAATTGTTCTGGGCCCTCCCTCCCACCCCTCGCGAGATTCGACGCGAGACTTGGACGACAGAGCCTCGTTTTCATTTTTTTGCCCGCCGGAAATATCGGTTCGGGTGGGCTCGGATTAGCGGAATCCGAGCCCGCTCATCTCTAATGTTTTGGTTTTGGTTTTGGATTTTTTAGAAAAAAAAAAAAAATATGCTAAAATCACATAATTTTGCACTTTTTTTGTTCCTACATTATTATTAACCTCAATAACACTAATTTCAAGTCATTTGCAGTCAATTTGACCACCTCACAGATCACAATATTATTTTCATACACTTTCAAACAAATACTGCAGCGACCTAGCTGGATGGTAAGCGACAGAGCAATGACACAAACACACAACAGTTCCTAGCACATTGCCACACAGCAGTGGCAGAAAAGAAAAATGGGGTCCGTCCTAACCTCCCACCCCCCGTTATGTTGGATCTTAAAAAGGAATCCAAAACTTGCGAGATCCGATGACGTAACTATGATGTTTTGCCTCATTTTCAAATCCGAAAAAGCGCGCAGTACCGAGCCGACGGATCTGCTAAATTCGGGTATGTTCTGTTCTCGGGGAACCGAACCTGAGCATCTCTAGTATTATGGGGTAGATTTATCAAGCCTTTTAATGTGGAATTGTGGAGATGTTGTCCTTAGCCACCAATCAGATTCTAGCTATCATTTATCTAGTACATTGCAGAAAATGATAGCTAGAATCTGATTGGTTGCTATGGGCACCACCCCACAGACAGATAGACAAGAGGGGGATACCTAAGAAGGTACAGATTTTGTCATCCAGAATCGATTTGCTATTTTTGTAGCCCGTGCTCATGTTATTTATCCCCAGCAATGGTATATTAGGTGCTGTGTGACACATTTTATTAAGGGTGTGTAATGCTCAGCAGATACACATCCACTTACATTCTATTCCTAGAACCCTACCGACTGTTTCAGAACTTTGCCAATTCTCTTATGAAGTCATGAACTGTGAGTGTTCACAATGGTAACTTAATACTGCAAATATTCCTGTTTGACTTAATGTAATAATATTGAAATATCAGGGCTTAATCGGGTCACTATATCCAGAAGCCAAGAGGATTTTAATCAGTCGTATAACACACAGCTAAAACATTTATACTGCATTGCAGGGTGGGAAAGCCAGGGCACAATAAAACTGGAGGCCGCATACTCACTGCATTAAAACATGTCTGAACTAAGACTGTAGTCGTTAAATCTTTCAACTCTTTAGTCAATTGCACAATGGCTGGGAGACAAACACAGACAGACTCATCACAGTCAGAATACTTCTAGAGTGACTGAAAGGACCCAGAACGAAGCTCCTTTCACCATCCCCTGCATGAACTATACGCTATATATAAAGTTCATCTATCACAGCTAATGACAAGTGAGGCTGCATAGGACGAACACACTTAAAGGGCGACAGGGTTTGTAGTAAGCTGAACACTTACCTGAAGGGGTTAACATAGGGTTGGGACCGACCAATGGGAGCTCCAGTGGGAGGGACCTGGATTGATATAGTAGGCTGTACTTCCTGTTCTGCCTCATTCCACAGCAAGAGATCCCACCCACCCACTCCTAGTTGCGAGTATTTTTGGGTAATGTTGCGGTAGGAGGGCACTGCGTTCAGCGGCTGATTACTGGGCGCGCAGGTAGTTGGCCGCAGGTCACTGTCCCTTTAGAGGCACCAGTAACTCCCTTTTTGGCCCTTCGGTGAGGAGGGTCCCTGTCCGGCTCGGTGAGGGAGGACAGTGTGAGTTTTAAAGGGGCAGTCACTCTGACGCCAACTCAGCGCAAGTTGTGATTGGATATGTGCCCCGTGGTTGTGGACGTACGGCGGTTTGCGCCAGTCCACTTGTGATATGTTGTTACCAGCTTGAGAGCTGTTTGGCAGGGCCCTTTCTCCGCCACCATAGGTCTAGTTAAAGTTAAAAAAAAATCACTAATAAAAGTTCTGGCATTTTTTAATAACTTATACAAGTCTCTGTGTGTTTATTTGCATGCAAATGTTTAGAATTTTAAGGTTGATGTGAGGTTTATGGGAACATACACAGTGAGCCCTTTAAGACACAGGTGTTTCAGATGCATCTTTAGAAATGCACCGGTTCAATCCCTGAAAGGCTCATTTGTGGGTTAATGTCATTTTTCTGATATGTTTCACAGACACAAGCTCACACAGCTGTTGAGCTCAGTTCTTTTGCTCGGTGGTGAAGCCAATTGTTGCTGAACCGTGAGCTGGGCTGCGTTTGGTTTAGGGCTGTGTTGCCTCTAGGGAGTATATTTACTAAACTACGCGTTTGAAAAAGTGGAGATGTTGCCTATAGCAACCAATTATTTTTTTCATTTATTTAGTGCATTCTACAAAATGACTGCTATAATATGATTGGTTGCTGTAGGCAAGATCTACACTTTTTCAAACTCGCTGTTTAGTAGATATACCCCTAGAAGTTGTCGCATTACGGGATCTTCCCAGAATAAACAGGCCGGTATTCAAAAGTGGATGAGACCGCATGGAAAGTGGATGGAGTTGTAGACTAAATGCACTGAAGTCTCAATGTATGTTGTCTGGTAACTTTTATTTATATTTACTCTCAGTCGAGCTGCAGGCCTGTAGTATTTTCTACATAGAGAGCTTCCATACAACCTGGTACTCCCTATAGTCCCCTTTTAAGCCTTGGGAACGCTCTAGGTGCCTGCTCCCCCCCCCCCCCCCACATCCTCCATGGTGGCGGAAGCATCGTCTCCCCCCTCTCATGTCGTGCACCCGCTCCACTGCTTGCATTAGCAGGCGCGATGTGGGCAGGGGGTCATCTGTCCCCCATGCCGAGCCCAAAGTGGGCTACCTTGGGCTGGGTAACTGGGCTACCTGCATTTTTTCCCTTTGTTAAATTTTCCTAATAGGCAGCTGAGTAGGGTCTTGCCCCCCCTGTGGCACAGTTGGTAAGCATGGTTTAAATTCCTTTCCACACAAACACACGTTAGGGTTCAATTTAGCAGCTGCCATTTAACCTATCAGTCTGTCTATGGACTGAGTTATCAGTTCACCAGATACTCAGGTCTTGTGCACTTTAAATCCAGGTTCATACGAAGTGCACATGGCTGGAGCACAATTAGTTTTGTATGCAGGCTGTATGTCTGCAACTGTTACTATAGAAATATGCAAACTGCACATGAACTAACTGCAGTGAGACCACAAGCTGTGTGTGTTTCATACTTGTCAGGTTTATACGGTAACTCTAGTCAAAACAGGAGATCAGACCCTTCCCAGGTCTGGGGCAAGTGCTGGTTATCAACTCTGCCTTTCACCAAAATATTCATACTATGGGGCCTATTTGTCATTGTTTGCATATCATGGAATCCATTATCGCTGCTCTTTGAAATCTGTCAGATGAAGAAGTGCCCCCCCCCCCCCCCCCATCCTGTGATATCTGTCGCTCTTTGCTCAACAGGGCACGATGGTCCTGTCTTCCTGGCCCGGCTATTATTCACTGAGAATATGCAGTGAAAAGTTTGTGCATGCACATAAAGAGAGATATTTATTATCAACCACAAACTACGATTAATTTCAATCATCATCGCAAAGATTCTTCACTAGGAACAGCAGTCACGGAAAACTGCTGCTCCTGCGAAGACCTTTCTCCTATCTTCTCTATGGTCACTATCCTTCGCGATAGTGACCGGAGGGAAGAGCGGGTAAGTTGCGGAGAGGGATCCGAAGATTCCTCTACTGCTTTCCCCATAGGCTTCATGCACAAAATCTTTGATTTTCGGAACTTGTTATATTGTGCAAAATAGCACAGTCCCATTAGAAATCTATGGGGCCAGCTCTAGAGTTTGAAAAGAAATGCCCTGTTAATAAATGTGAGTGGTACTTAAATGTGCATCTGTTTTAGGGGGATTTTCATGAAAAAGAGGAATCATAAAACGGCCCCTTGATGTCTCCTCTAGAGTGTTCATCACTAGAATACCCGCCAGGCATGTAGCAGAGGTATTTAGCAGGTATTTTAGTGATCATCAGCTATTTATATATAGCGCCACTAATGCCACAGCGCCAGAGCCGGATTTAGACCTCATAGGGCCCTAGCCAGGATACTGGTTTGGTGCCCCCCCCCCCCTCCCCCCGTGAAACAATATTAACTTTTAATAGGTTCTAGAAAAGATAGTGCAGACAATGTTATACCAATAAATAGTAACTTTTAATTAAATATTTACATAAAACAGAGTGCAAATAATGTTGTATATAGCTTTAAATGCTAAGAATTCTTACCCCAAACTTTTTTTTGTAACTATACACTTGACATAAAACATACTGCAAGCAATCTTCTATTCCAATTTTTGCTGTTAAATAGAATATATTAACTTTAAACGTCTGATATCAGAGACATGCTCCACCCATGATTTCGCACTATATAAAGACTTGTAGTGTAATCAGGGGAATAGGTACTATCTCCTGGGTGAGCAGCAGCAGTAAACCACACAAGTCCAGACGTTTCACCATAGCAACCACAGACAGTTTATTCACCAGCTTGTAAACAAAACAGAATATAATCAAAATCCTACTAGACAATACATTTAGCAAGACCCTTTTTCAGAACTACAACTTATTATTGCTCACTGCAGCAGAGAGTGTCTGAGGAGGCAGCTCATCTCCTCCCCAGGTCTAAGACACTGGATGCATATCCCAGCTGCCTTTTCACAGACACCTCCCATCTCTTGATCAGTCTGTTTTAAAGTACAACCGACAGGAACCTGGGACTTATGTACCTGCTATTTACCACTTGCCCAGAGCTTCTGTCACAGACTGAAGAGTGCACATTATTGCAATAGAGAAAATTACATTTTAATAATAGGATTTTTACAATAATCGTTTAGAATGATAACTTTTCATTACTCACGTTTGCTGATGAAAAGAAAGGTTATTTCAGTCCCAGACAGTTGATATTATTGGTCCAACTCTGCGCACTGCACCTTGATCCTCTGTATGATGTCACTTCAGTCCCTGCACGCCCAGTCCAAGCACACTGGGCCTGTGTAAGCTCTCACAGCTCCCTCCTACAAAAAATGTATTTGGGCAAATAAGTTGAAGTACAGAAGAGAAAAAATGTCCCCTACTTCATCACTTTGATCACTTTTGCTCCTCCCTCACACTGTTTCCCCTTTAGTACACTGTACTCCCTTCACCATCACACTGTGCCCTCCATCATGCTTTTGCCCTTTAATCATCACACTGTCCACCCTTCACCATCACACTGTGCCCTCCATATTTTTTCTCCCCTTGTTTATTTCCCCTCACACGGCCTGTTCCACATATCTGTCATCATGCCCCTCTGCTACATATTTTTGCCATTATGCCATCATCATGCCCCTCTGCTACTTATTATTGCCATCATCATGCCCCTCATGCCCCTCTGCTACTTATTATTGCCATCATGCCCCCTCATGCCCCTCTGATACTTATTATTGCCATCATGCCCCCTCATGCCCCTCTGATACTTATTATTGCCATCATGCCCCTCTGATACCTGTTTCAAATTTCTCTGACATGGCCCCTCCGTTAGTTAACTTAACTTCTATTCAGCTATTACTTCTTTGTCCGATGTCGCGCTGCCGCTGCTCCTCCTCTCTGCTCAGCCACTGCTCCTCGCCGACTTCTTACTGAAAATCACGTCGGGAGTGACGTCATCACGACCGACGTGGAGACTGCCGGGTCCCGACGGTCAGCTGACTTCTTTTTTTTTTTTCCTGTTCCATCTTTATTTTCAGCGTTATGCCGGCGGACAGAGGGGGATGGCAGGCGGAGGGGAGCGCCCCTCTGCCGCGTCTACCCCGCTCACCGTCGGCTCTGACAGGGCCCTCTGGGTACCGCTGGGCCCTAGGCAGTTGCCTAGGGTGCCTAGCGGGAAAATCCGGCCCTGCGCAGCGCTGTACAGAGAACTCACTCACATCAGTCCCTGCCCCATTGGAGCCTACAGTCTAAATTCCCAACATACACACACATATACAGAGAGAGAGAGACTAGGATCTCTCTCTCTCTGATAGCAGCCAATTAACCTACTAGTATGTTTTTGGAGTGTGGGAGGAAACCAGAGCACCCGGAGGAAACCTACTCAAACACGAGGAGAACATACAAAACTCCACACAGATAAGTCCATGGTTGGGAATCCAACTCATGACCCCAATGCTGTGAGGCAGAAGTGCCAACCACTAAGCCACTGTGCTGCCCCAATGGTTTTTTATAGTCGTTCAAAATTTCTTGTCCGCTCCTATATTTACCCTAGTAATAAAAATACTGCTATCGCTTTGATTTGTGCAGCTAATGAGAAGAATCACCCATGTCTCTCTGCTTTAAAAAATCATACAATACAATTGCATACAGTGCTGTATACCTCCAAACATTCAGAATTCAGAAAGCAGGGCAAAATAAGCCCTGGCCACGTTTCGCCCCAGCCTCGCCCACAAATGGGCACGTTTGTGTAAAACTCCACCCATTTTCCTGGAGACAAATACAACGACGTAACTTCAGAGTCACCTATATTTATGAATATGTGAATTGCACCAATAAACATTAGATGCTGTGAGATGATTAAACATGGCTTTGCATGTGCAGACCCCTAAGGAGCCCAAGGAAAATGGCTGCACACCCCAGCGGTTCTGGCTAGGGGGAGGAGCCACCTTAGACAAAGGCTTTCTAGGCGGTATTAGAGCTTTAAGTGGAGGAGACAACTTGTATAACCCATAAGAGAGGTGGTAAAGACAGTCTTTCATCATCATCATCTTTTTATATAGCGCCACTAATTCTGCAGCACTGTACAGAGAACTCACTCACATCAGTCTTTGCAGTGATTACGTATACAACAGCCTACAAACCATCTGGTTGTGTGTAGTCCCTGTTGTATTGGCCATAAAGCAGGGTCCTGTTTACTACTGTCCAAGAGCAGGTTCATATTTGCTCAGAATCTGCAGCTTGGAAGCTTTGACTTTTGGACTCTGACCTTCTGTACTGAGAGAAATGGTCAGAAACTCAGCACCGATAATTTACCAAGAAAAAAGAATGTATAGAATTTATGAGGGGGGTGGGTGGGGGGTATTCATAAACAGAATCTTCTATGACACTTTCCTCCACTATTTGTCCTGTCATATGGATGACAATAAACACACCTAAAATCTCAGGATTACTGCAGAAATGAAATGAAATGAAATTCTATAATATTTTGAAAATTTGTATATATATTACAGTCACTGTTTGTCAATCAGAACTTTGGTATGCCCTTATATATATTATATGTGTTTATTTATAAACCTATTCCGGTGTGTCTTGTAAGAAATAAAGTTGACCCAAGAGTATTGCATGTGAGCACAAGTCAGACAGGATGTGTTGGATTTGCCTGCTATACAGAGGCAAACGCAGGATTTGTAGCGGGGGGGGGGGGGGGTTTCCACACCACGCCACCAGTGGGCGTGACCAGCATGCTTGGGGGCATAGCTATAGTTTTAGACAGTGCTTGGCTGCTCTGCAACTCTTCCTATCCCTATAATATACATGGGCAATGCTGCGTGCACTACTGTTAGGTGCACGGAGCTCTCCCTTTTCAAGCTGAGCTGTGTGAAGCAGGAGCAGGGTCCAGCCACCTCAATTATACAGTGCCCCAGGCTTGGGGGGGGGGGGGGGTTTCCAGGCAATAGGAAACCCCCCTCGGTTTGCCTATGCTATAGGTTACAAGCGTTTACCGCTGAACAGGTCAACAACCGGGGGTAAATGTATCAAGCTGAGAGTTTACCGGCAGGTTTGAAAAGTGGAGATGTTGCCTATAGCAACCAATCAGATTCTAGCTATCATTTTGTACACTGTACGAAATAAATGATAGCTAAAATCTGATTGGATTTTGAAACCCGCGGGAAAACTCTCAGCTTGATACATTTACCCCCTGATGTCCTAATGACTTTCAGCTGTATAGTGCTAGTAGCTGTGGAATAATACACCAAGCTAATAAACTCCTGTCTTCCTTATCTCACTGCCTGATGGACTTTACTGTTTGACTTTCTTACACACTGTTTACTCCCCAGTCACAATGTGAAGGGTTGACCTTCAATATAAATCACATGACTCAAAAAGCAAACAAGATCTGTTCAAAATCCTTATTGCACCATGTGAAGTGTTTATTGCACACCGCATGAATGAATACGGCAGTAGGCAATACTATGATGTATAGAGAGCAGATTTCAATACTACAATGTGTAGAGAAAATTATATATATTCACATTAGCCAGGGAATAAAGAAAGGACATCTTTTTTTATGTCAAAACTTACCCAATTCGCATAGGTATTGGCTACTGGCGATTGTTAGGCACTGGGTAGCATGATATTATTATTTAATTTATTTGAAATACTTGTGTAATTTTCATTATATACGAGGATTTACAGTTGTATGAAAAAAAAAAAAAAAGAAATAAAGTCACATTGGGCCTGATTCATTAAGGAACTTAAGCAAGAAATTGAGTAAGTTTTCTTACTTAAGTTTTCTGAACAAAACCATGTTGCAAATATTTTTTTTTTATTTTGCACATAAGTTAAATACTGTTTTTTTCATGTAGCACACAAATATGAACTTTAAACTTCAGTGTACAAATAAGTTATCAAGTATTTGTGTGCTACATGAAAAAACAGTCAGTATTTAACTTATGTGCAAAATAATAAACCAATTTGCACCCCTTGCATTGTAACATGGTTTTGCCCAGAAAACTTACTCAATTTCTTGCCTAAGTTCCTCAATGAGTCAGGCCCATTGTGTACAACACTGCGGATGTCTGGACAAAAAACACTATCAACTTAAAAAAAATTATGTCTCTTAGCCAAAGGGACTGGCTAAGGACTGCTATAGCCACAGAATTTATAAGGTATGCTGAACTTTAACAATGATATATCAGCACAATCATTCTCTGTTTACCCAGAGCCCTTTCATATAACAATTGACTATGTCAGTACTATAAACCAGCTACATAGCATGCAAGTCTTTAAGTTTTTTGCCGTCTCTATATGGTATATGCATTGACACCTGTGTTTACAATGCAGGCAGCTACTGATCCTTCTGTGTGATGTGTCATGTCTATACATTTACCTTACCGAGAGAGTCACATTCCCATAATGCTCTTCTGTAATGGTGAGGTCAGACAAACATCTACATATCTCATTGTTTGACCAGAGATGCTTGATGTCTCCTAGAGGGAAGAAGGTGTGAATCTCGCCACACTCTCGTGTCACTCAACTGTGGGGTCAGCTGAGCTAACACATTCTCTCTGGACAGAGGAATTCAGAATACAATACTTGTGGGTGTTGTTAGAAACAGCACTGGGACAACTGTGATTTTTCTTACATCCCAATCTAATCATTATTCCTTTGGGCAGTGTGAACTGAGGGATGTGTACACATTCCTGCTGCGAGTGTTATCTGATGTTTTACAGAACATCCAGGGCTCATCCACACCAGCGGAATAATCGTGTTCCATTTGTGTACTGCTAAGTAAATGCATCCGGCAAAGGATCTATGCTGTTCCACATTTGTTGTCCACATAGAATATGGTGTGTGCAATATTTTATATAATAAGCGTTGTGGTACCGGACGCTATTTTTCAGAAATCTCACAAGTCATCATTTATTTATATAGCGCCACTAATTCCCCTCTGTACGGAGAACTCACTCACATCAGTCCCTGCCCCATTGGGGCTTACAGTCTAAATTCACACACACGCACACACACACACACGCACGCACGCATGCACACACACATACACACCACAGTGGCCTAGTGGTCAGCACTTCTGCCTCACAGCACTGGGGTCATGAGTTCAATTCCCGACCATGGCCTTATCTGTGTGGAGTTTGTATGTTTTCCCTGTGTTTGCGTGGGTTTCCTCCGGGTGCTCCGGTTTCCTTCCACACTCCAAAAACATACTGGTAGGTTAATTGGCTGCTATCAGAATTGTGTATCGGCCCATACACTAGATGAACTTATGGCAGGCTACTTGTAATAGTGAGATATCACCGTCCATTCATGGTCTGACCTGCAAGATAGACTGTTGTACTAGGAGCAATTAGTCACATCCGAATCCCAAGGAAGAAGTTCAAAGGAGGATAATTACCGTGGCCAGGAGATCCACAAGGGACCTCTTTGAGGACAACATGCACCATCTAAGCTGCTTATTCTCACCGCTGTTTTACATGCCCCAGTTAGTGGCATATTTAGAGGGGATGGATAAAAACAAACTAGTAGGTTAATTGGCAGCTATCAATTCAAAATTGAACCTAGTCTCTCTCTCTCTCTCTCTCTCTCTGTGTCTATATTACGGAATTTAGACTGTAAGCTCCAATGGGGCAGGGACTGATGTGAATGAGTTCTCTGTACAGCAGGGGCGCATGCAGGGCCGCCGAGAGGGGGGGGGAGCGGGTACATTTTACCCGGGCCCGGCCATGCCAGGGGGCCCGGGCCGGGCCCTTGCTGCTATTTTTTGTCATTTTTTTTTTTTATTTTATTTTTTTGTATTTTGCGTATTTTTATTTTTTTAAAAAAAAAATTCCCGCGGGGTAGGGGGAGGGGGGGGGGAGGGGGGGGAGGGGGGGGGCGTTGGTGGGGGGAGCTATAAGAAATAAAAAAAAAAAAAAAAAATCAATACTCACGTGACCGCGGCGCCGCGTCCCTCCTCTCCTGTCTTCTCCATTCACACTGACTGTCGGGCGTGACGTCATCAAGTCACGCCCGGCAGTCAGTCAGTGAGGAGCGCCGCAGCCTGACAAGACCAAAGAAGAAGAAAGAAGAGAAGACAGAAGAGAAGAGAAGAAAAGAAAGAAGCTGACAAAAGGTAAGGAAAGAAACTGAGAGGCACAGAGGAGGAAAAGAGAGGGACAGAGGAGGAAAAGAGAGGCACAGAGGAGGAAAAGAGAGGCACAGAGGAGGAAAAGAGAGGCACAGAGGAGGAAAAGAGAGGCACAGAGGAGGAAAAGAGAGGCACAGGGGAGGAAAAGAGAGGCACAGAGGAGGAAAAGAGAGGCACAGAGGAGGAAAAGAGGGGCACAGAGGAGGAAAAGAGAGGCACAGAGGAGGAAAAGAGGGGCACAGAGGAGGAAAAGAGGGGCACAGAGGAGGAAAAGAGGGGCACAGAGGAGGAAAAGAGGGGCACAGAGGAGGAAAAGAGAGGCACAGAGGAGGAAAAGGGGGCACAGAGGAGGAAAAGAGAGGCACAGAGGAGGAAAAGAGAGGCACAGAGGAGGAAAAGAGAGGCACAGAGGAGGAAAACAGGGGCAGAGAGGCACAGAGGAGGAAAACAGCGGCAGAGAGGCACAGAGTTATAAAAAAAAGGGGCAAAGAGGCACAGAGTGAATAAAAAGGGGGGAAAGCAGCATGGAGGGCGCAGTGTAGTTGTGATGGGGCTTGTTGCAATGTAGTGTGTGTGCGGTAGGTGGTGGCTAATTAATGGGCGCTATTTTGTTTGTAGGGTGATGGTGAGGCAATTTAATAGTGGGGATTATTAATTTAAGATGGGGTGATTTGGGGCCTATTGAATGTGGAGGTGAGTTTGGGGAGGATGAGGTCTATTTATTAAATGTGACTATGAATTATTTAATGGCAGTGATGGTTGCGGGAAATAGGTATTGCTAGGCTGTTTGCATGACGGGAAATAGGTTTATTTATTACATGTGAATTCTATTATTTTAATGTTGGGGCTGGAGGAAGGCCTAATTATTAATCGTGGGTGCTATTGATTTAACGCTGCGTCTGACTGAAATTTTCTAAATGTAGCCATTTTTTTCCCAAATAGGTCCTTCTACATTCCAAGATCCAGGCAAGCCACAACTAAAGAAACCAGCAGCCTCGGGTGGAGAAAGTGAGAAGAACAGGTAGGACAGAGCAGCATAGTGTGTGAAATGTTGTGATTCTAGTAGGGACAATGCCAATGTTTGGTGAGCCCAGTGGGCGCAGGCCAAGACTGAACTGTTTGTGTACACACTGCATTCTTTGTATACTACACTGTGGTGCTGGATGTCTTAAAAGTCAGGAGTGCTTGGACATATGTGACGCTGTGGTGAATTCAGGACCTAGTGATTTTGATGTGCTAGCTATGCGCCCAACGGTGCATTGCCACGGCCCCAAATGTCTGACCACATTCCCGAAAATTTTTGCACCGTCGTTAGGCTAGCCACGCCCCAATGGCGCATTGACACGCCCCTGAATGTATGACCAAACCCGCGTCGTGTTTTTTGCGCCGCCGTTAGGCGGCGCAAAAATTTTTTAGGGCTTACTCAACTATGGGGGGGCCCCATGAGTTTGTTGTACCCGGGCCCTGAATTCCTCTTGGCAGCCCTGGGCGCATGCGCAGCAGCTATATTTCTGTGAGTCTGAATTCTACAGCAGCCGTGGTGCTGTCAAGCAGCATCCGCGGCAGTGCTGTATTATACTACAATACAGCACTGCCGCGGACGCTTCTTTGTCAGCGCCGCGGCTGCTGTACAGTACCGTTGGTTCGCGGAGGGGAGGGGTTTCTGGAGAACCAGAAACCCCCCCTGCGCGCGCCACTGTACAGCGCTGCGGTATAAGTGGCGCTATATAAATGATGATAATGATAGGGTCAATTTTGTTAGCAGCCAATTAACCTACCAGTATGTTTTTGGAGTGTGGGAGGAAACCGGAGCACCCGGAGGAATCCATGCAAACACGGGGAGAACATACAAACTCCACACAGATAAGGCCATGGTCGTGAATTGAACTCATGACCCCAGTGCTGTGAGGCAGAAGTGCTAACCACTGAGCCACCGTGCTGCCCCAAGCATCATACCAATTTATAAATTCAGAGCAGCAACATGACGGGCCTGATTTATAAAGGCACACATACTGAGCGCAATGTACCTTTGTTTTAAAACACACGTGAATCGTGTACACGTGCGCCTGAATTCACTTAGGAGCGGATGTGAACATATGTGAGGTGATGAATGCAGGTGTAGGTCCACTCTGTTCTACTAGACAGGACACTGCAGGAGACGTACATATATATATATATATATATATAAATATATATATATATATATATATATATATATATATATATATATATGGAATCTAAAATGTCAAAAAAACGCACAGAAAAAAAAATATTCAACTAATGTCACCTGTTAATACTATAGGCATTAATGATAAAACATTTAAAAATAAAAAAGTGTTTTTTGCCCCCCCGCCTCCATGAATCCATCTATTAGTAATGCTATGAATGTCTACTGTACATAAAATAAATGTTTACAGTTGTTACTGATTGCAAACACATGTAACAGCATGCACGCTCAACCGTCATCACTAGTAGTCGGCACTTAGACTAGCCCTGTAGCTGGAGCAAGAGATGCGGCTGAAAAACAAGTACCTGAGAGATGCTCGAAGCTTGAATCAGACACTACTGCGAGCGCTCGAGCTTAGCACGCTCTCACTGTACATTGACTACGGCAAACGTCCCCGCCCTGTTCCCTCCCTGAAATCGTAGGCTGTAGTAAGTGTCCTTTGCACTTGAAGATTATTCGAACGTGGCTGCGCTATGTGGCGCAGGGTCCGGTTCTGGGAATGCGCAGAGTAATTGTGCAGATTGTACACACGAAATCGCTGTTTAGGTCCCTTAATAAATCAGACTAGAAGTGTATTGGGCCCATACACTAGATGAACCAATGTCAGGCTAGTTGTAATAGTGAGATATCACCATCCAGTCATGGTCTGACCTGCAAGATAGACTGTTGTACTAGGATCAATTAGTTACATCCAAATCCCAAGGAAGAGGTTCAAAGGAGGATAATTACCGTGGCCATGAGAGCCACAAGGGACCTCTTTGAGGACAACATGCACCATCTAAGCTGCTTATTCTCACCGCTGTTTTAAACTCGGGCTGAATTATATTATCTAATATGATCAGCTAGGAGGCTCGTTGGCACTGGGGTGTATATGAACGAAGTTGGTGTCACGTGATTGGACGTTGACCAATCTTACAATGCTCCCATCTATTCATGTAATGCCTTCTTGGGCAGATACACCACAATGCTCCTGGCCAGTCACCTTAAATAACGTAATTGAGCCAGAGGTATCCATTCCTTTTAATAGGCACTGATTAAACCACATCCATGTACCAGATCAGCTGAAGAGCCGTGGCTGGGACATTTTCAGAATAATTACAAATGCAGTTTTTATTTCTGTAATAGATTAAATCTTAATTTAATCCTTATAGAAGGGTTCCTTAGTCTATGGTGTTTTCCTCTCTTAAGCATCTCAAAAACTCCTGACCGTGACTCCTGTTGGTCTCCGCCCAACATTCCAGTCTCTCTCCAGATGAAAACTGTCTACACACATTACAATCCGATCGTTTATATTATTTATGAAGATTCTAAAACATTTCTGGATGACAATCTCCCCAGCAGATGAAAACGTCCATTACCGTTGAGAAGTGATTAATAATCACTTTGGTGGAAACTTTTCATTAAAAAAAGGAATCGGGTCGAAGATGATTAAAAACATTCTAATGTGCAATTAAAGTCTATGTCATTCAGCGCTCTGTAAATGTCTGTATGCTGTCAGATTAAAATTGTTAGACGTGTACGTCCATTGGATATTGATGGGATTGTACAGGATGTAGTCATTCACAACCCCCCTAAAAATTGCAGTCTCTGCTCTACTGACTAATGCAATTCCCAAAGCAACTCAGATACTTTGTATACTGGCTTTTGCAGAGTCCGTTCCACTGAAAGTGCCCTATGCAGTCTTGTAAATGACCTTTAGATTTCCAAATGGAAAAGGTCACATCTAATCCTCCTTGATCTCTCTGCCGCTTTGGACACTGTTGACCAGTCTGTTCCCACAAAAATGTTACACTCTCCGAGCATTTGTTATAGAGCTGTCGTACGGATCTCTTTCTAGCTCCCTGACCACTTTTTCTCTATAGTTGGCCCCAATATTTGCTTTCTATTTATTCCCTTGTCAATGTGGGTGTTCTAAGGCTCTTTACTGAGTCTCTTCCTTGTATAATCTCTACGAAACCAAATTCACTTGTTTGCGTTGGATTATCATCTATACAGAATGGATGCCATACAAACCGTTCCTTTAAGCTCACTTGACCCTTTACCTTACCGTGTATGGGTACAAGTCCGACACCATTGTTCTATATTTTAGATTCGTGAGTTCTAATAAAATTGTAGCATATGCATGTGAGTTGTATATATGGTAGGTGGCAGCACTCGGCAGAAGCAACACGTGCAGACAGATCCAGATAGAGACCCCATAGGGCCCCAGACGAGAAACTGATTTGGGTCTCCCGACCTTCGATGGCTCTGGCAAAATACCAGTTCTTCTGAAGCAGACCAGTATTGTGCAACCTATTTCCCTCCATTTATTGCGGAACTACAAGTCCCAGTACACCAGAGATGACTATCCTACCTAGGGGCAGCACGGTGGCTCAGTGGTTAGCACTTCTGCCTCACAGCACTGGGGTTATGAGTTTAATTCCTGACCATGACCTTATCTGTGAGGAGTTTGTATGTTCTCCCCGTGTTTGCGTGGGTTTCCTCCGGGTGCTCCGGTTTCCTCCCACACTCCAAAAACATACTGGTAGGTTAATTGGCTGCTATCAAATTGACCCTAGTCTCTCTCTATCTCTGTGTGTGTGTGTGTGTGTGTGTGTGTTAGGGAATTTAGACTGTAAGCTTCAATGGGGCAGGGACTGATGTGAGTGAGTTCTCTGTACAGCGCTGCGGAATTAGTGGCGCTATATAAATAAATGATGATGATAGATAATAAACAAGTTTATTAATATGTCAATACCCAAAGTACACAATGCCTTGCAATGTATCAGACAAATCAAATTTGGAGTAATAGCAAGTGCCAACATTGGAATAAAATAGGGATTAAGTGAATTTTTCCCAATCTAATTGGCAAGAAAGAGGCATAAAAGAGGCAGAAGAGTAGAAACACATTTGTAAAATGTAGCTGGAAATAGCGATTTGCTGGATTTCCGTTTCCAGGGAGCAGTCTGAGAAACCCTTATACCACAAGAACCGGGATGCTGTCTCTCCTCATTTGCTACTTAATTAGCAGTGTCTTGTCTTAAGTGATGTGAAACAAATTGAACTGAGGAGGCTTGAAAACCAATCCCGCGCAGTACAGCTGCCACCAGCGCTCTGCAGTCCCGCCACACATTCCCGGGGAAGCTTTGAAGCCACTTCTCACAGCAGCAGCTGGGAGAGAGCGTTACGCTGAGATAGACTGTCACTTGTGTCTTGCTAATTATTTCCTACTTTAAAAAAAGAACATTGAAAAGGAATGATTTTCTTGCTTACTTGTCCTCAATGATATAATGTTACTAGCAGGGTATAAAGCCACAGTTATGCAGCCTGCCCTGTAGACCAAGGCAACTGTATTACAACACAGAGTTTAGCCTCTTTGTCAGGACAGTTGTTTACCCAGTGTGACCCTTACCCCATGCATCTGTACAGTGTGAACACTTCCTGGATTAGGAAATGATGGCGTGCCAGCACTTTATATGGCCGACGAGGCTGAAGTGACACATTCAGGGCATACTTGCCAACTCTCCCGGAATGTCCGGGAGACTCCCGCATTTTGTGAGAGTCTCCCGGACTCCCGGGCGAGTGTGGCAATCTCCCGAATTCTGCCCACTTCACTAGGAAGTGCCCCACTTCCTAGTGAAGTGGGCAGAATTAGATCCCAAACGCCGCGATTCCCGGTGAATCGCGGCGTTTGGCCCCGCCCCCGCTGTCAAATGACGCAATTTGCGTCATGACGTCACAGGGGGCGGGGCCGAAATGACGCGATTTCGGCCACCCCGCCCCTTCACGCCCCCCTCCACTGGCTGGCTCCCGGAAGGGAGCTGAAGAAAGTAGGTAAGTATGATTCAGGGCTTATGTGCATTTTTGAAAATAAAAGGAACTAATTGCTCTTGGATCCAGCACATTTGTACACATACCACCATGTTAGTAAATAAAAAATGTGCTAAATCTGGAGGAGTGAGGAATATTGTTAAATATCTGAACTAGCAGCATCTAGCTCAGTGATGGGCATACTTGCCAACTTTTAAATAGTGAAGTCCGGGAGATCCCGGACAGGGGGCGTGGCTGGAGGACGGGAGGGGGTGTGGTGCGGTCAATTGCGTCATTTTGGCCCCACCTCCGGGTCAGGAACATCATTCTATCATTTTAGTCGCTGGGGGCCTGGTTGAAATGAAGCGAATCGCGTCATTTTGACTAGAAAATTGGATGCGGGAGACTTGCCTGCTCTCCTGGGAGTCCGGGAGACCTAACTGGAGTCTCCTGGACATTCCGGGAGAGTTGGCAAGCATGGTGATGGGCAACCTGATATAATTTGAGGGCTGTCCCCAAAAATATATATTTTTTCTACAATGCAAACAAATGATCTGTGCACCCTCACATGGCCCCCACATGCTGCACAGATCCCACTTGTACTTCAGAACTCCCTGCAGAAGTCCTTGCATATCACTCAGAGCCTAATTAACATCTAATGGCCACTAATTAACAATGAATTGCTACCAATTCATCCCACCCTGCCCAAAAAGGGCTTTTACTTTGTCAGCCAGGATGAGGAAGGAGGGAGATCAGAGGTGGAACTAGTGATCTGTGGGCCCCGTTGAGGGGAGGAGGGAACCAGGGCCCATGACCCTCTGCATCTGCTACGCTGCGGGCCCCATTATCTCTAAGGGCCCAGGTGGACGGCCCCTGCAGCACTAATGGTAGTTCCGCCAATGAGGGCGATCACATGATGCTGACTGCACTGTGCTCCCTCCTCCTCCTCCTCTGATCTGCACTCCCTCTACCTCCCCCAATGTGCAGTCACATGATGCGGAAGCGCCTGCTCCAATCACATGACTCTGAACTTCAATCGCGGTACAGCTCTTACTTATTGAATAGCCGTCAAAGTATGGAATAATTCTGGAAGGAGCTGGCGGCCGTAAGTGAAAACTTCCCAGCAGTGCCGTAACTATACATTTTGGTGCCCTGGACGAGACAGGGCACCGGCCCCCCCCATCTAAGGAGGGGGGTGGGGGGTGGGGGGTAGGAGGACAGAAAGAGAGAGAGATTTTACTTACCAGAGTTTGATGCTTCAGCCTTTAAGTTCCGCCATGGAACTTATGTGCGTTCCACTGACAGGAAGTTCAGCATGTGTGTTCCAAATGCCGAACTTCCTGTCAGTGGAACACACATGCGTTCCACAGCGGAACTTAACGGCTGAAGCATCAAACTCTGGTAAGGTAAAATCTCTCTCTCTCTTCAGCCCTTAAGCGAAACTTAAGGGCTGAAGGCAGGTAGCGGGCAGCTGCTGCGCCCCCTTGGCTTTGCGCCCTGGGCGACGGCACCGCCCGCACCACCCTCGTTACGGCATTGCTTCCCAGGCCACCTGTTGCCCAACAATGATTTAGCAAGTTGGGTGTATGAATTGGATTACAAATCTTTTTATTCCATTTTTTACATGTAAATACTAGTATGTGTTGTTGTGGGCCCTGCTCCTTTCGCCACCTGTTACTCTCAGTCTGTGGCTTCCCACTTGCTCAGAAACTTCAGAAATAGGAGAGACATAGACGATTGATAACAAATTGAAGATTAATAAGAAAAGGATGCTTTGACTCTAGTCAAACAGACCATAAAAAGACATTTTTAATGCCGGAAAGAATGTGTGCCCTCAATGTAACCAATCTCCTAGCAGAAGTACAGGTACATATAGATCAAGAAAGTCAATAAAACATGAGAGTAGTTTAATATAATGGTGCTTTGTGCACAAGTGTGTTGTCACCTATAGGAACCGGATTCCAGCCTCCATTGTTCTAGTAGTTCTGCTCATAGCACCACAAAATAAGTCTCATCCAATTACAATTCGATGATGAAATTTAAGAGGCCCACCGGTACCTATCAACCGTTACGACTTTCCCAGAGCAGACCCACTTTTAGCACCATAAAGTGGTGGTGCGACCGACAGACCAACGGGTCCATCTAACCTGCCTTTTTCTTTGTGTTTGTTTTATGTTTGCCCCCCCTCATAATATTTTCTATGTAAGTCTTAATAATACTAATATATTTGTCTCATGCACTCTTTATTTTACCGTATGAGTCCCCACCACAACTGCTGGGAGTCTATTCCACGGATCCATCATCCTTTCTGTAGCTAAGGTCCTTCCTATGTTACCTTACTTTCATCCTTCTTCCAATTTCAAAGTGTGTCACTTCTTTCTAGAAATCCTCTTATTTATAAAAAACAAAGACTGCTTTCCTGAACTCTATTAAAACCTTTGTATGTGAATCTATCATATTTCTCCTTTATGCTGCATATGTTCAACTCTTGAAGTCTTTCCAGAATAGTTTTGTTATGCAGCCCAGACACCATTTTAATGGCCCTTCTCTGAATTGTATCTATTTTATTAATGTGTGTTTGGAGATGGGACATCCAGAACTATACATGGTACACAAGCTGAGGTCTTACAAACATATCCACCCCTCTTCCTGCTACTAGATACAATCAAGTCTCCTTCTGGATTTTCCCACTGCTGACTACACTGCTTGCGTTACCTTCATATCATTCGATGCAATATCTCCAAGGTCCTTTTCCTCTGTTGTTTTCTTTTTTTTTTTGCTTTAAATCAGTTTATTTTCAACAACAACAGGTACATAAAGGAGGCACAATTAGCAATATATATTGGACATCTAAATAAAGGTTCCATTATCACACTTAACTTATGGAACTAAAAATAGAGCTTAAACATATGCAACTAGGTATCTTCGTAGAATAGGTAGTGTGGTCCAGAGTAGCTTATTGCAATAGTTAAATACAGTTGACTGGAGTCTACCACCAGGTAACATCTGGTCCTGAATCTAACCCCGGGGTCCAGGCCTGGGTAGGTACCATGTTGTTGGGTTTCTCTGCATTGGTATAGGAAGGGGAAGAGACGGGGAGGAAAAGGTTGAGGAAAGGGGTGGGGAGCGGGGGGAAAAGGGGACTTAATTTATATAAGAAAAAAATAAAAGTAATGGGGGGGGGGGGGGTAATGGAAGCCAAGATACAAGTCCGTCTAGGGCAGGGTGACCTGCACCACTACCGCCCCAGGGGAAAATACTTTAGAAGAAAGTACCCAGGTGTCAACGGGTGAGGAAGTGGATCACTTAGTGCCATAGTGCCAGGTAGTGGGGTCTGATAATATGTGTACCTTGTCCTATAAAAGGCTTGTGATATACTCCATCGACACTATATACCACACCGGATAGATCACCACCTGGAGGCGTGGAGGGGATGAGGACTTCCAATCCGCAGACGTGCTGTACAAGTTTCTCTCTATGTTTATCAATGGTTTTCACTGGAGATCAAAGCAACATGAGGGTAAAGGGTTACTTCACTGTCCAGGATCTGAGTAAGTAGCGCAGTCACCTGTCACCACAAATTTGATATATGAGGGCATTGCCACCATATATGGTAAAAAGTCCCCACTCTCCCACACCCCCTCCAGCAGAGATCAGATGTGCCTGGATAAAGTCTGTGTAATTGTGTGAGAACCAGATACCAACGTGTGTAAACTTTGAATGCATTTTTCCTGATTAAGGTTTTAATAGATACCTTAGATACCCTGATCCTCAGCTTGGACCAACCCTCCTTGTACAAAGTCCTCTGGGTATCACACTCCCATGCCGTCTTGAACGGTTCCTTTTCCTCTGTTGTTATTGACATTAGGGGGTAAATGTATCAAGCTGCGAGTTTCCAGCAGGTTTGAAAAGTGGAGATGTTGCCTGTAGCAACCAATCAGATTCTAGCTGTCATTTTGTTGAATGTACCAAATAAATGAAAACTAGAATCTGATTGGTTGCTATAGGCAACATCTGCAGTTTTCAAACCCACCAGAAACTCGCAGCTTGATAAATTTATCCCCACATAACCATTCATTCTGTATTTTGCTTTTGGATTTTTTTCTGTAACCCGTAGGCAGGTCGTACCCAGTTGGTGTAATCTGGTGAACATAGAACACTTCCTCTTGACCTCCCAGGTCCTTCTTAAAAAATTTCTCTTCAGGAAGCTGATATGTGTTTTTGTCTGGGGTCGGCTCATGAGAACCCCTGCCTGTCTCACACACGGTTATATGGGGGGAAAACCAAGACAATGTGTTTATTAGTGTTACAATACAATATAATAACAGTGCAATAAATGTAACAGAGCTACTTAGCAGGATGATAAATAACTCCCAGTCCAGATAAGCCTATGCATTTTACAGTTATTGCCACATAATAATAACAACTAATCAATATGAATTACCCTGGGATTGGGCAGTGATCACCAAGGAGAGGTACCTCACCTTGTTGGTAACCTCACCCTCTCATGCCTTCTCCCCTCTTCCTCCCTCTCTCCCTCCACGCAACCCTGTCTCCCTTTAGATTGTAAGCTCCTTTGAGCAGGGCCCTCTCTCCTCCTGTTTCCGCCACTTTTAACTTTGCTCTCTAGTTACTCTGCCCACCTTCCTTGGGCCTTCTGCCTACTGACTCCACTGTTGCTTCTTCTTGTACCTTTGCAGTGGCTCCTACCCTGTTAGCCGTGCACACACTTTTGGGCACAGGTTTCCAGCTTGTGGTTTAACCCCTTATATGCTGCGACGCTGGGTACAATCTTCCCAGCGCCGCAGCGCACACTTTAGAATGCATTTTTATTTAATAACTACATTTCAGAGTACCACTTTACTCACATGGCGCCTAGCGCCAGCGATTTAACCCTTCCGTCGCCAGGTATTAACTCTCCTGATGCCGGAGTCCATTTAATGATGTGTGCAGGTAACATGGGTTATTATCCCCACTGGTCTCCAGTATCTGCTTCCAAGATGGCTCATCTCTGTTCAAGTTTCCATAAGCTCTCTCACTGGGAAGCATTCTCCATTCTCCCCTTGTGTCTCTTCCTCTCTGGGGTCTCGCTATCACTCAGACCTCCGTTCGGGCACTCCAGTTGTCTTGCTGCAGAGGACTCCTTCAGGACGTCTGTCTCCCTGAGTCAGTGTTCTAGATGCTGTTTGCAACTGCTACATCACAAGCTCCTTCTCCCCCACTGCATTCTGGGAGATATAGAGGTATACTCGTGCTGCTGAGCGCCTCTGGAGGAAATCTCACTCCCTGGACAACTTCCTTCACTTCAAGTTCATTCTCTCCTCCTACAGTTCTGCCCTCTCCCTCGCTAAACAATCCTTCTGTAAGTCCCTCATTTCTGCTCAGTACTCCAATCCCCGGCACCTCTTTGCCATATTCAACTCTCTCCTCACCCCTCCCCCCGTCCTATCCCGCTCTCCATTTTTTGCCACCGACTTCGCCTCCTTTTTCCTCCTCCAAAATTTAGGCTATCAGATTCGACATCTCCTCCTTGGATCATTCTCATGCCACCCTTATTGTTCCGCCTTCATCTAACAACCACCTCTGGTGCTCTATCCGCCCTACCTTGAGTGAAGAAATCTACTCCCTCATTCTTTCCTGCCACCTGGATTCCCCTCTCACCCACCTTCACTTTCACTCCCTGCTCCTAGCTTGCTCACCTCTTCAATCTCTCACTCTCCACTGGCATCATTTACTTTAAACACACCCTTATCTCTCCCATTATCATAAAACCTTATCTTGACCCCACCTCACTCACTAACTACCTCCCCATTTTACATCTCCCCTTTGCCTCTAAATTACCTGCAAGGGTGGTCTGCAACCGCCTCACTAAGCACGTAACTCCCTCCATGACCCTCTCAAATCCAGCGTCCGCCCCCTCAACTCTACTGAAACCGGCCAGGCCATAGTTACTAATAACCCTCTCTCGGCTAAATCTTAGGGTCACTTCTCCCTGCTCATCCTCCTGGACCTTTCCGAGGCCTTCAACACTGTTGACCACCCCCTCCTGTTGCATACCCTTCTTTCTCTCGGCCTCTCTGGCTCTGTTCTTGCTTGATTCTCCTCCAACCTCGCCAACCGCTCTTTCTCTGTTTCCATTTCTGGTCCATTATTTCCTGTAGGAGTTCCTCAGGGTTCAGTTTTTGGACCTCTACTCTTTTCGCTGTACACTACCTCCCTGGGTGATCTCTTCACCTCCTTCTGTCTCCAATATCATCTCTACGGTGATGGCATTCAACTATACAACTCTTCTCTTGATCCCCCCCTCCAATCTTGTGTGCCTTTTCTGCCACCTCCTCTTGGATGTCTTCACGTTTTCTCAAAATTAACATTGACAAAACTGAGCTCATTGTCTTCCCTCCTTCTACATCTTCATCCCATCTTGATCTCTCGATCACTGTTAACAACAGCACCATCTCTTCTGTTCCCCAACTACATTGCCTGGGCATCACCCTCGACTCCTCCCTCTCCTTTGCCCCCCACATTCAATCACTCGCCCAATCCTGTCGCTTTGAGCTTTGTAACATTGCGTGCATACGGCCCTTCCTATCTCAGGATGCCCTTAACATCCATATCCATGCACTGATAATTTCCCGACTTGATTACTGTAACCTTCTCCTCATCGGCCTTCTCCTCTCCCACCTTGCCCCCTCCGGTCTATACTCAGCATGGCTACGAGAATCCTCCTCCGATGCTCCTCTTCTGTATGCCCTCTCTGCCTCGCCTTACACTGGCTCCCCTTCCCCTACAGAATCCGTTTCAAACTGCTCAACCTCACCTACAAGGCTCTCTCCCACTCCACTGCCCCATACATCTCCAACCTCCTCTCCATTCACACTCCATCCCGTTCCCTGTGATCGGCCAATGATTGTTGCCTCTCCTCCATTCTGATCACCTCATCCCACTCAAGAATCCAAGACTTATCCCGCCTGCCCCCTCCACTGGAACGGCCTTCCACGCGCCAACCAACTGTCCCCTAATTTGTGCACTTTCAAATGGCACTTAAAACTCATATGTTTCTCAAAGCCTACCAGCCATCCACCTAAACTGCTCTCCATGCTTGATCTCCTCACCTCTCCTCCCCTGTCCCGCTACTCGCTCCTCTTGTGATTGATCCCTTGTGCCTCCCTTTAGGATATAAGTTCTTACAAGCCGGGACATTTTCCCTCCTGTCTCTCTCTACCTATTCCTCTCCTCCAACTCCACTGTGC
This sequence comes from Mixophyes fleayi, assembly GCF_038048845.1. Taxonomy (NCBI): domain Eukaryota; kingdom Metazoa; phylum Chordata; class Amphibia; order Anura; family Limnodynastidae; genus Mixophyes; species Mixophyes fleayi. The sequence goes on along the minus strand of NC_134402.1, from coordinate 27,830,376 downwards.
AAGCTAAGTTTGGAGCTATTGAAGTACTGGTATTTATTGTTTATTGTTCTGTACTCTTTTACCCTGTATGATCCACTGTCTGTTTTCTGTACTGCGCTATGGATACCTTGTGGCACCTTATAAATAAAGATTCCAGTTAGCCAGGTGTCGGGTAGTTAGAGAAGATTTGGGGTGAAACACTACGCTAACCAGCTCCATAGCAAAATGTTGTGGCTTGCTCAGTGGAGGCCGTTGCTTTACTCCTCTGAGAACAGAGCTGGAGCCTCAGGATGGAGACCTGGCAACGCCCCTTACCTGTTGTACCCCTCGGAATGGCAGTAGTTCTGTCACTGGTGGAGAAATTCAGATATGGAGGATTTGGGAATATTAGGATAGGAATAGGCACCAGTAAGTACAGTGTAGGCAGACTTAAGTCAGACTATGGTCAGCCTGAAGAGTGGCTAGGATTACAAGAGAGCCATCCGCCACAATTGATCCAGGGTACAGCCAACTTCATCAAATCCATAACTCTGGAACTCCTGGACAGTTAAGGGTAACGCCATCACAAAACCACTTACAACAAGAAAGGTCTCACTAAAGTCCTGACCTGATGAAACATTACAAAGTGATAATCATTAGAAGCCAATAGGATGATTCACACATGACAGCATCTAAACTACAACTGCTATTGATTTAGAGTTAAAGGTTCTTTAACAAAACTTATCAGAGCAACTCTGATATGTACTTATCAGTACATATCTGAGTAGAGTAACTTTTGCCCTGGATTGGGAACCAGACATTATTGCACTGTGCTGATAACAAACTGTCTAACAATAGTGAACATTGTAGAAATAGAGACTGTATAGGATAAGATAATAGAATCAAGACTTGTCACTTGTACAGTGATTTGAACATTGATTGTAATCGTGAGTTTCGTATGTGTAAAAGCCGTCAACCATTTAAAAGTCATAAAAGAAGTAGATTTCCATTAAGACTAATAAATTGTGAAATAGAATACAATTGATTCTGGCCATTGACTACTAAAAACCTTTCCCTGTGTACCTGTGAATTTAAGTAATTCCCTTAAAAGTGTCTCCCATTCATTGGAGTCTCGTCCTGGTTGGGGTCTAGTCTCTCTCTGTTTCGGGGGTCAGTGACATTCCCTTTCCGAAGATAAGTCCGGGGTGGAAACTGCAGACCACAAACCAACTAAGAAACTAACTTGGGGAAATTCCACCTTATTATACTTGGTTGTAGAAATAGCACTGGCTGGGGTATTAACTCCCTTTCCCTGATCAGACTATAGCAGGGGTAGAGAACGTTTTTCTCTTAGGCTGCCAGATGTTTTTTAAAGCTAGTTTGCTCAGGTTAGGTTTATAATTTGTAGCCTGGAGACAAAGACATGTTACAGAACTTTATACTGCTAATGGGCTGCGAGCAGGACTAACGGGCTGAAAATCAGTGAGAAGCCCCAATATGCAGAACAGCATTACACCATGTGGGATGCTGTTATGCTCTACGAGAAAGGGGGTGGAGGAGGAGAGGAGCATGGGCTTTGGGCACGGTCAGTGCAAGGTTTCTTGACAAGGTTTCAGACTACCACTGCGCCTCCCACCAGTATCCACTTCTTACCTCCTCCTAGCTGGCTGTCAAGGCTGCAGACCAGGGCACTGCTGCAGATCTTTGTCTAAGCTCCACTGCTGCCCAGGGGTGAATGCAGAGATGGGGTGATCCAAATGGAAAAGGTTTTGGAATTAAAAAATAACTTGTTGCAATAAGCCGGAAACATAAATTCTATTTACTTACCCTATACATACTGATTATTATACAAAGGTTACACTGGTATCACACCCCTGATACATGCTGATCACCCATATCAAACACCTGCACGCCAGCTTTTCTCACACATGTAAGTATCTGGTGGGTCACATAATTATAGCCACATGAGCAGCAATAGCCCAAAAATGGAGAACCCCACATCCTCGTGTATAACTAAAATTATAGCTAAAACACAAATTAAGTTTAGAAATGACCATTAATAAAGAAACCATTGCTCCAGAATACTCCTGCCTCCTCCGCTCAGGTTAAGTGGCATAAAGGGCACGTCTACAGCACAGAAGTCATTAGGGAACTACAGAAACTTGTCTGTTAATATACTCCCAATATGTCTAATTCGGATCCTTTACTGGCGCCTGTTCAGCTTGATGGTAGGTGAGATGGGAAACCATAAGAGACTTAAATTATGTAGTTACTATAGAAACTATGTGATATTTACATCCACTTATACAAATTCAGAAATGTTTACATTTTTCAGAGAGCAAATATTACAAAAAGATAGTTTATAATATGTCCATAATCTATTATGTACCTCCTCTTGTTTGTTTACCAAGTATTACTAGTACCTAGTATTTACCTAGTATTACCTTGTTTTTTTTTTGTTTTATGTATCACCTTTTAATTTTATGAGAAACCAATTAAAACCTAATGATTTAAAAGAAATAGTGTTTAATGTGGCTATATGATCCAGTCACACAGCAATGTTGATTTGGGGGTCAGTAGGTAGCTTGAGTATAGGGTTAGAATAAATTACAGCTTGGAGTGAACCGGATAGAGGAGTGGAAATCCAGAAGAATATCCTAGGGAAGTTAAGAAGGTGGTTAAGGAATTTTATAAGCTTGCCTGCAGAGGTGGGTTTTCAGGGACAGCTTGATGGTTTGGGAGGCAGGGGAAAGTTTTGTTGTACGAGGAAGGGAATTCCACAAAGTGGGTGCAGCCCAAAAAAGTCCTGTAACCGGGAATGGGAGCAGGCAATTAGTGTGGATGAAAGGAGATTAATTTTCCATACTACTGCTGATAGTTTTTAAGTACTCACAATTGCTTCCTAAAAGAGCTGATATGCTCTGTACTATTCACAGACTAATCGCAACAATGGGAGGAGTCAGTCTGTTTAATGACTTTGCAAAGGTTAATAAAAAAACTCAGGATACACATGCAAACTTAATTACTCAGCAGGAATAATATCTACTTTGCAACCCAGTAGACTACACTACACTAAATCTAATAGTGAACCTTAAACAGAACCTAAACTTAATGATTGTAATACAGACCACAAACAAATGTTAAATAAAATCAAGTAGATTAAAAATTGTACTTTATCTTATTTAAAGTGATGTTTTTAAAACTACTCACCGTTCTTGAAGCACCTCCATATCGGTGGCTTATTAATAGAGCTGAATATAATCACATCAGTTGTACACCAGTCTACTTGAGCTGTCCTTTAGTGAATTACCCTAATTATTAATTTGCAGGTAACCACAGCAGTGGCACTCCAATCCACTTGAGCTGCACTTAGCAAATTACCCTAATTATGTCTGAGGTGTTTACTGCCATTCTACTTAATGTATGCTAGTAAACGGCTTTGATCCCAGAGATAGCACTTCTTGCATGCTTCACTACAGTATATTATTCCTAGGAGCCAGAGTTACACAGATTATGACTATACAGTGTGTAAGAGATTACAATTCTTGCCATGTATTTATCCTCAGAAAAGTCTATTTCCAGATTGTTTTAGTAAAGGTAAAAATGAGAGTATAATTGCTTGTTTTGAAAAATAAATTGTTAGCTCAGAAACATAAATGTATCATCAAATACTACATTACATGTTTTCCTGTGCACTACATTCAGGAAAATGAGTGCACAGGAAAAGAATTGTAGCCTGAATTTTATATACTTTGAATTACTAGAACTAGGTAATTAGATTGTTGAGATAAATATATTGGCTCGCACTAAGTACATAAAAGAAACTTTGAGAAGAATCACAGCAAAAAGTGTCATTTCTAAACTACAAATTCTGCACACCGCAATGCTGCTTAATAAGTAGAGGTGTCCTTAATTTTTCGCAGGTGTATTTCAAGGTGCAGACCCATTTCAGGGTTTATGGAACCACCTGTAAAAATAAATCTGCACCAAGTTTTGCAGGTTGGTAGATGCTTTGTAAAATGTGCAGAGTGGAATCAGTGAAAACATCATATCAAATGGAAACTGGTTACTACATCAAAGCGCAACCTGTTACTACATCAAAGCGCAACCTGTTACTACATCAAAGCGCAACCTGTTACTACATCAAAGCGCAACCTGTTACTACATCAAAGCGCAACCTGTTACTACATCAAATCGCAACCTGTTACTACATCAAATCGCAACCTGTTACTACAGCAAATCGCAACCTGTTACTACATCAAATCGCAACCTGTTACTACAGCAAAAGGCAACTGGTATCTACATCAAATCGCAACCTGTACTACATCAAGAGGGAACCTGTTACTACATCAAAGCGCAACCTGTTACTACAGCAAATGGAAACTGGTTACTACATCAAATCGCAACCTGTTACTACATCAAAGGGCAACCTGTTACTACATCAAAGGGCAACCTGCTACTACATCAAATCGCAACCTGTTACTACATCAAATCGCAACCTGTTACTACATCAAATCGCAAACTGTTACTACATCAAAGGGCAAAATGTTACTACATCAAAGGGCAACAGGTTACTACATCAAATTGCAAACTGTTACTACATCAAATCGCAACCTGTTACTACAGCAAATGGAAACTGGTTACTACATCAAATCGCAACCTGTTACTACATCAAATCGCAAACTGTTACTACATCAAAGGGCAAAATGTTACTACATCAAAGGGCAACCGGTTACTACATCAAATCGCAAACTGTTACTACATCAAATCGCAAACTGTTACTACATCAAGAGGGAACCTGTTACTACATCAAATCGCAACCTGTTACTACATCAAAGCGCAACCTGTTACTACAGCAAATGGAAACTGGTTACTACATCAAATCGCAAACTGTTACTACATCAAGGGGGAACCTGTTACTACAGCAAAGGGCAACCGGTTACTACATCAAATCGCAAACTGTTACTACATCAAAGGGCAACCTGTTACTACATCAAATCGCAACCTGTTACTACATCAAAGGGCAACCGGTTACTACATCAAATCGCAACCTGTTACTACATCAAATCGCAACCTGTTACTACATCAAATCGCAACCTGTTACTACATCAAAGGGCAAAATGTTACTACATCGAAGGGCAACTGGTATCTACATCAAATCGCAACCTGTTACTACATCAAATCGCAAACTGTTACTACATAAAAGGGCAAAATGTTACTACATCGAAGGGCAGCTGGTTACTACATCAAATCGCAACCTGTTACTACAGCAAAAGGCAACTGGTATCTACATCAAATCGCAACCTGTTACTACATCAAATCGCAACCTGTTACTACAGCAAATGGAAACTGGTTACTACATCAAATCGCAAACTGTTACTACATCAAAGGGCAACCTGTTACTACATCAAATCGCAACCTGTTACTACATCAAATCGAAACCTGTTACTACATCAAAGGGCAACTGGTATCTACATCAAATCGCAACCTGTTACTACATCAAATCGCAACCTGTTACTACATCAAAGGGCAACTGGTATCTACATCAAATCGCAACCTGTTACTACATCAAATCGCAAACTGTTACTACATCAAAGGGCAAAATGTTACTACATCGAAGGGCAGCTGGTTACTACATCAAATCGCAACCTGTTACTATATCAAAGGGCAACTGGTATCTACATCAAATCGCAACCTGTTACTACATCAAAGCGCAACCTGTTACTACAGCAAATGAAAACTGGTTACTACATCAAATCGCAACCTGTTACTACATCAAAGGGCAACCTGTTACTACAGCAAAGGGCAACCGGTTACTACATCAAATCGCAAACTGTTACTACATCAAAGGGCAACCTGTTACTACATCAAAGGGCAACTGGTATCTACATCAAATCGCAACCTGTTACTACATCAAATCGCAACCTGTTACTACATCAAAGGGCAACTGGTATCTACATCAAATCGCAACCTGTTACTACAGCAAATCGCAAACTGTTACTACATCAAAGGGCAAAATGTTACTACATCGAAGGGCAGCTGGTTACTACATCAAATCGCAACCTGTTACTACAGCAAAAGGCAACTGGTATCTACATCAAATCGCAACCTGTTACTACATCAAAGGGCAACCTGTTACTACAGCAAAGGGCAAACGGTTACTATATCAAATCGCAACCTGTTACTAAAGCAAATGGAAACTGGTTACTACATCAAATCGCAAACTGTTACTACATCAAGGGGGAACCTGTTACTACATCAAATCGCAACCTGTTACTACAGCAAAGGCAACTGGTATCTACATCAAATCGCAACCTGTTACTACAGCAAATGGAAACTGGTTACTACATCAAATCGCAAACTGTTACTACATCAAAGGGCAACCTGTTACTACATCAAATCGCAACCTGTTACTACATCAAATCGCAACCTGTTACTACATCAAAGGGCAACTGGTATCTACATCAAATCGCAACCTGTTACTACATCAAATCGCAACCTGTTACTACATCAAAGGGCAACTGGTATCTACATCAAATCGCAACCTGTTACTACATCAAATCGCAAACTGTTACTACATCAAAGGGCAAAATGTTACTACATCGAAGGGCAGCTGGTTACTACATCAAATCGCAACCTGTTACTACATCAAAGGGCAACTGGTATCTACATCAAATCGCAACCTGTTACTACATCAAAGCGCAACCTGTTACTACAGCAAATGAAAACTGGTTACTACATCAAATCGCAACCTGTTACTACATCAAAGGGCAACCTGTTACTACAGCAAAGGGCAACCGGTTACTACATCAAATCGCAAACTGTTACTACATCAAAGGGCAACCTGTTACTACATCAAAGGGCAACTGGTATCTACATCAAATCGCAACCTGTTACTACATCAAATCGCAACCTGTTACTACATCAAAGGGCAACTGGTATCTACATCAAATCGCAACCTGTTACTACATCAAATCGCAAACTGTTACTACATCAAAGGGCAAAATGTTACTACATCGAAGGGCAGCTGGTTACTACATCAAATCGCAACCTGTTACTACAGCAAAAGGCAACTGGTATCTACATCAAATCGCAACCTGTTACTACATCAAATCGCAACCTGTTACTACATCAAAGGGCAACTGGTATCTACATCAAATCGCAACCTGTTACTACAGCAAATCGCAAACTGTTACTACATCAAAGGGCAAAATGTTACTACATCGAAGGGCAGCTGGTTACTACATCAAATCGCAACCTGTTACTACAGCAAAAGGCAACTGGTATCTACATCAAATCGCAACCTGTTACTACATCAAAGGGCAACCTGTTACTACAGCAAAGGGCAAACGGTTACTATATCAAATCGCAACCTGTTACTAAAGCAAATGGAAACTGGTTACTACATCAAATCGCAAACTGTTACTACATCAAGGGGGAACCTGTTACTACATCAAATCGCAACCTGTTACTACAGCAAAGGCAACTGGTATCTACATCAAATCGCAACCTGTTACTACAGCAAATGGAAACTGGTTACTACATCAAATCGCAAACTGTTACTACATCAAAGGGCAACCTGTTACTACATCAAATCGCAACCTGTTACTACATCAAATCGCAACCTGTTACTACATGAAAGGGCAACTGGTATCTACATCAAATCGCAACCTGTTACTACATCAAATCGCAACCTGTTACTACATCAAAGGGCAACTGGTATCTACATCAAATCGCAACCTGTTACTACATCAAATCGCAAACTGTTACTACATCAAAGGGCAAAATGTTACTACATCGAAGGGCAGCTGGTTACTACATCAAATCGCAACCTGTTACTACATCAAAGGGCAACTGGTATCTACATCAAATCGCAACCTGTTACTACATCAAAGCGCAACCTGTTACTACAGCAAATGAAAACTGGTTACTACATCAAATCGCAACCTGTTACTACATCAAAGGGCAACCTGTTACTACAGCAAAGGGCAACCGGTTACTACATCAAATCGCAAACTGTTACTACATCAAAGGGCAACCTGTTACTACATCAAAGGGCAACTGGTATCTACATCAAATCGCAACCTGTTACTACATCAAATCGCAACCTGTTACTACATCAAAGGGCAACTGGTATCTACATCAAATCGCAACCTGTTACTACATCAAATCGCAAACTGTTACTACATCAAGGGGCAAAATGTTACTACATCGAAGGGCAGCTGGTTACTACATCAAATCGCAACCTGTTACTACAGCAAAAGGCAACTGGTATCTACATCAAATCGCAACCTGTTACTACATCAAAGGGCAACCTGTTACTACAGCAAAGGGCAAACGGTTACTATATCAAATCGCAACCTGTTACTAAAGCAAATGGAAACTGGTTACTACATCAAATCGCAAACTGTTACTACATCAAGGGGGAACCTGTTACTAGGGATGTGCACCGGCGACTTTTGAGGTCTCGTGTTTTGTGTTTTGGATCCGGATTTTCGTTATTTTTGAGGTTCGGATTTGTCTCGCAAAACACTTGACGAAAGGTCTCGGTTCGGATTTAAGGTATTGGATTCGGATTTTTTTTGAAAAAAACATAAAAAGTTTAAAAATCAAGTTTTTGGGCTTATTTTCACTCCTAGGCTATTATTAACCTCAATAACATTCAATAACAAGCATTTCCACTAATTTACAGTGTATTCTGAACACCTCACAATATAGTTATTAGTCCAAAACGTTGCAACAAGGTATCTTTCTGGACTGCGTAGAGGAGTGGGTCACCACAATATATATTAAAAACCCTGAACTTTTATGATTCGCACCAATAATTGTACCTGGACTGCGTAGAGGAGTGGGTCACCACAATATATTAAAAACCCTGAACTTTTATGAATCGCACCAATAAATGTACCTGGACTGCGTAGAGGAGTGGGTCACCACAATATATATAATAAGAAAACCATCAACTGGTTTGATTCGCACCAATAAATGTACCTGGACTGCGTAGAGGAGTGGGTCACCACAATATATTAAAAACCCTGAACTTTTATGAATCGCACCAATAAATGTACCTGGACTGCGTAGAGGAGTGGGTCACCACAATATATATAATAAGAAAACCATCAACTTGTTTGATTCGCACCAATAAATGTACCTGGACTGCGTAGAGGAGTGGGTCACCACAATATCTTAAAAACCCTGAACTTTTATGAATCGCACCAATAAATGTACCTGGACTGCGTAGAGGAGTGGGTCACCACAATATATATAATAAGAAAACCATCAACTTGTTTGATTCGCACCAATAAATGTACCTGGACTGCGTAGAGGAGTGGGTCACCACAATATATTAAAAACCCTGAACTTTTATGAATCGCACCAATAAATGTACCTGGACTGCGTAGAGGAGTGGGTCACCACAATATATATAATAAGAAAACCATCAACTGGTTTGATTCGCACCAATAAATGTACCTGGACTGCGTAGAGGAGTGGGTCACCACAATATATTAAAAACCCTGAACTTTTATGAATCGCACCAATAAATGTACCTGGACTGCGTAGAGGAGTGGGTCACCACAATATATATAATAAGAAAACCATCAACTTGTTTGATTCGCACCAATAAATGTACCTGGACTGCGTAGAGGAGTGGGTCACCACAATATCTTAAAAACCCTGAACTTTTATGAATCGCACCAATAAATGTACCTGGACTGCGTAGAGGAGTGGGTCACCACAATATATATAATAAGAAAACCATCAACTTGTTTGATTCGCACCAATAAATGTACCTGGACTGCGTAGAGGAGTGGGTCACCACAATATATTAAAAACCCTGAACTTTTATGAATCGCACCAATAAATGTACCTGGACTGCGTAGAGGAGTGGGTCACCACAATATCTTAAAAACCCTGAACTTTTATGAATCGCACCAATAAATGTACCTGGACTGCGTAGAGGAGTGGGTCACCACAATATATATAATAAGAAAACCATCAACTTGTTTGATTCGCACCAATAAATGTACCTGGACTGCGTAGAGGAGTGGGTCACCACAATATATTAAAAACCCTGAACTTTTATGAATCGCACCAATAAATGTACCTGGACTGCGTAGAGGAGTGGGTCACCACAATATCTTAAAAACCCTGAACTTTTATGAATCGCACCAATAAATGTACCTGGACTGCGTAGAGGAGTGGGTCACCACAATATATATAATAAGAAAACCATCAACTTGTTTGATTCGCACCAATAAATGTACCTGGACTGCGTAGAGGAGTGGGTCACCACAATATATATAATAAGAAAACCATCAACTTGTTTGATTCGCACCAATAAATGTACCTGGACTGCGTAGAGGAGTGGGCACTGGGCACCACAATAAAATATATAAAAAACCTTCAACAGGTCTGCATTACACTACACATACGGCTGCTCCTCCATCCTCTCCATCATATACATGTTGGAGTTTTAGCATGTGACAACCTCTTGTTTTTGATAATGTCAGTGCATTTTGAATATTTTTCAATTTGCCCCACACCACTGAATGTACTTTATCTATGATACGCATCTATCTATCTTGACTGCGTAGTGTGGTGGCCCCGGTACACAATTTGGTACCGGGGCCACAATAAAATAAATACACCCTCCACGTGTCAGAATTCCACCAAACAAGTATCTGGACTGCGTAGTGGGGTGGCCCCGGTACCCAACTTGATACCGGGGCCACAATAAAATAAATACACCCTCCACGTGTCAGAATTCCACCAAACAAGTATCTGGACTGCGTAGTGGGGTGGCCCCGGTACCCAACTTGATACCGGGGCCACAATAAAATAAATACACCCTCCACGTGTCAGAATTCCACCAAACAAGTATCTGGACTGCGTAGTGGGGTGGCCCCGGTACCCAACTTGATACCGGGGCCACAATAAAATAAATACACCCTCCACGTGTCAGAATTCCACCAAACAAGTATCTGGACTGCGTAGTGGGGTGGCCCCGGTACCCAACTTGATACCGGGGCCACAATAAAATAAATACACCCTCCACGTGTCAGAATTCCACCAAACAAGTATCTGGACTGCGTAGTGGGGTGGCCCCGGTACCCAACTTGATACCGGGGCCACAATAAAATAAATACACCCTCCACGTGTCAGAATTCCACCAAACAAGTATCTGGACTGCGTAGTGGGGTGGCCCCGGTACCCAACTTGATACCGGGGACACAATACCTCCATCAACCCTCTAAATCCCACTCCACTGATGGCGGACACCGGGCGCACGTCTAACACCAACATTGCAGTTACAGCCGCAGTTATACGCTTTGCAATAGGGTGACTACTATCGTATTTGGTGGTCATGGCAAACGACTGTTGGACGGTCAATTGTTTGGTGAAAGACTTAGCGGTCTTACGACTTCCCCTCTGGGAAGATGACCGACTAACAGCAGCAACAGCAGCAGTGGCAGTAGTAGGCGTACCGCTGCAGGATTCCTCGGATGAATCCCGTATTGAGGAGGACTCAGTCTGGCTGGTGACTTGGGCTGCAGGACTGAATCTGATGGAGATTGTGGAGGAAGTTGACGAGGAGGGTGTTGCTGGTGTGTATCCAACTGGACCACGGGATTTAGGTGTCCCTGTACCGATGAGGGTCCTAGCCCCAGTTCCTGAACTAACCACTGAACTATGAAGGTTATTCAGGTGACGTATAAGGGAGGATGTTCCTAGGTGGGCAAGATCCTTACCCCTGCTTATTTGAGCTTTACATAAGCTACATATTGCCATACATTGGTTGTCTGGATTTGGATAAAAATAACTCCAGACCGAAGAGGTGCATTTTTTGGTCTTCTGACCAGGCATGACGATGGGCTTTTTCATCCCATGGACATCAGCTGTTTCCCCCCCTGGTGCCTCATTTACAATAACCACATCACCATCCTCATCATCAAGTTCCTCCACAGCGCCAGCTACATCATCAATAGCCTCCTCCCGAGCCACCTCTTCCCGTACAGTGATGGGAAGGTCAGGCTTGACAACCACCAACACGCTTGGACTCGCCTTGGGGATTTGTGATAATTTCTCTTTAGAAGGCAGAGTTGTTTGCTGTTTTGTTGCTGACAGCATAACTCTCTTCAATTTTTTGTAGGGGGGGGGAGGAGGAGGAGGGCTAAGATCCGTGGGTGAAGCTGAACCACTAGTCATGAACACGGGCCAGGGCCTAAGCCGTTCCTTGCCACTCCGTGTCGTAAATGGCATATTGGCAACTTTACGTTTCTCCTCAGATGATTTTAAGTTTCTCTTTTTGCTACTTTTTCTTAACTTGGGCTTTTTGGATTTTACATGCCCGGTACTACGAGATTGGGCATCGGGCTTGGAAGACGACGTTGATGGCATTTCATCGTCTATGTCATGACTAGTGGCAGCAGCTTCAGCATTAGGAGGAAGTGGGTCTTGATCTTTCCCTACTTTATCCTCCAAATTTTTGGTCTCCATTATATGTAGCACAAGATACTGCAGAATGTGTGAACTTGGTAATATTGCAGTACCAATGGACTTATAATGCTGGATTGGTTTTGCAAATTTGGTTATAATTATTATATATATTTTTTTTTTTTTAAATTTTTTATTTTTTTTTACTTTTTTTTTATTTTTTACAAACTTGGGAATAATGGGGAAATAACTATGCCCTTAGAAGCACAGAGCACAGGACACAGCACCACTGGACTGAACAGGACACGGCACAGGACCCAGCAGCACTACGGAACTCAGCAGGACAGAGCACAGGACACAGCACCACTGGACTGATACTGCAGAATGTGTAAACTTTGTAATATTGCAGTACCACTGGACTTTTACTGCTGAATGTGTGAACTTGGTAATATTGCAGTACCAATGGACTTATAATGCTGGATTGGTTTTGCAAATTTGGTTATAATTATTATATATATTTTTTTTTTTTTTAATTTTTTATTTTTTTTTACTTTTTTTTTATTTTTTACAAACTTGGGAATAATGGGGAAATAACTATGCCCTTAGAAGCACAGAGCACAGGACACAGCACCACTGGACTGAACAGGACACGGCACAGGACCCAGCAGCACTACGGAACTCAGCAGGACAGAGCACAGGACACAGCACCACTGGACTGATACTGCAGAATGTGTAAACTTTGTAATATTGCAGTACCACTGGACTTTTACTGCTGAATGTGTGAACTTGGTAATATTGCAGTACCAATGGACTTATAATGCTGGATTGGTTTTGCAAATTTGGTTATAATTATTATATATTTTTTTTTTTTTTTAATTTTTTTATTTTTTTTTACTTTTTTTTTATTTTTTACAAACTTGGGAATAATGGGGAAATAACTATGCCCTTAGAAGCACAGAGCACAGGACACAGCACCACTGGACTGAACAGGACACGGCACAGGACCCAGCAGCACTACGGAACTCAGCAGGACAGAGCACAGGACACAGCACCACTGGACTGATACTGCAGAATGTGTAAACTTTGTAATATTGCAGTACCACTGGACTTTTACTGCTGAATGTGTGAACTTGGTAATATTGCAGTACCAATGGGCTTATACTGCAGGATTGGTTGTGAAAATTTTGTGGTAATTAAAAAATATTAAAGTAGTTTTTGGTATTTTATAAAAAAAACTTTTTTTTATTTTTTTAAACACAGGGGAATATTGGGGAAATAACTATGCCCTTAGAAGCACAGAGCACAGGACACAGCACCACTGGACTGAACAGGACACAGCACAGGACCCAGCAGCACCACTGACCTCAGAAGGACAGAGCACAGCACACAGCACCACTGGACTGATACTGCAGAACACAGCACAGCACAGCACAGCACAGCACTAAACAGCACAGCACTAAACAGCACAGAACTAAACAGCACAGAACTAAACAGCACAGAGGACCACCTAACACACCCTCCCTCTACCCTGATCAATGCCCGAGTGAAGATGGCGGCGACTAGCGGGGAATTTATAGGATCCGAGTATCGCGAGATCCGACAACGGGATTATGAGTCAGAGCCTCAGTTTCACTTTTGAATTTGGCGCCAATACCCGGATCTGTCTCGGATCCGACTCGGATCCGCAACGTTCGGGTGGGCTCGGATTTCAGAAATCCGAGCGCGCTCATCCCTACCTGTTACTACATCAAATCGCAACCTGTTACTACAGCAAAGGGCAACCGGTTACTACATCAAATCGCAACCTGTTACTACATCAAATCGCCACCTGTTACTATAGCAAAAGGCAACTGGTATCTACATCAAATCGCAACCTGTTACTACATCAAAGGGCAACCTGTTACTACAGCAAAGGGCAACCTGTTACTACATCAAATCGCAAACTGTTACTACAGCAAAGGGCAACCTGTTACTATATCAAATCGCAACCTGTTACTACAGCAAATGGAAACTGGTTACTACTTCAAATCGCAAACTGTTACTACATCAAGGGGGAACCTGTTACTACATCAAATCGCAACCTGTTACTACATCAAAGCGCAACCTGTTACTACAGCAAATGGAAACTGGTTACTACATCAAATCGCAACCTGTTACTACATCAAAGGGCAACCTGTTACTACAGCAAAGGGCAATCGGTTACTACATCAAATCGCAACCTGTTACTACATCAAATCGCAACCTGTTACTACATCAAAGGGCAACCTGTTACTACATCAAATCGCAACCTGTTACTACATCAAATCGCAACCTGTTACTACATCAAATCGCAACCTGTTACTACATCAAAGGGCAACCTGTTACTACATCAAATCGCAACCTGTTACTACATCAAATCGCAACCTGTTACTACATCAAAGGGCAACCTGTTACTACATCAAATCGCAACCTGTTACTACATCAAATCGCAACCTGTTACTACATCAAAGGGTAACTGGTATCTACATCAAATGGCAACCTGTTACTACATCAAATCGCAAACTGTTACTACATCAAAGGGCAAAATGTTACTACATCGAAGGGAAGCTGGTTACTACATCAAATCGCAACCTGTTACTACAGCAAAAGGCAACTGGTATCTACATCAAATCGCAACCTGTTACTACAGCAAAGGGCAACCTGTTACTACAGCAAATGGAAACTGGTTACTACATCAAATCGCAAACTGTTACTACATCAAAGGGCAACCTGTTACTACATCAAATCGCAACCTGTTACTACATCAAATCGCAACCTGTTACTACATCAAATCGCAACCTGTTACTACATCAAAGGGCAACTGGTATCTACATCAAATCGCAACCTGTTACTACATCAAACCGCAACCTGTTACTACATCAAAGGGCAACTGGTATCTACATCAAATCGCAACCTGTTACTACATCAAAGGGCAACCTGTTACTACAGCAAAGGGCAACCGGTTACTACATCAAATCGCAAACTGTTACTACATCAAAGGGCAACCTGTTACTATATCAAATCGCAAACTGTTACTACAGCAAATGGAAACTGGTTACTACATCAAATCGCAAACTGTTACTACATCAAATCGCAACCTGTTACTACATCAAATCGCAACCTGTTACTACATCAAAGGGCAACTGGTATCTACATCAAATCGCAACCTGTTACTACATCAAAGCGCAACCTGTTACTACAGCAAATGGAAACTGGTTACTACATCAAAGGGCAACCTGTTACTACAGCAAAGGGCAACCGGTTACTACATCAAATCACAAACTGTTACTACATCAAAGGGCAACCTGTTACTATATCAAATCGCAACCTGTTACTGCAGCAAATGGAAACTGGTTACTACATCAAATCGCAAACTGTTACTACATCAAAGGGCAACCTGTTACTACATCAAATCGCAACCTGTTACTACATCAAATCGCAACCTGTTACTACATCAAAGGGCAACTGGTATCTACATCAAATCGCAACCTGTTACTACATCAAACCGCAACCTGTTACTACATCAAAGGGCAACTGGTATCTACATCAAATCGCAAACTGTTACTACATCAAAGGGCAAAATGTTACTACATCGAAGGGCAGCTGGTTATTACATCAAATCGCAACCTGTTACTACAGCAAAAGGCAACTGGTATCTACATCAAATCGCAACCTGTTACTACAGCAAAGGGCAACCGGTTACTACATCAAATCGCAAACTGTTACTACATCAAAGGGCAACCTGTTACTATATCAAATCGCAACCTGTTACTACAGCAAATGGAAACTGGTTACTACATCAAATAGCAAACTGTTACTACATCAAGAGGGAACCTGTTACTACATCAAATCGCAACCTGTTACTATGTCAAAGGGCAACTGGTATCTACATCAAATCGCAACCTGTTACTCCATCAAAGCGCAACCTGTTACTACAGCAAATGGAAACTGGTTACTACATCAAAGGGCAACCTGTTACTATATCAAATCGCAACCTGTTACTACAGCAAATGGAAACTGTTTACTACATCAAATCGCAAACTGTTACTACATCAAGGGGGAACCTGTTACTACATCAAATCGCAACCTGTTACTACATCAAAGGGCAACTGGTATCTACATCAAATCGCAACCTGTTACTACATCAAATTGCAAACCTGTTACTACATTATAGGCCAACCAGTTACTACATCAAATCGCAACCTGTTACTACATCAAAGGGCAACCGGTTACTACATCAAATCGCAACCTGTAACTACATCAAATCGCAACCTGTTACTACATCAAAGGGCAACTGGTATCTACATCAAATCGCAACCTGTTACTACATCAAATCACAACCTGTTACTACAGCAAATCTTAACCTGTTACCACATCAAAGGGCAACCTGTTACTACATCAAATCGCAACCTGTTACTACATCAAATCGCAACCTGTTACTACAGCAAATCGTAACCTGTTACCACATTAAAGGGCAACCTGATACTACATCAAATCGCAACCTGTTACAACTTTTGGACAGAGATTTATTCATTGAAATATTTCTTTTATTCCCCTAAAATACTGCTCAGTTGAGCCTCTTTCATATCTTAAATGGACCATGAACATGTGAAGGGATACTGATGATGTCTTTATTACACATGGCATGTTTGTGTTTTCAAAACTTTTTTTTTATATTGATCGAAGTGGTCCTAGAAATACACTTACCCACAGAAGTGGAAACTATGTCCCTCATAATATAGGGATGAGCCCCAATCTCCAGAAGTTAACATGCTAAAATTCAAGTCCTTTCTGCAGAGGGAGAAAGGCTCCACAAACCTGGGAACACTCCTTAAATGCATCCTCACTACTCCATTATCTCATTTACAGAATCCCATCCCACAAAATAATATCTGATTTGTGTACTTCAGTGCACTTATCCATCTAATTTGCATTTAGCAAGAAACCCATATATCCACACATCTCCCATAAGTCAGTGCAAACTATTACTTCCTGGCAGACACCTCAATCTTGGCCTACAAGTCCCCATAACGCTAGGAACTCTTGCGCCAAAGTTGGCTAGGGTCCGAGCAGCTGTTTGTTACCAACCTTCATCATCTGCTTATTCGTGTCTTTCATCATTGAAGTGGGCGGAGACAGATTAACTAGTAGCCAATCGCCCCAACGGAACGTTCAGAACGGCACAGAATATTTCAGGTGATGATTTCATGTGCCGAGCCTATGGAATAAAGTGGCCTGTCCACTTGTGTGATTATGTGATGGTTGGTCAACATGGAACAGAGACCTGATAGAGGAAGCCACAGACTGAATGTAAGATAGTGGAAAATGCAGGATCCTCAACAATACAGAATGGCCCTGCTGGCATGGGAAAATTGTGCGGTCAGTTTTTTATGATTATTTTTTATTTATATAGCCCAAATAATCACATAATTTAATTTACGTACATCATTGCCTGCTTACAATCTAGTTTTCATTAAATAAGTCTATAGACATACATACGAACTCACACAAACAAGTTAATTCTGATGAACCTGGCACATCTAGAAAACATGTAAATCAGGTCACGAAGGGGTGAAACGCTCCATTCTGAAATCAGGTCATAAAGGGGTAAAATGCTCCATTTTTCCCGGAGTGTTAAAAACATTAGTCAACCACTTAGAATGTAATATTGTAGATATATACAGATGTATTAGTTTACCCCGCTTGGATTCGGGACTATTTATGTTAACCATTCAGCCCTAATGGAGAAGAAAAAAAAAGCTTTTTTGCTGACCATGGAACAAATATCTTCAGGCCCAGCCAGCACAAATATTTGTCCGTGTAACTCGCTCCGCACCGTGCTGAACATAACTTAATCAATGTCAGTGACACAGAAACTTTCATTGATTTCCTATTTGTTTTAATCTTGTTCTGGGATCAGTCAGCTCCAGTGTTGGAGGCACAAAGGTTTGTCAGAAGCCCTAAGACTTAAAACAGCTGTTCTTCCACTGGTTAGACCCCAAAGGTCAGCACAAACATTTCAAGGATCCATTTAAACCTTCCTTTGAAAAATAGGCTGAAAACTTGACTGGAAGATTGACGTCTACTCTGAAGCCAAGGGATAGGTTTGTAAGGGCAAAGGCATTTAAAATATTCTGTTTGGGTAAATGGTGTTTAGTGTTGGACCTAAATTTTTTTTGTAAGTGTGAAAGAGGATTTTGTTTTTTAACGACAATTGCAGTTTTCTTTATTCTGTTTTTGTGTATTTCATTTATTTTATTGCTAAAGACCTAAAGAATGCCCTTCACCTAAAATGTATTATTTGCCTAATGTATTCCTTTTCCCTCCATCTAGCAGGAATGTAGGGGTACAATGGTTTCTTGTCCCCGCACCGACAATCAGACATTGGACACTGTTGGAACAGAAGACACCACGCTGTCCCATCATCGGAATATGGAACGCCGCGGTTTGAGCCAGACTTTCTTATTGTTGTCACTATGGGAACCAGTAGCAGTGCCGTAACGAGGGTGGTGCGGGCGGTGCTGTCGCCCAGGGCGCAAGGCCAAGGGGCACAGCAGCCGCCCGCTACCTGCCTCCATGAGAGAGAGAGACATTCACATTCACTTACAAGACTTTGAAACTTCAACCCTTAAGTCCCGCAGTGGAACGCAAATGCCGAACTTCCTGTCAGTGGAACGCACATGCGTTCCACTGCGGGACTTAAGGGTTGAAGCTTCAAAGTCTTGTAAGTGAAAATCTCTCTCTCTCTCTCTCTCAAATTTGTAATCACAGAAGCAAGTATAAAAGATATAAATTGGATTTTAAAAATAAAAGTTTAAAAAGAACAGGTAGGGGGTATTTATACATTAAATTTGTTGCTTTGTAATGAAAATTTAAGACTATAAAATTGCTTTATGTACTAAGCTTCTATGGGATTAAAAAGCTTTTGGAATGATACTAGTGTGCACATGGATATATAAAAATTAAGAGCAGATAATGGGAGTATTTTTCACATGTACTTTACAGGCTTCGCCTAGATCACTCCTATAGCAATACGCTAGTGGACGTGACATATTAATCTGAAAACTTGCGTGAGTATCGAGAAAATAGACAGGTAACAATAGCCACACCCACTTGTCAAATGCCACTCCCACTTAGATGGGGGTGCCGGTGCCCTGTCTCGCCCAGGGCACCAAAATTTCTAGTTACGGCCCTGACCAGAAGCATTACTGTACGGATATGGGTGGGTTTTTCTGATCCACAAGTGCCCCTGGCATGGACACCTCTGATCGTTGGAGGAGAAGGGGAGCAAATTGGGCATCATATACGTGTTTAGAAAGAGCATGCAATTTTTTTCAATATAATCCATATATTTGAGATATTTTTATTTTATTTCATAAAATACTTTTAAATTCCTAAATAAATAACTCTTCAGTGTATACAGTTGTTCTGTGGTAGCTACATGAAATTTTGCAGCAAAGACACTGCCGTGTCGGTCAAAACTATCATCCGGCATTTACACCTGCCCTATAGCAGGTATAAAAGATACAGCTGAAAAGAAGATTCCTTACGATAAAGACAGAATTTAAATTAGCGGCATCTTTGGGAACACGCCCTGGCTGTACATGGCCTTCGTTGCCCCGCCCCTTCCCTCTCCTGTTCCGCCTCTCAATATATAAGGGGCCGTATATGTCAGATGTATGCGGATATGAATTAAGTGCAATTGCCAGCAGGTGTGTATGTTTGGTTTCTGGCCATTTGCAGTATGAAGTCCCTAAAAATACATTAAGCTAATGTTCATACAACCGGACTTGTATCAGGCCCACAGTGTGTATCATCAGAATAGCTTCTTTTAAATTCCTGGTTTGAAATGTCTTTTCAATATTATATAGCAGGAATAAATATTTATAAGGATTGCTAAGAGAGTGAACAGTAGATGTACTGGTGGGGTCATGCTCTGTGCTCCTGAGAATCGTTCTGTGACATCAACAAACTGTAGGAAGTCTGCCTGCTTTCAGCTCTTTGGCTCTGAATTACCACCGAAGATTAGTGTCACAGGATCTGTAGCCCGTAGAACAGCCCACACCAACAGCTAAGGCTGAGTACACACTACAGAAAATTTCTCCCGATGCGGTATCATTAACGATTTTACCAACGACAGAAAGTCCCGATCAGCATGCCGATTCATGTGTACACACTATTGATGTTTTATACGATTTACGGTCAGATCTTCATCTGTCATAACCATCAGCTGAAAAGATTGTGACGTTTTTTCTGCTGTGGCGCAACCTGGGATGGAAATAGAGAGGGGTGTGGGAGGGTAGGAGAGTGGGGGAGTGGGAGAAAACAGTTTACACGGTACAACCAATATACTTCGATGCTATTGATTATAGCAGTTGATTATAGCTTATTGTGCAGTTTTTGACGTTTATAGCTCTTTTGCTTTGCTTATAGCTCTAATGCAATGTATATTGTTGTGGTGGTGGTACCGTTATTCTCTGTTGTTAGTGGTTTATAGCTCTGGGGGTTATAGCGGGCAGGGTTGTTTATAGCCCTATGTTTAGCTCAGTGTTTATAGCTTGCAGTTGTGGTAACGATGTTTATGGCTATATGCGTTCTAAATGCCGTTATAGGAAGCCGCTCGGCCACAGCTACACTGACTGCTCATCCGGCGCTACAGGTACCACCCGGCAATCAGCCTCTATCCACCCACCACCGTAAAGGCTGTCCAGACCCCCCACCAGGAAGGACACCATTATCTAAAAAACTGCTCTTATAAGAGCAACCGAGCAATATAAACATCCACGCACCTAAACCACACACTACATTATATACATAGCACCCATTTTTACACACTCCCCGACACACACATATACACTATAACCACATAAACTACACATAGCCATTCATCCAGAGTTTCCAACCTGGGAAGACACTGCTCAAGATATAAATAACACACACTATCCCACTCATAAGGACCATTATCACGTCCACCACCCAATACCAACAGGCAAGAGCTAAACAATTTGGGCTATAGACATATGGCCATAAACATCGCTACCACTCTTCCACCCTCCCACACCCCTCTCTATTTCCATCCCAGGTTGCGCCACGGCAAAGAACCCCAGAAACAACCAACAAGCTCGGGAACTTGAACGCCCGGAACAACCCTCAAGACACACAAATCAAGCGCAGACGTCCAAGGTAAGCTCCCTAGACAGAGTTTCTTCCACCCACTCCCAAACGGAAAAGATTGTGACTCTGTAAACTCTATGGAGATCTATGGACACTGCTGGTTGTGCGTATACACTGCAGAGCTGGCAGGACGTCGTTCCATTGTTGAACGAGATTTTTAGTTCCTGTACATATAATGAAATCAAATGATACAATGAGCTTTGGACCGATAATTGTTCATTGTTGGAGCGTACACACTAATGCAATATCGTGTATCATGTGATTGGCCCGATAATCGGGTGAAAAATCTGTAGTGTGTGCCCAGCCTAATTCTAATAAGTATAGCAGGAAGTACAGACTGCGAGGGGTGAAGATGGTTTTATAGCTGGTCTTTACAAGAATGCATTAATAACTGTACATTACAATTAGGCTTACACTCAGCCTATATTATTGATGTTGCATTTTTCAACACTGTCTGGCCGGTACACGTTCAATATTCTCTACAATTAGCCATATAGTATAGAGGAGTAGCTAAAGGCCAAAATTCCAAATAGAACGGATTTATTGAAGACAGATATCAACGTTCTTTTACATTCCATTTTATACAACGTTGTAAAAATATATTTTGGAAACTTTTTTCATTAAAGGTAACTGTTGGAAATGATACCACTAGTCCTGCTATTGAGTAGGGGGGCACAGGCGTGGAACCATTGATGCTGTTTTTGGACCTAGCATCAGAGTAATGGATCCTCAGTGGAAGGATATCCCCACTGTGTTATATTAAGACATGAGATATGTATTCATAGCTCGCGACTTTCATTTTAAATGTTACTTGTTATTAAAGGGAACTCTGTGAAGCATGATAGAATTACTATGAGTCACTCCGTATTTATTTTATTTTCCTGCTCTCATTGCTCTAGATATTTAGACGGCCCATCTGTTCCGCTGTGACTCACTTGTCATAATTGGTCCCCCCCCCCCAGTATGAAGAGTTTTCATCACACGCTGGATGAGCAGAATGTGACACTACAGCCATTACATCAAGTGGAAAAGTGGGGCTGGGTTCCACCATGGAATATGTCAGTCTTCTGCTGAGTCCTGGAATTGCACAGAGTGTATTTCATCCTTGGAATAGACCCTTAGAAGTGATCTCACTACACGGATCCTCCTAGCTGCAGAGAGGACAATTATCTCTTTTGCTCTTAACAACCAAAGACTTAGAATATTATTAATGTCTTTATTTATAAAGCCTCAATATATTCCACAGCGTCATATAGTGGGTAGGTAAAACAAACGTTGATTATAATACAAGAACATCATTTGAGAACTGAATGGGTTGAGTGGCCTTTAAATCTCACCAAGCTATTGCCTAGACGTGCTACATGCATTATCACATACAAATACAGATAGTATGTAATTACACGATACATAGTTAGAAAATGCAGCTACGAATAAACAGAGTACATAGTATATATAAATAAATGGTGATGATGATGATGATAGTATTGTAGAACAACTACTGGTTAGACCAGTGGATCCCAAACAAGGCACCCTTAGAGTCTCCATAATTTTTCCAAGGAACCCCTGAACCAAAATAATTACCAAGTAGTCCCCTGCCTTGCTTACCACTGGCCCTGGCTGAGGCACCCCTGTGAGATTGCCGAGGCACCCCAGGGAGCCTAGGCGCAAAGTTTGGGAACTACTGGGTTAGACATTGAGCATAAAGTGATAAGTAGTGGGAGCTTGAAGTGCTCAGGAGCATGGGCCAGAGAAACAGGGCATGGGAAACAGGCCTAGAGGAACTGAAGACCAGAGAGAAGGTGCAATGGTGGAAAGAAAAACACAAAGAAAGAAGGCCCTATCTTGGAGAACTTACATCCTAGAGGGAAGGCCGTAGACACAAATAGGGTGACACTGAGTGGGGGAGTAGAGATAGTTGCAGAGGCAGAAGAATAAAGAGGAAGGCTGGTAGGCTTGAATGAAGAGTTTTTAGGGTCCATTTGAAGCCTTGGAGGCTAGTTGATAGTGTTCTATAAGTGGGGAGCATGGGCGTGCCGAAGAGGTAATCAGTGTGGAAGTGAGGTGGTGGACATTGGAAGAGCAAAAGGGGTGAGAGGGAGTGTGGGTAGGAATGAGGTTGAAAATGTAGGTGGGAGAGGAGTGGCTGAGGGCTTTGTAGGTGTGGGTGAGGAGTTTCATCCGTATTCTGTGGAAGGTGTGGAGCCAGTGGAGCTGGCAGAGAGTGGTTGAGACGGAGAGGGGAGAAAAATAATAAAAGCAGAGTCTTCGGGAGTAGGGAGATCAGGAGAGAGATAGACCAGAGAGTAGGAGGTTACAGTAGTCTAGGTGAGATATAAGGAATCTATAGGAAAAGGTAGGGAGGTGAAGGGACAATGGATGGTGGAGAAGACAATGATTTCTCTTTTGGACATATTTTAGAAAGTACTGGAAAATCCCAGATGAGATGGATGAAAGACAATTGGAAACTTGAGAGAGAAGGGAAAGGAAGAGGTCAATGGAGGAGAGGTAAATTTGGGCATCATCGGTGTACAGTTGATTTTGGAGGCCAAAGAAGCTGATAAGATCACCAAGGGAGGAGGTGTAGAGGGAAAAGAGCAGGGGGGCTTGGAGAACGCCAACAGGTAAGGGAAGAGGAGGGAAAGTGAAGTCAAAAAGAAGAAGACACATAGAGACAGAAAGAGTTGTTGTTAAGGTAAACCAGGAGGGGATGGTGTCATAGAGGCTGATGGAGTGGAGGGTTTGCAAGGGGAGTAGTTGGTAAACAGTATTGATGGCAGCAGAGAGTTGAGAAGGATAAGTAGGGAGACATTTTCTTAGATTTGGCAGTGAGAAGATTGTTAGTGACATCGCGGAGGGCGGTTTCCATGGAGTGGAGGGAGTGGAAAACAGATTTTAATGGACCGAAGATGGAGTGAGAGGAGAAGGAGAAGGTGAAGAGTTTGTAAGTGTCCTACTCAAGAAGTTTGGAAGCAAAGGGAAATAGGGCAGTACTTAGAGAGAGAGAGACAGGGTTAAGGGAAGGTTTTATGAGTAAATGGGAGACAAAGGCATGTTTGAAAGAGGAAGGGAGGGTACCAGAGTAAAGGGAAGGGTTGAGGTGATAGACAAGTTGGAAGCAGGTATAAGGAAAGGGGGAGCGGCGGAGGAGCTAAAGGGAATTGGGTGGAGAGGACAGGTGGAGGGGGGGGAGAGATTGAGAGAACAATGCAGAGTTTGTCCACATAGGTTGGGGGGGGGGCAAAATGAGAAGGCTAGTGGTGGAAGCTGGCAGTGGTGAGAGAGAAGGACGCAGGCTAGGTCCCTAGAGGTTGGGGGAAGAGGGACAAGATAGGTTGACTAAAGGGAGAGGGAGAGGGTGGTTCGAGAGGAACCTGATAGGAAAAGATTGTGATGTATGGACTTGATATATAATGCACTCACAAACACACACATATGCACATACAGTCACATATTTACTTTCATGTATTCATTACTTAAGACAATTTTTTCTGTAATGTGATAATTTATATATTGGCCTGCCTACAATGGATATGCTAATGTATAATTAGACTATGACCACACACACTGTCATGCTGTCGGCAGAGGCGGGACTGTATGAGCGCACTGACAACGTGCGCACAGTCATTTCCAGTTTAGCAGAATCGTCCCATCAGAGCCTGTAATCAGTTCATTGATGTGACGTTTGGAGGGAGAAGGGATTTGAGGGCAGATTAGTACTTCTAAAGCTCTAAGAACCGCCCCCAGTTAGTCAGGAATTCCCTCTCCACCCCCTGAAACCTTTTCCTGCGGACACCCAGGAGCGGACAACATGTTTTTTGGTGCCCACTATTAAAACCCATAGCTAATAATTCTATCAACAGCTGTGAGGAAGGTTAATCCCAGGGGTGGTGAGATGGAGCAAATACTGTTGTAAAATAAATATATGTACTTATAAGTATATGGCTAACATGGATGTCATGAGCTTAGATTTAAAAAGTATATATAATTAATTACAATGCCTCCTAAATAAACACTGTGACATAAACATATACATTTTAATTAGAGATGTTCACTGACCCCCGTGTTTTGGTTTTGGTCTTGGCTCTGGTTTAACTTCGTTTTTTGATTTTGGCTTTGACAATAACCTCAATAACATTAATTTCCAGTCATTTCCAATCAATTTTTATCAAGTGACAAGAACACTGCTCCCCCTCCTGTTTCTGTATGAGCAATGTCACTGGAGACTGGAGAGTGACAAGAACACCGCTACCCCTGTTTCTGTGTGAGCTATGGCACTGAGCAATGTCACTGGAGACTGGAGAGTGACAAGAACACCGCTACCCCTGTTTCTGTGTGAGCAATGGCACTGAGCAATGTCACTGGAGACTGGAGAGTGACAAGAACACCGCTACCCCTGTTTCTGTGTGAGCAATGGCGCTGGATCTCCTGGGGAGGGAGGTATTTATGGACTCCAAAACCCGCGAGAGCTGACAACGCAACAATGACGTTTTGCCTCGATTCAGATCCGAGGATGCACGAAAGTACCGAGCTGGCTCGCGAGCCTACTTGGATCCCCTAAGTTCGGGTAGGTTCAGTTTTTAGAAAACCGAGCCCGACAGTCAGGCGCGGGCTGGGAGAGGAAAGCCCGGGGGGCACACACGCGGCCGCATCCCCTGTCATGTGATGCGGCCGCCTCTATGCTGACGCGGCTGCATCTCATGTCATCAGAGGCCTACCCCCGGCCCTAATAGCGGTCAGACTGAGCGCCCCCCTGCCCCCCGGGCCAGCCCGCCCCTGCTGACAGTCCAAAAATAATATAAGTGAATGGACCTGTACACACACTTTCTGACAAGCGTTCGCTTTGTGTCAGTTTCAGCGTTGCCTGCAGCTTTCAAAAGCTTTAATGTTCGTAATAGACAATAGCGTTCTGCGGGAATGCTCATTAAGTATTTAGTATACTTTGCTGTAGTAAAGCTTCGAGATGCGTTAAAGAATGCATTTTTACTACTGCTTAAAATTAAGGATAAAGTGTAAGGCTTTGTCTACACTTTAGTCTAAAGAACGAACCCATATTATTCAAAAAGCTTCTCTTTTTGGGTAGTTTAATTCTCTCAATTTTCTGGAAGGAGAATGAGGAACGTTTTACTAAGGGAAATCTTTCTTTTAAATGTATCAGTGAAATTAAGACGCTCCTGAGCATGCTGGAAATTGTATTTCACTAACAAATTGCCTTAGTCTGCTTTGGTTCATCTTGTTTGTTTGTTTTAAAAATTCAACACAAAATATTTGTTATGCATTTGTTTCTCTTATTCACTTAGTCAATACATGAAAACAAAAGAGGCTCAAAATTGCAAAAAGTCAACACCATTACTATGCCTACATGTCAATGTCAAAACATTGATTTACTTTTATGAGAGCTTATTGAATAGGCTACAAGTGCTTAGCTGCACCCCCTAGTGGCCAAGATTAAGCATAATGGCAAGAAATCTTAGGAGGAATTCCAGAGCTACTTATGTCATCTAAAGATGACTCTTTACTCATTCTCTCAGATGTGTCATCATCCACAGCAAGCTCCACTTGACACTGTGGAGTAGCAAGAATTCTATAAATTTAGATCATGATAGTTTCACTTATCTATTTGTACATGAGCGTTGTTGCCATAAAGTTGGAAGGGTTCACCACTATAAATGTTATTTTCCCTAGCCATGCAATAATATAGAGGTAGATTATTTAATATAAGAAATGGTGGCCAACCGGACGCTCAGCAAAAATAAATAAATGCTTTGCCCATCAGTAAGAAAAACTCTTTGAAAATATAACTCCTGTCACTACTAAATATTACTTTCACGTTTTAGTAACTTAATTAGAATTACATACATAAAAGTGTCAATAAAAACTGTGTCTCTCTGTAAATTAGTATAAGTTTGACTATAAAAAAACATGAATTTCCCTGCAGGCTCTGAACAGCTCTGATTCCTGGTTGAAAATGATGTTGTCTAATTAAAATCATTAAATTGGGTACTACAACTTAGCGGAATACCACCTCATAGCGAAATTACCTGCTGAAAACCTACAGTAGAAACACACCTCTGTTGCTATTTGACAGATAAAAAAACTGAACTTACTTAGCAACATCTGTAGTCATGGAAACAATCACTGCAGTCCACAGTTTGCTTCCATGGTTACCAGTGTTGCTAAGGAATATTGGTTATTCACAACCTTACTGTCAAATGTCAGCAACAGTGTGTTTCTGAGTTTTAAGTATACAGTTTCATGCAGAAGTGCTATTTTAAGTATCAGTAGTTATTCTAGTAAGCTGTAGTACCCAAAATTATGTCTGCCTTATCCATTCAAACTTCCCAAACTGAGCCATTTAGCGTGATATTATTCTACTTATGTTTTCCTGCTTCCTGACAGTTTCAGTAACCTGGACTGAATTAAATAATTGACGCTAAAGCTGTAGTTTTTAACATCACCTATTTAATTCAGCTCAGATTATTGCAAATGGAAAAATCAGGAAAATAATATTACCAATTTAAGAATAAATTATCTTGCATTGTATTGTGATTCATTGAGGGGTGTTGTTATCATGTATCAAATACTGTATATCTTTACAGGACAAATAGGAACATTAAAGTAGTATAAACATTATTGCAGCACAATAATAAACTTTTTAATGCGGTGATTACATAATATCTAAAATGGGGGGAAATATTAATCAGACTATGATATAAACGTCTATTCCCATTTTATCTTAGAATTCCGACCAGATACGACCAGCTGCCCAGTAAGTATTCTAAATACAGGAATGTTGTAAACAGTTTAATTAATATATGTTTTTACCTTTGATATATTAAATAAAAACCAAGTTGTAAAATATACTACTATTTTTAAATAAAAAAGTATTTTTTTCTTTAAGGAAAATCAGTTGGAATAATAATACTTAACACACATTACAGGCAATTAGACAAACAGAAGCATCAGAGAAGAAGACACCAGTAGCAGGATATCATTCCTAGTCATATAAGGGCATATTATTAATTCCAAATCTCATTGCCTTAGAGCTAAACCACCAGCAGCCCCCTTTTTCTTTAACAAAATAGGTCACAGGAATATAATAGTGTTTAATAGGACGGGGGCATTGCCTCTCTGACAGTCCCGTGTCCTGACCCTTTCTGCGATCGTCAGCTCCCCAGCAGAGGGACAAAACTAACTTTGTTACACCAGACAATAGGCACCTAACAGAGGAGACCAGACACAGAGCACTCGGGATCATGTGATACGCTGCTCTGGTTTTAAGTTGACCAGTTTGCATTGATGGATCTTTCATTCAAGGCTAACTACATTATTTTTGCACAATTGAACCATCCATTCTCCCTACAATATGTATGAATGTTTGAATACTAATGCCGGCCGTTACATCCCGATACAATAAGCTCCTTTTATTGTAGGATGCATCTTTTCAGGAACCCTGATGGTATTTCTCTTGATGCGTCCTTCTCCTCATGCTCACCAGACATCCTGTCCCTTCATTCATCTGTTCCTCTGTCACGCTCAAATGCAGAGAGCAACTTATCGCTCTACAGGAGTCAAATTAAAAACTTTATTTAGTTACTTAAAGGGTTTGTCTAATGCTTCTTAAACGGGATGACCATGTGCACAAATAAATTTATCCAATGGGAAAAAGTATTTGCTCCATAAATGATTATACAAATGTTGTCATGTCATTACAGATGCTTGAGATTGTATGTAACCCAGTATGTTACAAACTGTTACCCTGGATTATATTTTATTGATAAATGTAGCTTTCATCATTTAAAGACTACACTTGTATTTACAGATCTTCCAATTTTTTTGAAGATGGCGAATCGGGACAATTGCTGCGGAGAGTCCCGCACGAGAAGCGATTGTGACCATGCCCCGTGACACAAGGTCATGCTCGCTTCTGGTCTTCCATTGCGGGGTTTTTCAGGACCTCCAAGTACTGGACCACCCCCAGCCTCCTTCAAGACACCCTTTCAATGCCGCGCACACCAGTGGCAGGTGCGCATAGCAGAACGGCGGTGAGCAGGACATTCCCCCAGATTCTCACCGCTGGATGGCGGGAAAGAGTCCTTAAATCATCATCATCATCATTTATTTATATAGCACCAACATATTCCGTAGCGCTTTACAATTGGGGACAAACACAGTAAACTAATAAACAAACTGGGTAAAACAGACAGAGAGGTGAGAATTCCCTGCTCGCAAGCTTACAATCTATGGGACAATGGGAGTTTGATACATGAGGTTAAGTCTACATTTTGTATTTCAGCCCAGCCGGACTGCAAAGGTAAAAGTGACTCATAAGCTAAATGATCCTGTCACACAACAATGTTGGTCAGAGGGTAGTCGTCTTGTGTGAAATTGTGTAACGGGTGGTAATAGGGTAATGTAGTGAGGTTAAGAGGGTGGTTGAGGAATATTATAAGCTTGTCTGAAGAGGTGGGTTTTCAGAGTACGCTTGAAAGTTTATAGACCAGAGGAGAGTTTATCTGTCTTTATCAGAGGCATGAGGCACAGATGCGATGTCTCTTGTTCCTAGTGAAGTGATGGGCTGAAAACATTGCCTGCTTTTATATTTTTGTGTTAAGTGATCTATAAGATTATAAACGTGTGCATATATTACAGAAGTTATCAAGTTGTTTCTTTGTCATGTATCCTTCCCACACATCCTGTGACCCAGCTTTAATGTCTGTGTAAGTAGCGTGTGGGACAATCAGCGCCGCTTTGGGTTCAGCCGCATTCCATGCTGATGGGCCGTAACGCTATTGCCGTTATGCTTTTTCGTACAACTTCCTTTGATTCCCGTTTTCCCCTTAGAATACAAAGCATAAACGACTTCCTGTAATAACCCATGAGATATTGTTTTGTTTTGTTTTGTAGATACTTCATCCATGCAGGCACTGTCTTCTAAACACAGAGCTATGAGCTAAGCACTGTGGCTTTATGTTACTAAAACTCATGCTATCACTTTGTAAAAGCTTTCCGTTAGATCCTTAGGAACAGGGAGAATTGTAGACATTGTTTTGAAAAGTGCGGACTTGGAGGAAGCGTAACATGATACCTGGATTTATTTAAACATTGAAAAAGTAGATGGTTAAGATATATTGATATAGGGGCACTTGGACAAGGCAGGAGCAAAAAGGCGAAGGAAAGATCAATTAATA
This sequence comes from Mixophyes fleayi, assembly GCF_038048845.1. Classification (NCBI taxonomy): domain Eukaryota; kingdom Metazoa; phylum Chordata; class Amphibia; order Anura; family Limnodynastidae; genus Mixophyes; species Mixophyes fleayi. The sequence goes on along the minus strand of NC_134402.1, from coordinate 27,799,603 downwards.
CAAAGTAAATTATATATTTTTGATAGCTATCGATAATTTAATTATTCTTGGTGCCCTGTATTAGCCACAGATTAATGAACCTAATTGCACTGCTTACATGTACCTAGAAACAGCACTGCTTAGAACTACTCATAAAAATTCCACTTCTCGTCTATTGGAATCTAAAGATATATTTACTAAACTGCGAGCGATGTTGCCTGTAGCAACCAATCAGATTCTATTTATCATTTTGTAGAATGCACTAAACAATGATAACTAGAATCTGATTGGTTGCTATAGGCGACATCTCCACTTTTTCAAACCCGCAGTTTAGTAAATATACACCCTAGTGTTAATTCTCTATGCAGTCACTGGCTCTTCAAGTGGAGCTAACCACAGAATTGTGTGTACTCTTCACATGGAGGTAGGTTTATCAAACTTTCTAAAAAGGGAAAGTAGAGGTGTTGTCGATAGCAACAAATCAGATTCTAGCTATCATGTTCTAGAATGTACTAGATAAATGATAGTTAGAATCTTACTGGTTGCTATGGGCAACACCTCTACTTATCCTTTTTAGAAGATTTGATAGATCTAGCCCATGGTGTTCTTACATCCTCACTATAGGAAAGCGTTTCATGGATTTTCCAAAACAGATAAACTCCAAGTTTAAGGGCTGGGATGACAACAGTCAGTTTATTCTGCTGTATAGAGAGGTTGGAGCAGGACTGGGAACAATTAACCCTAAATTCCCGTGGCAAAATTTGAAATTTCCTGGCCAAATGCAAAAATGCGGTGAATATTTTGATGAACATTTTATACATTTTGCTCATCCTTACTACTGAGGTACAGAGTAGGCAGATTTTATTTTGTAGACGAGATCATTTTAGTGCCATAAGGGGTGGAGAGCAGTGCTTCTTACCGCGCAGAGAAGTTTCCATTTGGCAAAAACATATCAGTTTTGCACCAGCTCAGAGCTGCCGGTCTCCAGGCTATAATTTCAATGGCACCCATTTGGTAAATGGATGATGCACTTTAGCCGAAATGTTCACTTCTAAACTCTCTGTGAGCAATGTTATATTTATTCCACGCACACAGTTGCTCCAGGCAGAGCATCGCCGCCCCTCAACAATGTTCCATGCTGTGGAGCAGAGATTTCATTCCATGGAACAAGCTTATATAAATTAGATAAAGGGGCAGAGAAGGCACATTTTTAGGGCTGTGGAAAGGTGCATGGCCAACCTGAATTTTGCACATCCTCTGAGTCTCATCCTACATCTTTAATGCAACAGATCTTGCGGCTTCCGCTTGAACTTTGGCGGAGAAGCAAATCTCTAGATGCACTTTGTTCAAGCCGCACTCATTGGCCATCTGCAGCTTGACTAGGAGGAAGAACCATACTTGACAAGTTACTGATCCTTGTCCAAAGGCCAAGCGCGAGGCTCATTCAGGAGTCTCTCGTAATTTTCCGCAGAGTAGGCAATTCGTAGAATAATTATTAGAATAATAAAGTGGAAAAACGAGGGTTTTCGATGACTATTTATTTCAAATGAAATATTACTACTTGCAGTGTGTGGGGTTTTTTTTTTTTTTTTTTTCACAATTAAGTATATTTTTTGAACTTCTTGTACCAGTGGGCCCTGGCTGCCAGGACACCACAGTGCTTGTAATTCTTGGGCTTCAAGCAGCTAGAGATTTTTGGGACTTGTAGTTCCTCAAAAGTACTTAATGTTTGAAACACTTTAAACCCTTACCCTGGCACCCACCACCCAGGTTGTGTAAGACAAGTCCCAGTGATATAGCTGCTGCTGCTGCTGATGATGATGGTGGTCTGGGCAAATTTATCAAGCTCTGAGAAGCTTAGCTCTTCGGAGCTTGACCCCTATGGTTAATGACATCTGAAGCTGGCGTTAGCCATGGGATTCTATGGAGAGAGCCCCACAGGAGAGGAATCTTTGGATCCCTCTCCGGCAGCCTTCCTGCTCTCCTCTGCGCGGACTGACAAAACTGTCCCTTACTCGAGTGCGACCTATGATTAGAACCCCAAGATGTAAATGAAATAGAGTCATCAGCCTCTCTTTGGATGGGCTGTCTTGGCATGACGTTTTTGATAAATGACCATGGTACCTTATCCCTTTTTGCTGCAAAAAACAGCAATATGGGATGACACAGTATGTGGCATCGTTGTGGTGGGTCATATATAGACCCCTATGTCTGGTACTTCTCATAGTTTTAATACATTGCTGCTTGTGACTAAATTAACACCTAGAGTAGTACAATACGTCACTCATTGTCCATACTTTGCCTACTTTCCAAGGGGCCAGTGCAGGAGACGTGCTGATGTGATTCACATCTCAGTCCAGCCCCTTGTTGCTGAATGCTTCATGTCATCGCGCAGTGGGGAGCAGGGTCATGATAATGCGATTGCGCCCCCCACCGCACAATGACCCTTAGGGGTGTATTTGCTAAACTGCGGGTTTGAAAAAGCGGAGATGTTGCCTATAGCAACCAATTAGATTCTAGCTGTCATTTTGTAGAATACACTAAATAAATGACAGCTAGAATCTGATTGGTTGCTATAGGCAACATCTCCACTTTTCCAAACCCGCAGTTTAGTAAATCTAGCCCCCAGTGTCCTCACACAGTGTCATCAAGGCACCAATCACTTTACAAGGAAAGAGGAGTGAGATCGGAGATTAACTCCCGAGAGGGCTCCCAGAAATTGGTGAGTCTAGTGGACTCACGAACGTCACAGTCCTCCACCAACATGTCTCACTGGTGTTACTGGCTTCTTCAGGGGTTGGGCCTTCAAAGTAAAATGTGTGGAAAAATAACCTCCCTAGTACAGAAGTCACAAATGGAGGCTGATGTGAGCTTCAGGTAAGAGAACAATCCCATCAGTGGCAGAACCACCACTGGTGAGGCAAGTGCTGTGCATCGGGGCCCATGGAGATAAGGGGGCCTCGGTTCTCTCCTCTCCTCCATTTTTTTTTAAAAATGTTCGCCTTTTTTTTCTTTGTATTATGAATTTAGTTATGGTCAGACCACATTATATTTTACCATTCTTGATCTTCTACACATCAGTGTGTACCCAACTGTGAAGTAGGTGGGAATAGAACACAAGAAATGGCAGCCAGCTCAGATCATTAAAGTATCCACATCAGCACAGAGTATTTCAGGAGGTCAGCAGACTGGTCTTGTGGGAGGCAGTCCACTTGTGGGATGATGTTAGTAATGGCTGCATGTAACTGAGGTCATGATGTGAGGAAGGGATGGAGATGAAACAGGAAGCAGCAGGTTGATAAGAACATTAACGAACATGTAAAAGTGCAGTGAAAATGATGTGTTCTGAACTAAAGAATATTGAGTCACCTGTTTTTTCGGTGGGAACATCTTGTAAACCCTCCCTTTGGTCACCATGTGAGACATCTGATTTTACTCTCTATACTTTTTCACCTACTTGTTGAGTTTGAAGAGTTTTTTAAGGTGTTTTATAGAAGTTGCACTGTTACATTCCACCTATGGAATAGTCAATAGTTACTTGAATAATTAGGGGTCTATTTACCATTAGCAGAAGAAATCGAAGATCTTCTTCCGTCACTCACTGCAGCAATAGAAAATCTTCCTTTGCCTCAAATACCAATAAAAGCTGGCTGGGCAGCCGAGGGATTCTCATCTCCTGGCAGCTCGTCTTACCGCTTCGCCAGCAAGTCGTCCGAGTGTCCTTGTGTACGTGAGTCGGCTCGCCGGTTCACACCTGAGCAGCGGAATTGGAAGCCAGGACCTGGATTCCCAGTTCCACTTTCACAAAAAAGTAAAAATAGAAAAAAATATATTTTTATTTTCCCAACTGGCATGATGTAGGATCTTTAAATGCATCGCTTTGCTAGGAACTTGGAAGCCTAGATAATGCAATGGCCTCTACCCTGGATTTGCCATGGACAGTCTTCACTCCTCAGTCACATCTTTCATGCATCCACACCATTACAAAGGAGCACTACACCGTAACAGCATCATGTAGTACTCCCGCGGACCACCTCGTGCGGAGAGAAAAGCTTTTGTACAGCTTTCAACAAAAAATAAGTAATTAAGCCAAGCGATCCTTCCATACATCCTAAGGCGTCTTTGGTTTCAGATCAGCCCCATCTGCATACTGACAGACTGGCTGTCATCCCCAGATGTTCGGTAAGAGCGATTACCGCCTGTCCTGCTTCTTTCATCTCCGTCTTTCAGAGGATACTTAGGAGGTATTGCAGGGGCTGAATATTTTTCTTACAAAATCAGCTTCTTTCAGAAGTGCTGTTCTCGTCAACTCAGGTTTAAACGAAAGAAAAAGCACATTGGGCCTTATTCACTGTGGAACGTAAGTGTAAATCGCAATTGAAAAAGTTGCCTGCAAGTGTATGGGTATGTACGCCGAATTCAGGGATGAAGACGTGTTCAGGTCTGAACGATCGGCAGACCTGAACTGTGTGTCTGTGGACGGCGGGCTTGACCACAGACACACATCGGACACTCACGTCCAACTCACCAACGTGTACAAAAACCTTTTATTTTATGTTAAGTACGTAATTGCTATGCAGCATATCATTTAAACTTGAATTAACTAGCTTACAATAACGTCCATACATGCGTGCAATCTTTGCTACAACACTGAGCAATTCCTAATCTATGGCCGAGTGACTACTAAAGTCTCAGTAAGCATCTGCGAATCATTTGCAAACCCTTAATTACAAACGGTTCACTAGTTTTGGTTCTCATCATCGTCATCCTCTACACCTGCCCCTGACCACCCGCAATTTAAACCCTTCTTCAGTCGTATCTGCAACTACCTCCCAGCCTGAATCTGTACGCAATTGCTCAAACACACACATCCTTACTGTGCACTGCCTACGTTACAACATACTTGCCAACTCTCCCGGAATGTGCAGGAGACTCCCGAAATCTGGGTCGGAAGAGCTACAGGGAGAGCAGGCAATTCTTTTGATTCCTGGCCGGCTCTACAAATTAAACGGAGGGGGCGCCCTGTACGTGCCATTGTGGCCCGCCCCCTATTTTTATTGGCTAAAAAAGGTGATGAGGGTTTTGGGAGCGGGGATAATGATGCAATTCTTTGAACCCCGCCCCCACACACCCACCTGCCTCCCGGGACACAAGTTGCCAATGTTGGCAACTATGCATTACAACTCCCCTTCCTTCTTCAGGCATACATGTCAAAACGTCGCAGGTCTGAAATCCGCAGTTGTGTGCGATCACTTTTTGGGTAGTTGCAGTGCAATCAAACACAAAGATACTCTACACAAACGGACGTACATCTAACTCTGAATCAGGCCCATAATATTAAACTTTATCAAATTCTGCTTTCCAGGCTGATGCCATGTTTGCCATAAAATACGGAAAAAGGTAAAAAATCTTTTTGAACAAAATTAATTATACCAATGAGTTAAAAGCAAACTCCGCCCATCTTTTCTTTTATCATTCACATGTTTTACTTTATAATAAAATGAAATGACACCTTTAGTAGCAACTTTTTTTCTGCTGCCTTCTGGTTTAAATAAAGCACATAAAAAGCTGTCCTCTTAACAACCTGTGACTCAGAGCATGACTACTCTACGGTAGGGAGAGATCTAAATGCCCCACTTACTAAACTGCAATATCAGCACTGTAAGTGCTGCCGTCACATTACATCACAGAGCTGCGTTACCGCAACGTTTCCCCTGTTTGCTAAGCTGAGGTGACCAGTTATAGCGGCTGTCAGTGTGTCAGTCTGTCTGAGTCAGTTAGTGCCAATGTCAGTCTGTCTGAGTCAGTTAGTGCCAATGTCAGTCTGTCTGAGTCAGTTAGTGCCAATGTCAGTCTGTCAAGATCAATGTCACAGTAAGACTGTCTGTGTCTATGTTATTATTATTCTGTCTGTGACAGATGTCAGTCAACTTGTGCTCATGTTGATCTGTACCAGTGCCTGTCTGTGAAATATGAGGATATTAAAAGTCTGTGAAATATGAGGATATTAAAAGTCACATCAGACATGAAAACCAGGGCCGTCTCTTCTATTGGGCACAATGGGCAGGTGCCAAGGGGGCCCGTCCGAGGCAGCGCTGCATGCAGGGTTTGCCCAGTTTCTGTGTGTTCAGATGGCTGGGGGCATCGCGTTCCTGTGTACGGCCCTTAATAATGAAAAAAAACAATCCTGAAAAAAAAAAAAAAAAGGGAAATACTTACCTTGCAGTCACGTCAGCTGGCGATCCGGTCCCTCCCTAATCTCCTCCTCCGTGCGGCGCTCGCAGTGAACGTCGGGTGTGACATCATCACGCATCCATTGCGGAGCGCAGCACGACGGAGGAGTCCCCAGCGCGAGAAGAATTATATATATCACTTTTTTTTTTTTTACACACACACATATATAATCACCTTTTTTTTTTTTTTTTTTCCGTACACACATTATATATATATATATATATATATATATATATATATATATATATATATATGTAAGTGTGTAGGGGCCCCGGTGCGCTGCTTTGCCCGGGGGCCCATAATTTTGTTAAGGTGGCCCTGATGAAAACCATATACTTAGATGATTCTGGAACTCCGTGACTTCTAAAATCTATAGTACAGTATATATTATTCTCTACAAAACAATTATTAGCCATAAATAGTACTATACATTTTTGTGCAACAAAGCCTCTTAATAGACAAGTGCTTAGGTCAGAATTAAACAAGCATAAGTTTATTTAGTACATGAATCCAGGGCCGGACTGGGACTAAAAATCAGCCCTGGCATTTAAAGCACATAGGCCCACGTGCTGTGGGCTCCATGCACTATATTGTTGCACACTGATGCTGGCGCAGTACAACATGATGTAGTATGAGTGTGTGTGTGTGTGGGGGGGTATTTTATTTCTCCTAATGACCCTCAACATTACATTATTAGCACCCCAATTACATCAATAAATACCATGACAATACATTATTAGTACCCAAATTACAGCAATAAATAACCCCCCACACACACTCATACTACATCAATCATCCCCACATTACAGCAACCGGCATCACCCCCCACATTACAGCAACTGGCATCACCCCCCACATTACAGCATCCAGCATCACCCCCCACATTACAGCGTCCAGCATCACCCCCCACATTACAGCGTCCAGCATTACCCCCACATTACAGCAACTGGCATCACCCCCCACATTACATCAACCGGCATCACCCCCCACATTATAGCAATACCCTCTCCTACTTATTAGCAATACTAAGCACCAAACACACTACAACATTGCCACCAGCACGCCACCCCATACTACAGCAATACCACCAATTATACAGACGCCACTGTAGGAAACAATGTTTTGCTTTTTTCAAATCTCCCACAAAATAGCAACTACGAACAGAGTACTTACACACATATAGGTAACAGGTACCCTTTTCCCTCAATTAAATAGTAATGGCAGAATTCTCATGAATCATTCCACATGAAATAAAACTAACATATATCTAAAAAAAACATAACTATTGAATGATCAGTTGAACCCACATGGCCGCATTAAAAGTATTTCCATCTACAGCAAAATGTCAGAGAAAAATATTTTTGTTTTACTACAGTAATTGGATATGCGTCTTTTCTATTCATTTTAAATAACACAGTATATAAATTAAGGGGGATAGAGGAGGTGGGTGAGAAATAATTGGATGTGATCCATCAGTTTGATTAGATAGGAAACATTTAGATTATTTACCTGGAGGCGTCTACCCCCTTGACTCACAGGCAGGGCTGACAAGAGGAATTTTGGGCCCCGATAGAGCAACTTCTTTGGGCTCCCATCATATTCAACAATGAAAGACTTGCCTTTGGCAGAAGTTCATATGATGCCACACCGTAGTGTGCCCAGTTCATATTATGCCACATCGTAGTGCCCCAAGGTCATATTATGCCACATAGTATTACCCTCAATTCATATTTGGTCATGCAGAAGTGCCCACAAATCATATTATGGCATAGTAGTGCCCCCAAATCATTAGTAAAGCTCAGATAAAAACTCATTCACAAATAAAAATTGCAACAGCATATCAGATACTGAGTGTGAGTCCCAAGAGCAGCTTAATACATCATTTACAATGCAAACAAAAATAGATATATTGACACAATTACAGATAAAATTTATGACAAGCAATGTTTTTTCCTCTTAATTAAAAATCTCTGTACAGATAAATATGCAAAAATCATTACAGCTCAATAATGAGCAATACATAGTGTTAAACATTATTGGATACGCTGTAGTGTCCCCAATTCAAGAAAGGATGGTTAAAAACATATTGCACACGAGAAAATATATGAACTTACCTGATTATGGCATCCTGTGTTCTGTTCTCCTAGTGGGCGCGCTGGGCGAGGAGGGATCAGCAGCTGTCAGCTCACACAGGCAGTCGGGAGCAGGAATAGAGGGCAGTGGTCGAAGCAGAAATTTAGGAGTGGGGGTATAGAAAATATAAGTGAATGGAGTATGAAGGCTTGATTTTTTATTTTTTTTAACACTTGTCCCCTCTGTGCATTTCCATTCTTCATTACTACATGTGTTTTATGATGGCTGCATCCCTGACATTCCCATTCTTAAGATGTCTCTCCCTTTACACTTTCTTTTACCTATGCCCCTGCACCATCTTCTCCTTTGTCCCTCTCACTTAACCCCCTGCACCACCTTCTCCGCTGGCTCTCACACATCTTCCTGTACCACCTACTCCCCTGGCTCTCTCACACGTCTTCCTGCAACCTCTACCCCCCGGCTTTCTCACTCCTCTTCCTGCACTCCCTACCACCCTGGCTCTCTCACCCCCTTCGGCTCTCTCACCTCCTTTCCCAGCACCCCCTTCGGCTCTCTCACCCCCTCTCCCAGCACCCCCTGGCTCTCACCCCCTTTCCCAGGACCCCCTTCCGCTCTCCCACCCCCTCTCCCAGCACCCCCTTCAGCTCTCTCACCCCCTTTCCCAGCACCCACTGGCTCTCACTCCCTTTCCCAGCACCCCCTTCGGCTCTCTCACCCCCTCTCCCAGCACCCCCTGGCTCTCATCCCCTTTCCCAGCACCCCCTTCCGCTCTCTCACCCCCTCTCCCAGCACCCACTGGCTCTCACTCCCTTTCCCAGCACCCCCTTCGGCTCTCTCACCCCCTCTCCCAGCACCCCCTGGCTCTCATCCCCTTTCCCAGCACCCCCTTCCGCTCTCTCACCCCCTCTCCCAGCACCCCCTTCCGCTCTCTTACCCCCTCTCCCAGCACCCCCTTCAGCTCTCTCACCCGCTCTCCCAGCACCCCCTTCAGCTCTCACACCCCCTCTCCCAGCACCCCCTGGCTCTCTCACCCCCTCTCCCAGGACCCCCTTTCCCAGCACCCCCTTCCGCTCTCTCACCCCCTCTCCCAGCACCCCCTTTGGCTCTCTCACCCCCTCTCCCAGCACACCCTTCGGCTCTCTCACCGCCTCTCCCAGCACACCCTTCGGCTCTCTCACCCCCTTTCCCAGCACCCCCTTCGGCTCTCTCACCCCCTTTCCCAGCACCCCCTTCGGCTCTCTCACCTCCTTTCCCAGCACCCCCTTCGGCTCTCTCACCCCCTCTCCCAGCACCCCCTGGCTCTCATCCCCTTTCCCAGCACCCCCTGGCTCTCACCCCCGAAAATCGCGGCACCCCCGCGACCCCTCCCCCCCCTGAAAATCGCGGGCACCCCCGCCCGAAAATCGCGGCACCCCCGCGACCCCCCCCCTGAAAATCGCGGGCATCCCCGCCCGAAAATCGCGGCACCCCCGCGACCCCCCCCCCCCTGAAAATCGTGGCACCCCCCCCCCCCCCCCCGAAAATCGCGGCACCCCCGCGACCCCCCCCACTCCCCCGAGAATCGCGGCACCCCTTCCTCTTCAGTAATAAAAAAAAAAAAAATTAAAAAAGACAGGAAACTCACCAGTGTAACTGGCTGCACAGAATAACGGGGCAGGGAGCTGGGGAACGCGCAGCAGAGGTGGCTGGTTCCTCCAGCAGCCACCAAGAAGACAGGGGGAGTCGGGCCGGCCCATATAGCCATCGGCCCTTCTGGCATTTGCCAGAAGTGCCAGATGGCCAGTCCGGCCCTGCATGAATCCCTTCATTGTTGTCTGTACAGCTCCTGTCACTAAGGGGCATATAAAATGGGCCGCGTATCTGTCAAAAGTAACGCGGCTTGCGTTATTATGACAATAGTGCACGTAATTACCGTTATTGCGGTACCTTTAACGTCGGCTTTCTGCTCGCAGCTCAGGGAGATCCGGGTTAGAATGACCGTAATAACGGTAATACTTTTAACATCACGTTACTTTTGCGAGTAACATGGCTAATTGAATATGTCCCTAAGGCTGGGTACACACTATAGGGTATTCACCAGATTATCGGGCCAATCATACGATAAATGAATGTTCGAGAAAATTTCGCATTAGTGTGTACACTCCAACAATGAGTGATCATTCACACATTGTATCGTTTTATTTGATTTTTAAACTGAACTAAAAATCTCTATAAACGACGGAATGGTGTTGTTCCAATCCTGCAGTGTGTATGCAGTGATAACCGGCAGTGTCCATAGATCTCTGATGGTTATGACAAATGAAGAGCACAGATCTGAGGGTAAATCGTGTAAAACATGTATAGTGTGTACACATGAATCTGCCTTTTTTTTTTAGTCATTGCTAAAATCGTTAACGATATTGCATTGTATCATGGGCCCTTGTAGCCTATCACCTACCTTTAGTGTAATGTATAGGTTATTTGAAACTTTAGTACTTAAATTAGTATATTAATTAAATTGCACTTTTTTGACAGCATAATTGAATAAATGTTTTTTATCCGGGGTACAAAAATTGTGAACAGTCTCATAGGTGCTTCATATCTCATGGTCTCATAGATGGTCCATATTTCACGTTCTTATAGGTGCTCCATATCTCATGGTCTCATAGATGGTCCATATTTCACGTTCTCATAGGTGATCCATATCTCACGGTCTCATAGGTGATCCATATCTTTTGATCTCATAGATGGTCCAAATCTCACAGTCTCATAGGTGGTCCATATCTCACGGTCTCATAGGTGATCCATATCTTATGGTCTCATAGATGGTCCAAATCTCACAGTCTCATAGGTGGTCCATATCTCACGGTCTCATAGGTGATCCATAGGCGATCCATATCTCATGGTCTCTTAGATGGTCAAAATCTCCCAGTCTCATAGATGGTCCATATCTCACAGTCTCATCGGTGAACCGTATCTCACGGTCTCATAGGTTGTCCATATCTCACGGTCTCATAGGTGGTCCAAATCTCATGGTCTCATAGGTGCCATATCTCATGGTCTCATAGATGGTCCATATATGTGCACAATAATTATTCATTATAGTATATTTAACTATAAGGTGCAAATTAAATTAAAAAAAATAAAATACAAGGAAAGAGTTTACTATCCCACAGATAAAATACAACTCTGATGACGTGAGAAACCAGACTTAACAAAAACAGAGTTTGAGTTCCAAAAGTCAGAGTGATGATCCGTTAAAAGAATGGGAGGAAGATTAAAAATAAACTGTGGTCAATACAAATCATACAACATACAACAGCTACCAAATGATGGAAGTAGGCTTGTTTAATGGCAAACCTCAGCCTCAGGGATGAACTATAGCCATGTCACTGGGGTGTGGTGTTGTCTGTTACAGAGGGGAGGGGGTCCTGTGATGTCTGTTTATCCACTACAACGGCCACACACATGCTCAGGAGAGCAGATCATGGGTCTTACAGAGGGGAGAAATGAATTGCTTTTAGCTCAAAGGCTATGGCGCATCAGTCATCAATGTCAGCCGCCATTTACACCTGACCTATAGCGGGTGTAAAAGTTATGGCTGAAAACAAGCGTACTCAGGACTTGAATCAGGCTTGCATCAGAACTCCTTTACTGTACACAGCCTTCGTTAATCTACCCCTTCCCTCCTCTGTTCCACTGTATCGCTCTGTAACGCTCTTACCTGTTCCCCGTTCCAGCGCTGTCTCTCGCTGCTGCGATTGGCACTTCCAGGTAGCGGGTCACATGACTCGGTTGCTGTGGCAGGCTATTTGACTCTCCTCTATAAAAATCGGCATTGACACTTGCTCTGTGTCAATGCAACTTGGTTGCTAGCGTCTGACTCCTGCTCTCTGTGAGTTGTGTTTTTGCTGAATCCTCTTTGTACTGTTCCTGTATTGACTACGCTTGCTGGATCATCTGTGTACCGAGCATGGCATGGCTGACTACGATTTATTGGATAATCTGTGTATCAAACTTGGTTTGGCTGACTACGATTTATTGGATCATCTGTGTACCGGGCCAGGCTCGCCTGACTATGCATTGTCTGACTACCCGAGTACCTGATCCTAACTGGTCAGTACACTTGCTTACTTATTGTACTAGATCCTGTCAGCCTGTTATCTGTCACTCACCGGACCGTGAGTGCCTCTGCGCTGGTGCGTGGTTTTCTAGCCTTCCTGCCGGCGTCTGTCCTGAGCCGCGGCCGTCCGCCATCTTGATGAACTGCGCATGCGCAACATCCAAGAACTCTTATGACCTTTGCTTTTAATCTAATTGGTGGATCAGGCACCTCTCCCTATTTAAAACACTTGTGCTCATTACTTCGTTGCCTGATCTTGAGTCTCATTCCCTGTGAGTCTCTGAAGGTGTCTCCTGTGTCCTGCTCGTGTCTTCAGTTTCCTGCTGATTACCTGCTCTACTCATCGGTGGTTCCCATACCCGCTACTGACTCCTGTGTCCTGCTCGTGTCTTCAGTTTCCTGCTGATTACCTGCTCTACTCATCAGTAGTTCCCATACCCGCTACTGACTTCTGTATCCTGCTCGTGTCCTCAGCTGTCTGCTGGATTACCTGCTCCGCTCATCAGCGGTTCTCATACCCGCTACTGACTCTTGTCTCCTGCTCGTGTCCTCAGCTGTCTGTTGGATTACCTGCTCTGCTCACCTGCGGTTCCCATACCTGCTTCAGCCGTTCAGCGCCCCTGCTGTGCCTGCATATCCTCGTGGACAAGCTTCTCTACTTATCAGCAGTATGCTTACTTGTTATTGACTATCAACTGTTACCTTGCATATCCGCTTAGGACAAGCTTCTCTACTCAGCAGCGGTATACATACCGCCATAGACTATTAGCTATAACGCTGCATATCTGTTTGGAACAGTTCCTCTGTGCTTTCATTGTATTCATACAATTATTGACTCTATTCATTCCTCCACTTATCCTCACCTGGACAAGTCCTCACCTCCTCGCAGTGGTACAACTTGCTGTCCGCAGACCACTGACGCCTCCTCTACCTACCTGCACCTGGACAAGTCTTCTCATCACAGCAGTGGTACAACTTGCTACACGCAGACCACTGACTTCCCCGCTACCTACCTGCACCTGGACAAGTCTTCTCATCACAGCAGTGGTACAACTTGCTACACGCAGACCACTGACTTCCCCGCTACCTACCTGCACCTGGACAAGCCTTCTCATCACAGCAGTGGTACAACTTGCTATACGCAGATCACTGACTTCCCGCTACCTACCTGCACCTGGACAAGTCTTCCCTTCACAGCAGTGGTACAACTTGCTGAACGCAGACCACTGACTCTCCCATTACCTTCCTTCACCTGCTCACGTCCACCCGGCTCTCCGTGGTTGAAACCTGCCTTCCACTATGGCTGCAAGTCGCTGACTCATCTACCAGTATAGCTGCAAGTCACTGACTATCATCAATTCCATTGGCATCCTCTCTCCATCTGCTGTTATATACGTTCCACTATTCACCCTGCTGCCAGAGGACCGCTGTGCAAACTCCGCCCCTCTGGTAAGCATAGTCAACTGGTGAATCCTGGGCAGAACTCCTAGTGCCCGTGACATTATCCTTGTGCATTTATACATTTGACTTCACCGTTATTATTGCCCCCGTATTGCTCTTCTGGGATGATTATACTCCTTGAGACATGTGTGACTTCCTGAGACAGTTGAGGGTGCCGCGACCTGCGGGTTCCTGGCAGCGAAGTCCATCCCGCATTGCGGCAGTTCTTGGAGAACACCTGGGAACCCGTTAGACTCCACACCCCTGGTCTGCCGGTGCTAATCATGGATATTACAGGCCTGTCACCCTTCAATGGCAACATCCGCCTCTCAAGTCATGTCATTTGTGTTCAGACATAAGATACATTTCTGAGCCTGCGTAGAGCTTTCTCACACAAGGCACTGCACGCAGATGGACCTACAACATGAATCTGGCCCTTAGTGTTTGGTCTGGACATCACTAGATTTCCTGAGCACCAGTTTCCACAAATATCCTGTAATGAATTGGTGTAGGGTGGTTTGCAGCAAGGGCAGGATATATGCAGAGACACAAGCTGTAACGATCATCACCGGGGGAGATATTTTATTGGTTGAAAAGAAATCAAACTCAATGCTTATCCATAGTCTTCATTTTATGTGCGTTATACAGGAATAAATAGGAAAAGATACTTTTTCATCATTCTTCAGTTAGATTTTTTGTGCAATTACCTCAAAATGTAATTGCTAATTGTCTCAAATATAGACATATGAAATATTTGTACATCGCTCAAGGTCTAGTACAGTGAAAAGGTCCATGAATTTTAGCTTTAATATAGTCCTTTACCTGCTAATCAGTGGTTGAAGTGGAAATGTAAAGGAAGCTGTAATGGGAATTTGATAGTTTTACCATGAAGGCAGTAGGAGAAGTGGTGGTATGGTAGATCACCGTACACCAGCCCACTTCCACCACTGCTCCCAGGGGCAAATGCAGGATTTGTAGAGAGGGGTTTCCACACCACACTGCCAGTGGGCGTGGCCAGCATGCTTCAGGGCGTGGCTATAATCTTAGACCGTGCTTGGCTGCTCTCCAACTCTTCCTATCCCCATCATATACACGGGCATCCCCTGCGTGCACTACTGTTAGGGGCACAAAGCTCTCCCTTTTCGAGTAGAGCTGTGTGAAGCAGGACATACCTCCCAACTGTCCCTACAGTCAGGACAAAGTCCTGACTGAGTGTGTCAGAACAGTTGACAGAATGTCCTGCTCTCTCCTACCTGTTATTCCTGCTTTCAACACTTGTTGAGGAGAGATGGCTGTGAACAGTGCAGACAGAAACGATCTGCACACAAGCTGCAAAGTGGCTGGTCCCAGGGCAGGGTCCAGCCACCTCAAGCATACAGTGCCCCAGGCTGGGAGGGGGGGGGGGGTTCCAGGTATCAGGAAACCCCCCTCGGTTTGCCTAAGGCTCTTAATAGTATTGTGCATATGTTGTGCACACAAGTACTTAAGGAGGAAAACTATTATTTCACATTTTCTTCAACTTACCATGACATTTATGAATCAGAGGAGATAATTTACAGTGCAATCTGGATCTGACAGTAACTGGCCACCATCTATAAATGATGACAGCCTTAGGTTGATCACCCCCTGATCACTAAAGTGAGTAAAGTGAGGCCTACATATGGTGCTCTGCATCAGAAAAAAGTGGATGAATATATGTCCTATTTATTATTATTATTATTATTATTATTATTATTATTATTATTATTATTATTATGATTACTATTTAGTATTATTTTTTGTCCTATTTCTCTGACGCAGGGTGTTTTATTGGGCCCTGCTAGGTGTTTATGTTGACGTAAGCAGATAAAGTAAAAATATTTCTATTTAAACTCTTTTTCAAAGAGTCTATATTGTGCTGTGGGAAATGATCAGAGATATTTTCATGACAATGGATACATTTTCCAGTTTTAACTCTTTAAAAAGAGAGTTTTAAGCGGAAAAATTGCTACAGCATACAGTGAAGTTCCTGGCAGGCCAGTTTACATATTTATCATAAACTGTCTCCGGGATATGGAAGCAGACTAGGAATTAAAATTAATAAACAGTTACAGTTTACCCAGTTTTTTTAAACCCAAAATAAAAGCTCACAGGAAATTGCAGTTGGCTCACAAGAGCTTACAATTACATTACTGACGGACAATGTGCCCTAGCAATGTAAGAGCATTCCACACAATGCGGGTATTTACAATGAATTGTAAGAGATGTGGACAGACTTCTAAAAAATTTGTACCAGTCTTTGAACCATTGTTGTCTCATGTACTTTTCTTTTCCATGAAGCCTGACGAAGGACAGCACACTACTTAAAAGTTTCTTTAATGTAGCAAAATATTGTGAATTGGTCTCTTATTACTAAAACATCTGTGAGTCTGTTTCTGCTTTTGCCTTCTCTTTACAGCTACGGATAGATCTTAGTGGTCTCCCAGCGGTGGTAATACGGGTCACTGACGGTATAGACTTGTGTATTGTACTTTACACTACTGCTAAGCGAGGTGGCTGGTTCTATGATTTGTATCATTTCCTGTATCCCAGTAACAGACGTTCCGTGATTAAGGACTTGTTTAACTGTTAAGCAAATGTATGCCTAGAATCATGACTACAATATTAAACAGCATGACTGCTGGAAATACACACTGCGGCGTGAAGTACACTTTGCTTGGGTTACGGGGCACTTCTGCAGCAATATAGACGTCAAGAAAGAATCTGCATAAAACGATGGCAATAACTCACTAAACAAAATATAGATGTGTACTTTACAAATAGGGTAATGTACCCCATAGTCTTAATTTTAAGGATAATAAATGTCGTCTATGTCTTAATAAATTTCGGCAAAGGAATTTCCGGACTATATAAAGGCACAAGCACTGAGACGAGAGCAAGTATATAAAGATACTTTCCGGCATTCCACGCAGCCTTAAAGTCTGCAGTGCAGGAGTGGTTATTGTTTAATGCATGCAAGTTAGATAGCGTTTAATCATTCAAAATTAAAGATTGTTTAGCAGTCGATGGGAGGTGGGCATCGAACATTAGCACAACTGCATCTGTAGAGGAAGGGAGGAAGAGGCGAGGGAGAGGGTGCGGAGGAACATTGTGAGAACGGACACCAGGGGGGTCGATTTAGCAAAAACCCCTCCAGGTGATGGCTGTTGCCGGTGGTAGCCTTCACCGGGG
Organism: Mixophyes fleayi; assembly: GCF_038048845.1. Lineage (NCBI taxonomy): Eukaryota > Metazoa > Chordata > Amphibia > Anura > Limnodynastidae > Mixophyes > Mixophyes fleayi. The sequence goes on along the minus strand of NC_134402.1, from coordinate 27,782,544 downwards.
GCAAAGGTGATAGCAATGTAAAATATAGAAAATTATTAAAATGAGTATTTTTCCTTTGTTTTTGTTTTTTTTAACATATCCACAAAAAAAGTTATTTATTTATTTTATTACATATGCTCAAAGGTTTCCTTCTCTCTAGCCAAGAAAGCAGTAAGACTGTCACCAGACAATTGAGCATCGTTGAGGTGCCCTGGTGATATTTTTTTGGCTGCCCAATAAAAATGTTCCGTCTTGTTAAACAGGGCAGCACAGTGGTCTAGTGGTTAGCACTTCTGCCTCGCAGCACTGGGGTCATGAGTTCGATTTCCAACCATGGCCTTATCTGTGTGGAGTTTGTATGTTCTTCCCGAGTTTGCGTGGGTTTCCTCCGGGTGCTCCAGTTATCTCCCACACTCTAAAAACATACTGGTAGGTTAATTGGCTGCTATCAAAATTGACCCTATTCTCTCTCTCTCTCTCTCTCTGTGTATGTTAGGGAATTTAGACTGTAAGCCCCAATGGGGCAGGGACTGATGTGAGTTCTCTGTACAGCGCTGCGGAATTAGTGGCGCTATATAAATAAATGATGATGATGATGATAAATAGACCCCTAGGAGAGAGTTTCTATTTTCAAATGTAAAATGTCCCCATCAAACTGTACCTTATTTTGTCACCCCGCCCCCATACTCTACAGAAATGCCCCTGTTATGTTAAATAATAAATTGCTTTGTCTGATAGAGTTTAATGTTTTCAGTTAGTGATAATCGAGGAAATGTATTTAGTGTAGGTAACAGAATATTGTTATATGACAGAACTGATAGAGAAAATTTAGTGTCTAATGTTCTGAGAGCGGAAGTTTAAGTTTAGTTTGACATATCGCAATCACATAGCAATATAATATCATTATCATCATTTATTTATATAGCGCCACTAATTCCGCAGCGCTGTACAGAGGATATTTGTTATTTACATCAGTCTCTTCTCCATTGGAGCTCACAGTCTAAATTCCCTAACACACACACACAGACTATGTTTAATTCATACTTGCCTACTTTCATTAGGCGATGTCCGGGAGTGGGGTGTAACTAGAGGGTGGGAGGGGGCGGGGCACCTTGAATCGCATAATTTTGGCCCCACCCCCACGAGTAAAATAACATTTTGACGCAGGGGGCGGGGCCAAACTGATGCGATTCTCGGTGAATCGCGTTATTTTAGCAAGGGGATGCGGGAGAAATACCAGCTCTCCCGGGAGTCCGAGAGACCGACCCGAATTTCGTGCGCCTCCTGGATTTTCCGGGAGAGTTGGCAAGTATGGTTTAATTTTGTCAGCAGCCAGTTAACCTTTTAGGATGTTTTTGGAGTATGGGAATATGCATATATTTATGCACAGTTTGTTTACGAGTGATACTGATAGTATTACTATGAGGAACCAATTTGCTTCTCCAGCAGCCTGCAAAGAATTAATCAGCGGGTCTTAAAGAAGCAAATTGCCCCAAAAGCAGAGCTCACCAAGCTTCCTGTAAAGAGCAGTATATAGTGAAATATATATATTTTTTGTTTTGTTTTCACTAGTTCAAATTGTGTGATGGTTTCTTATGTTTTCAGGATTTTGTGGAGGTGAGTATACAGCTCTTTAAGGATTTGGGATAGTTTTAAGCTTATGGTTAGGTACACAGAGGATCGAAACTGCCGTATATTGTTTCTTAGAGTGGTTAGATGAATCAGTACAAAAATTCACAAATTTGCAGGCAATTTAAACAGACTAAATTCTAGAGCCATGTTGAAGTTGGTCCAAAAAGCTGGTGGGAAATGACTTGAACATTTTTGACCATAAATTCACACATTTTAACTGTTCTTAACGGCAAATTGTGAACAATAGAATATTAAAAAAAAAAACTTAAATGCAGATTTTAACCCTAACTGCAAATTGCGAGCATCAAACATACATGGTGAACGTCAAATGAGAACAGTGACCTTTGATTGACATAGGTGAATGGGATCTAGGAATATGAGCCGCCAATGTTAACTCACAAATTTGTATCAATTGGCGATTGTACCAATGTACAAGGCCATCGAACCACTGAAGTTCAATCAAATTTTCACAGATCTCTAGTTAGGTATTAGCCTGGGCTGCTTAGTCAAAGCTGAGATGACCTATTTTAGGGTCACTTACACTACAAGCAACTCCTTGATAAATCCATCTATGAAACAAGATTTATCTTGTTTCAAGGATGGATTTATCTTGTTTCAAGGATGGGAGTGGGCGGCCTCCCCCACTCCCATCTCGCCCCCCTCCGCTATATACTTAATGCAAGACTCATCTTCCTCTCACGCCGCTCCTCCTCTGCCTCCCCTCTCTGCCTTACCCTACACTGGCTCCCCATCCCCTACAGAATCCTTTTCAAACTCCTGACCACCACTTACAAGGCTCTCTCCCAGGCTACTGCCCCTTATATCTCTAACCTCCTTTCCATTCACACTCCTGCCCGCTTCCTGCGTTCGGCCAACGACCGACGCCTCTCCTCAGCTCTGATCACCTCTTCCCACTCCAGAATCCAAGACTTCTCCCGTGCAGCCCACCTTCACTGGAATGACCTCCCTCGTTCCATCCAGCTCTCTCCTAATTTGTGCTCCTTCAAACAGGCACTTAAAACTCACCTGTTCCTCAAAGTCTACCAACCATCCCCCTAACCCCCTCATCTCCTCCGCTTGTTCTCCCCTCTCTCCTTCTGGCCTCACTTTACTGGATGCAAAATCTGGTATTAGGTCTTTAAAATGATTCTCAGTTTATACCTCTCCCTGTTACAATTTTCCACCTCAAAAATTTTTGGACCCCCCTTAAAGCCCAGCGCTCTATGCTACAGCCTGGTCAGCCTATTGGATAATCAGGTCCTGATTACTTTAGAGCAGTAGCTGCACAATGACAATGTAGAAACACAATGAACAGCCAGAAAGTAATTAAATGTCACTTTCTATAAACTCTCAAATATAATGAATGGGAATATTATATGGTAGTATATTGAAAGCATTAATTTACACATGTTTTGGTTTTCTGTATACACTTGAAACAGGCAAGAATATGTTGCTGACAATAAGCTTTAGACAAAGGACATTTAAGAGGCGAAAACCGTGTGAACTAGTTGAGGACCTCAAAAAAATAAAATTCTGCTTGTGATCCACTCTGGTCAGCGGCGCACGGAGGATTGTCGGGGGGGGGGGTTTTGCCGACCCAAAAAAAAAAAAAAAACCCGAGAGAGAGCTCCGTTTCGCCAGCGCTGTCCTATACAGCAGCCGCGGCGCTGTCTAAGAAGCGTCTGCGGCGGACGCTTCTTTGACAGCGCTGCGGCTGCTGTATAGGACAGTGGCCACTTAGTTAGCACAGGGGGGGGTTTCTAGAGAAACAGAAACCCCCCCTGCGTGCGCCACTGCCGGTCAGAGTGATGTAATCACGTCAGGTAGCGGATTTCAAGAGGAATCTAATTGTAAATGATCACAATCCCTAACAATACAAGTTCTTTATATAAAAGAGCTACTAATCTATGAGTAAAATGATCAGACCTTCACAGAACTTGCAATATTTCACATTGTATTTACATTTTCTATGCAGCACAGTACAAACTATTGTTATCTGTTATCAGTCATTTCAGAGAAAAAGAGGATGACTACAGTCAGATTATTGACAGTAAATTTGACATTTCTATGAAAAGTATTTTCCCAAATATCGTCTGGTCTGGTACACACATGACAGACTTCTGTTAATAATATTCAGAAATATATAGTTATCTAAATAAACTAACTTGTATTGCAGATTGTGTCCATATAACAGTTATGTTCGTGTTGGTTTGCACTTTAAATAATGTGTAAAATTAGCCCATGTTGCTATGATGTGCACACACACATGTCCCCTCTGCTGAGCAGCTTTACACACACACATGTCCCCTCTGCCCAGCAGCTTTACACACACACATGTCCCCTCTGCCCAGCAGCTTTACACACACACATGTCCCCTCTGCCCAGCAGCTTTACACACACACATGTCCCCTCTGCCCAGCAGCTTTACACACACACATGTCCCCTCTGCCCAGCAGCTTTACACATACACATGCCCCCTCTGCCCAGCAGCTTTACACATACACATGCCCCCTCTGCCCAGCAGCTTTACTCATACACATGCCCCCTCTGCCCAGCAGCTTTACACATACACATGCCCCCTCTGCCCAGCAGCTTTACACACACACATGCCCCCTCTGCCCACATGCTTTACACATGCACATGCCCCATCTGCCCACATGCTTTACACATGCACATGCCCCCTCTGCCCAGCAGCTATATACATACACATGCCCCCTCTGCCCAGCAGCTTTACACATATACATGCCCCCTCTGCCCAGCAGCTTTACACATACACATGCCCCCTCTGCCCAGCAGCTTTACACATACACATGCCCCCTCTGCCCAGCAGCTTTACTCATACACATGCCCCCTCTGCCCAGCAGCTTTACACACACACATGTCCCCTCTGCCCAGCAGCTTTACACACACACATGCCCCCTCTGCCCAGCAGCTTTACACACACACATGTCCCCTCTGCCCAGCAGCTTTACACACACACATGCCCCCTCTGCCCAGCAGCTTTACACATACACATGCCCCCTCTGCCCACATGCTTTACACATACACATGCCCCCTGTGCGGTGTTTGCACAGGCTGTCACATCGCATAGTACTCACTGCAGACACACAATCCATTCATAGAATACTGTACTACAAGCTGCCCCCTCACTACTACAAGCTGTAGTACAGTGTTCTATGGATGAATGATGCGGCCACAGTGAGTAGTATGTGATGTGACAGCCCATGCATAGATCACACAGGCTGTCAGCACAACATTCCCACTAGACCACCAGGCAAAAAGCAAAAAAATAATAATAAAAACAAAAATCTGTGCTCTGCAGCCCGGGCCCCCTAGTGAGCTGGGGCCCCATACGCCAGTACCCCCCAGATGGCGGCCCTGGTTCCTCAGAAACCAAAGGCTTTCCTGGCCTCCTCCTAATCAGGATCTATTACTAGGAAATCTAATGATAGGTCCACTGTTTTTGGTGTGACAGTCTCAGTAGCCTGGTGACCGGTAGATTCCTATGATGAGAACAAAGAAGAGTAAACGACAAAACTATGGTAATTATAAGGCACCTTGTGGAGAAGTTGTATAAATTGATTGACATCTCTCTGGCTTACCTGGTGGGCCGGCGCATGTGCAGTGAAGGCCCCTCTGGTTTCGAACGGGCTCCGCTGCACCGACTTCTAAACATGCTCAACAGATCATAGTGGGGCCTAAAGAATGGTAAATATTTCTTGAGGGGTGCAGTTATTGTAGTATGTGGGCTCCATTGAAACTGTGTTATGGGGTCCTGTAACTACAAGTCACGACACCTCTTCCCATGGAGGATGAAGTGGTTGAAGAGGCACCTTTGGGCCGGGAGAGAAGTTTATGATAGGGCTAATGTTCTTTATTAAAAAGATTCTTCTCATAGTTTCATTCGTGAGAAACTGAAGTGCAAAGTGTGGAATACTTATAACTATGGAAAGTGTGTGCTGACTTATTCATACTCTCGGCCAGGAGCTTGCTTATTTGGGACATTTTAGTGCAATAAAAGGAATTTCTGGCACCTTGCCTGCTTACCGGATGTCATTTATGGCAAAGTAAAAAGATACTATTGTGTTACATGGGGTAAAAAAATGAGCAATAATTTAAGGATAGTAATTGGCAATAATGGCTTCTGCCAAAGACAACAAAGATTTCCTTTAACGCTGTCCAGGCGAAGGAATAATATAAAGACTACATTGAAGGTGGATTATTACTGCTAGAGTTCCCAGTACCAAGCTGTTTTTTCACAGAAAATGTAAAATTGCTGGAATGAAATAAGTGATAGATGTGAGGAGGTTGGTGGTAGAGCCACGTCGGAGCTTTAAGGAACAGCCCTGCAAGTCTGTGTACTATTGGACTGATTGAATCCCTGTATCTTGCATTCTTTTCAGCAAAGTTCTAACGAGTTATTGGAATGGGGACTATCACCAGAAGGGTCATTTTCCTCCCAAACCAGCAGAACTCTTAGGATACCCCAACACTAAAGAGTGCAGGCCAATTCTGAAATGTCACATAGGCAAATTTGTTAAGTTAGACAGATCAACCAAAAAAGAGTGTAATTGGCTGGTATTGCATGTTACCACATTTTTCCATTAAAGTTACTAAAACAATAAACTAATAAAAGAAAAAAACGAAAAAAACCCAAATAAGATAAAAAGAAAAGAAAAAGAAAAGATAATAAAACATAGACACAAACACTTTTTCTATACATATATTTTTATTATAAACATAGTAAAGTGCGCATATTGGCATCTCTGTAAGCATTATAAGTCAAAGAATAAACTAAAGGATTCATTTAATTCGATAAATGATTTTTTTCCATTTTCTCCATTAATGCCCATTCATTAAAAATATATTAATTAATTTATGGTACCATACGAAAGCCTTATCTGTCCTCAAAAAAACATTATAAAATTCACTTGAGGGGAAAAATAAAAAAAATGTATTCCTCTGCGAAACCGGCACAAAGTCAAACACGGATTAATTGGCATTTGGAAAATGATCGTTAATTAGGGGTCATTTACAAAATTCTGAGATGTGACACAGAAGCTGTTCCCTCCCCTTACGGCAGCCTCTTATTTTCGCACTATTGCTTCTGTTTCTATGGACAAGTGCCCAAGTTATGATGACATGATGATGAGGAGAGCACATCAGTGCTCCTTCTGCTGCAGGCTAACTGGAAGAATGTTCACCAATGTAAGTATAAGATTTCGGTGTGAGGGACGAGTATTGTAATGAACTTCAAATGTACATTTTTAAGGCACTCCTGTTTAAGTGGTCTGTGGACCTTAACCAAAAGGGTCATATGTCTATAACACCCAGCTGCCAGCTTCTGGGATAATGAGCTGTTTACAATCTAAAGGAGGGTCACACTAGAGATGCTCACTGACCCCTGTGAACTGGTTTTGGTTTTGGTTTTGGATCTGGATCTGAAAATCCTAAAATATGCTAAAATCACATATTCCTACGTTATTATTAACCTCAATAACACTAATTTCAAGTCATTTGCAGTCAATTTTTAACCACCTCACAGGTCACTATATTATTTTCATACACTTTCGGACAAAAGCTGCAGCGACCTGGCTGGATGGTAAGCGACAGAGCAATGACACAAACACACAGCGGTTTCTAGCACATCTAGGAAACATTGGCACACAGCAGTGGCAGAAAAGAAAAATTGTGCAAGATGGAATTGCCCTTGGCCTGCCCTGCCTCCCACCCACCGTTATGTTGGATCTTAAAAAGGAATCCAAAAATCGCGAGATTCGAGATCCGTCGACTTAACAATGACGTTTTGACTCGTTTTCAATTCCGAGGGCGCGTGAAAGTCTCGGCTCGGTACTCGGATCCCTTAAGTTCGGGTACGTTCATGTCTCAAGGAATTGAGCCTGAGCATCTCTTGTTCACACACAGGGTGTTTTAGATGAAAAAGTAAAACGTTTAATTAATTAAAGAATAGGTGCAGTAGAGGTTGGAATGTGATTGGCTGATAGCTGATTACTTTTGTTAACATGCAGGTTCTCGTCACTGAGTGACCATAAGCCTGCATGATGTTACAAGTGTCTGCACAGACACATATAAACAAAAACTAAATAAGGGCATGCTCAAATAATGCTCCTGGTGGGATATATAGGGGTATTTGTGCATTAATATAATTATGGTATAATTAAAAAAAAATGCTGGTTTGTAAATGACCCCAACTAGCTTCTTTTCCTTCTATAACTCTGCCGCTCAAGTGTTTTCTTGTGAATCAACATAATGTGGGTTCACAAGTCACTTGTGGTGATGTGTTGTGCTCTACTGTGAAATATCTTGTGTTACTCATCACCCAAATGTAAGATAATGCCAAACCCACTAACTGTCAGATCGTTACTGAACTAAACCAGAACACCAGACGCACATGAAGTGTACTTTCAGGTTTAATGTAATAATTTGGGTCCTTTTACAGAAATGATTCATATAATGTAAGCGGACACATCTTATAATATCACGGAACTGATGGGTTCCAAATCCGCAATAAATCTAGCTGAGCGACATAGAGAGAGACCAGTACTGCACACACTGGGAATCAGAACCTGACCTTATCCAATTCAATAACAAAACAAGTTCCCCAGACTGTTTATGTTTTAGAAAACATGTTAACTCACATCATTTTTTCACCATTTTAATTCTATTCAAAAGGAAAAATAATAAAACGCAAGCTCACCCAGGGCTGCTGTCAGGGCCCTCTTAAGAACCTCTTGGGCCCCTGGGAACAGCAGTGCACCGGGGCCCCTATATATACAAAAATAAAAAAATAATGATTATATATATGGGCCCTGCGGCCCAGGGGGGCCCTCCGGAGGCAGGAAAAAGAAAACCCTGAAAAAAAGAAGAAAATACTTACCTTGCGGTCAGCTGGCGACCCGGCTCCCTCCCCGGTCTCCTCCTCCGTCGCGCTCCGCAATGGATGTCAGGCGGGCGTGATGACGTCACGCCCGACATGCACTGGAGGAGGAGACCAGGGAGGGAGCCGGGTCGCCAGCTGACAGCACGGTAAGTATTTTCTTCTTTTTTTTCAGGGTTTTCTTTTTTTTCCTGCCTCCGGAGGGCCCCCCTGGGCTGCAGGGCCCCCGGGCACCTGCCCAGTTTGCCCAATGGGAAAGACGGCCCTGGCTGCTGTCAGTCAATTTAGTGACTGCCAGTAAAAAGGAATTTGAATTTTCACTTGTCAGTAACACATAGTAAATGTCAGTAGGAAAAGGACACACTCCTGTCACTGCAATACAGTGTCCCACCAATAATTCTGAGACCAGTTTAGATATGGCGGCCGCTTCTGCTTCTAGACGTGATTTAATTGTGTCAGTAAATGCCAGCTAAGTGGTTAGCACTTCTGCCTCACAGCACTGGGGTCATGAGTACAATTCCTGACCATGGCCTTATCTGTGAGGAGTTTGTATGTTTTCCACGTGTTTGTGTGGGGTTCCTCTGGGTGCTCCGGTTTCCTCCCACACTCCAAAAACATATTGGTAGGTTAATTGGCTGCTCTCAAAATTGCCCCAAGTCTGTGTGTGTGTGTGTGTGTGAGTGTATGTGTGTTTGGAAATTTAGACTGTAAGCCCCAATGGGGCAGGTACTGATGTGAGTGAGTTCTCTATACAGCTCTGCGGAATTAGTGGAGCTATATAAATAAATGGTGATGATGATGATGATTGAAGGGTTGGCAGCATGCCGCAAAATGTCTGTCATTTCATGGTCCAAAAACATTGGAAATTGTCTTACGTCCAACAGTTGTGAATCATCATTCATTTCCAGGGAGCGACCCATGTTGAAATAATTTAAATTGTCCCTGTCTTTCAATAAAAACCAAACAGTACAATACCACTTATTCTGTATAATGGGTGGTATTCTCATCATTTTTATCCTCTAGTACTTACAAGTTACTATTTTCTTAAGAATAATATTTTACATGCAGAGTCGAGTTCAGTAAACATATCATGCTAGGCTTTGTAGTGCATCGGGGTCCAAATGAAAAAATTCTGGGAATTATTTTAAGATGTTGGCAAATATGTGTATATGTATATATCTCCTAATATTTCTAACTGGGCACACCTGATCTTCTCAGACACCGTACCCAATGGGTTTTGTGATACCCTCAAATTATGAGGCCACGCCCCTTTTTGCTTCCCCAAAAAATCTATTCACATCACGTTTCACAAATAATCCTCCCCCAACTCGATTCGTTTTACATTTTTACTTATCAGAATAATTCATCATTTGCCTAAAATGTGTTTAAGCCCTTTCTGAGTGTGCTCGGTCCTGTGCATGCGTAGCTGTTTTGGGGGTAAGAGGGGCCTTTGAGGGGGAGGCAACCTGGCATTGCTGCCACACACCCTGTATCCCTTATTGTAACACACCTGCACTGGTCTGCACCATACTTGCCAATTCTGCCGGAATATCCAGGAGACTCCCGAAATCCGGGTCGGTCTCACGGACTCCCGGGAGAGCAGGCAAGTCTCCCGAATCCCGCAACTGCCTAGCCTGAATGACGCTTTTCGCAGTGAATCAAGTAATTTTGGCCTGCTCCCCATGACAAAATGACATTTTTGTTGCCGGGAGGGGGGGGGGGGGGGGTATGGGGGGCTAAAATGATGCGTTTCCCCTCTCCCAGACTACACTTGCCGAAAATAGACAAGTATGGTCTGCACAGATCGAGAACTATGCTCCAATCCATCCAGCCACTCCCACATTCTCATGAATCCATGAATAAATAGCTTTGGCAACTGCCCTATCACACCTGAAGCCATTACACCAAGATGTCACAGCTTAGGCAGTAAAGTCAGAAGTGGAACAAGCAAGCCTGGATTTAGCCAAGAAGCCAGTACAAAGAGGTATCTTACCCCCTCTCACTCCCTCCTCTAAGGCTGGGTACGCACTACAGGGTTTTCAGACGATTATGGCTCCATTCGCGCGATAAACGACCGTTCGGCCTGATATCGCATTAGTGTCTACACTGCAATGATAAATGATTATTGTTATAGAGCACATCGTATCATTTGTTTTGATTTTTAAAAACAGGACTACAAATCTTGTTCAACGATGAAGCGATGTCGTTCCAGTCCTGCAGTGTGTATGCACTCGGGACCGGCAGTGTCCCTAGATCTCTGTGGAGTGTGGAGTGTGCAGAGTCAAGATCTTTTCAGCCGATGTTTGTGACAGTTCTAAAGGTAAATTGTGTAAAATGTGTTTAGAGTGTACACATGACTTGGCTGCTGATCGCAACTTTTTATTTTTATTAGTCGTTGGTGAAATTGTTTAGGATATCTCATGAGGGGACATTTTGTTTAGTGTGTACCCGGTCTAAGACTTCTCCCGTGCTGCCCCCAATTCTAGAACTCACTTTCTCTCCCTCTCAGACTCTTCACCTTTCCCCAAAACCCACTTCTACACCAAAGGCTACTAAACCCTCTCCTCCTAACCCACCACTACTGCATCCATGACACTGACTCGCCCCTTTTAGCATCACAACGAATGAAGACGCCGGCGACAGTTGATGATGTCACTCGCCGGTGACGTCATCAACAGTCGCCGGCGTCTTCATTCGTCGCGATGCCTTCCAGTCGTTGGTCACATCAGTCGGGATAAGGAGCCTGGTCGGGAAGGAGCCGTTCGCTGTCTTTACATTGGGGTAAGTGTTGTCGGAATAATGAGCCTCATTATTCCGTACCCCACTTGTACTGTTATGCCTATGTAGTATTGTCCTGTTACGCACTATTTTATACTATGCTCTATGTATGATCCTGAGGACACTTTGTGGCTCCTTGTGGATAAAACATAATAATAATAATCTTAATGTGTTAAGCAGCTCAGAAGAATATACAGAGAAGTTGAGAAAGGTCAACTGAGTTAGGGTCACTTATAAAACAACACGTGCTAGTATGAAAACTGGAAAAATCGAATTTTACCAAAGTCTACTATCTAAAAACAGAATCAGTTGGACTGACAGCCCTGTTTAATCCAATGCTGTGCGAAGCCAACATGGAAAAAAAAGCAAAGATTGAGAACAAGTGTATTCTGCAGACACAAGGAATCAGTTACATGTGCAAAACCAATAATAACAGATGTTATACCATTCTTCAATTAGATATTATATGGCTGGCTATAAAATGTTACTCTTGTGTATGTTTTGTGTTACTGTGTGTGACTGCAGTGCTGAAATCCACGCCAAGACTGGAAATACAGAAGAAGCTGCTTTGGACTTGTCTTCTGATTAAACGCGCTGGAGAGGTCTCACAGGAAAACAAACTTTTCAGAAACATAGTTGGAAAAATAAGTTGACAGATGTTAATTAAGCAAAAGGAAAAAGTGTGAATGGTCGAATATCCTTAAAAAGAGCAGCCAATCCTGTTTTAAAGAATTATTGACTTTTGATAGTGATGAGTGAATCTTTGTTCATTTTCAGAATTCTTTGGATTTCGGGTGATTTAACGTCTCCCGGTTTTTTGTGTAATGCAGTTCTGGGGGTATATTTACTAATCTGTGGGTTTGAAAAGGTGGAGATGTTGCCTATAGTAACCAATCAGATTCTAGCTGTCATTTATTTAGTGCAGTCTACAAAATGACAGCTAGAATCTGATTGGTTGCTATAGGCAACATCTCCACTTTTTCAATCCTGCAGTTTAGTAAATATACTCCCGGGGAGTAAATATATCAAGCTCCGATTTTGAAAATCCAGCCATTTTCTCAGGAGAGTTGAAACTCACTGATGTATGAATCTGAGATTTCATGTAAAATCGCCAGAGATGTGTTTCTGTCAAAATCACTATTTCCAAAATGCTAGAGATCAAAGTCCCGACTGTTTGCCACTCTAGTTATACAAGTCTCAAATGTATGAAGCTGCGATTATTTAGACTCTCCCGAGTTTGCTTTAAAAATCACTAGATTGAACAAGCTGCTTCCTAGCTGCATGATTAGTGAACACATCACTGTTACACTGTCTGCCTATACAGCCGCAGGTCACCGCGGCTGTCAAAGGTTTAAAAATAGATAAATGTTCAAAAAAAAAAAGTGTGGGGTTCCCCCGTCCGACCTCTATTAACCCTAGTGCTGCCAGCCTACTGCTGGTTGTGTGAAAATCACGGAAAAATTTGCATGGTCCCCCCCGTTTTTCATGCAACTAGCACTAGGCAAACAAGCCTGGGGTGGGTGGCACTATAGCAGGGGGACACGCGGCAGGGGTCCCCCTTACATAATGACAACCAACCCCAGACTGTGCAGCACTGGGCTAGATTCCCTAAGGAGTGGAGTCAGACAAGAAAAATGAGCGGGCCTCCCCTCTAGGAATAACCAGCCCAGTGCTGAAAGCACCAGGGCTCTTCCTACTCCCGGGGGCTGTGGGTAGTAGGGTAATAGCGGCAAAAATAATGTCAAAGAAACAAACGGATGCCATTTTGTTTTATGGAACTAAAAGTCCCAGCCATGCCAGGGTGCCCTAAACAGTCTGGGCATGCTGATGCTTGTATAACTACAAGCACCATCATACCCATGGCAGCCAGGGCATGCTGGCACTTGGAGAACCACAAGTGCCCTGACGCCCATGACAATCTGAGACCTTTAGAACCACAAAACGAAATGTTAAATAAGCCACATCTCCCTGTTTAAAACCACAACATTTTTATAAAAATAATAAAACCCCAATAAATACACTAAACACCCTCATTCATGCCACATATATTTATTAAAAATAAGAAAATGCCAATATACTTACCAATCAGATTTCTTCTTCTTTGGACAGCAGCTTTTAATCCAAAAATGCTAGTAAACCATGTCCCAAAACAGTTTGTAATTCCAATAGTCCCTGCTTGAAATGTCCAAAATAAATTTGTAATTCCAATAGTACAATAAGGGATTAGGTCACTTAAGTCTATTGGAGGGTCTCATAGTAATCAGTCCAGAGGGACCAAATGCTACAGAATTCTAAAGGCCACTTGTGTAGGACAGCCGTCATGTGTTGTAGGTGGTGTGTTTGCCAAATGACAAGTGCCGAGATAAATGGATGCTCAATTTAAACTGAAGTTAGCAGTATTTAAAATGTGATGAATCTAAAGACAAACAACGGAAGAGTTGATCCGGGTGCTCCGGTTTCCTCCCACACTCCAAAAACATACTGGTAGGTTGGCTGCTGTCAAATTAACCCTAGTCTGTGTGTGTATGTTAAGGAATTTAGACTGTAAGCCCCAATGTGGCAGGGACTGATGTGAATGAGTTTTCTGTACAGCGCTGCGGAATTAGTGGCGCTATATAAATAAATGATGATGATAATAGGCCGTTATGGAGTGGATTAGGCCATGTACCTCATTCCAGCAATGCGTGATTTTGGAGCAGGATCACCATATATTGGACAGAGTGCCCTCATGCCCAAGGCAGCTAGCTGATACCAAATACCACCTAAATTATAATTTGTAAAAGCTCACTTTAATGCAGATACTGATAGACCTTTTAGCTGCTCTCTCTCACTTCAGGGTCCCTGATCTCCCCTATGTCCTCTTACCACTTGATTTCATTTAGGCCCTTCAAGGACTTATTGTGAAATAGTAACAGACAGTAGAAAGTCAAGATAAGACCCTTCAAGTTGGACCTGTTAAGTGAGAAGGTTTCCAGAGGAGATTATAGTACCAGTGAACAGGAAGGGATCAGAGCGGAGTATACAGGCTTGGGTTGGATGTATTGAACGAACCTGTTGGATGGTATATTGAAGTATTCTTGAAGCTCCTGGAACTCTGGGAAAGTTTATAGGGGTGCAAAGTCATGGAGGAATTTTATGTGGTGCTTGGTCCGTTCCCCAAACGCCATAAAACCAATGTCCTGGGGGGAATGCTGGATTACTCCCCTGAGGAGTCATATTATTGTGGTTCTGCATCAAATTATAAACTCTCGCACAGTGATCTCAGTGTGAACATTAATGTGTGTGGGGGGGGGGGGGATTTGCACTAATAAAGGTCTGTATTTGGACAAAGTACAAAATAGCGAGTATGGGGAAACAGGGAAGGAGTACGAGTAAGTCCGCTTCAAGGTGCGTCCTGAATTACATTGGGAGTACCCTACTCTCCTTCCATTGATCAATTTAAAGAATGTGGCCTTTGTTAGCCAAAGGTGAGGTTTAGCTGCTCAATTAGGAAACGCCAAAGAGATTTTTAATACGATATAATATAGGTCAATTGGGATGTAATGATCATGTCTTAAATTAGGATGAATCTAGTCTTGCTCTCTGTTGAAGAACTATTTAGGTCCACTTGTTTTGGGTGTATGTTTATGTGTATGTTTGTGTGTATATTTGGGTGTATGTTTGGGTGTATATTTGGGTGTATGTTTGGGTGTATGTTTGAGTGTATATTTGGGTGTATGTTTGGGTGTATGTTTGAGTGTATGTTTGGGTGTATATTTGGGTGTATGTTTGAGTGTATATTTGGGTGTATGTTTGGGTGTATGTTTGGGTGTATATTTGGGTGTATGTTTGAGTGTATATTTGGGTGTATGTTTGGGTGTATGTTTGAGTGTATATTTGGGTGTATATTTGGGTGTATGTTTGGGTGTATGTTTGGGTGTATATTTGGGTGTATGTTTGGGTGTATATTTGTGTGTATATTTGGGTGTATGTTTGGGTGTATATTTGGGTGTATATTTGTTGGGGGGCTATTGGAAAAACACCGACTGCTGTTTTCACAGTTTCATGATTATCAATTTAGTTATATTTAGCATGTTATCTTTTGTTTGCTGCCATGATTATCTTTTTTCTATTATTTATTTTTTCCGCAAAGATTCAGCCTCATGTCAATGCACAAACATTACTGCAGCCATGAACATATAATGGAAAAAATAGAACATGTTATTAAACCGAGTTGCAAAAAAAGTAGCGGAAGTTAGTTAGCTCACCGAGGTTATCAGTAAAAATAGGAAATCCTATTACATTACTATTTTGAAGAGCTTGTAACTTATTGTTTTGGCAGCTCCTCTGTAGTCACACAGAGGTTGATGTGTGTAATGTGTGCAGAGTGCATAAGGTAAAAAAAATGATGTCTTGTGCATAGAAGAGAACTTAAATAGGACTTATAAACAATTGAAGTTTCTGGATGACAAGTGGTTTAAGCAAATGATTCAATAAAAATAAAACTGTTTTGACCAATAACTCAAATGAAAAGATAAGCTGACATAATCATTTTAAATTCTATCCCCCAATTTATAATAAGATTATTTGCATCTAATTCCTTCCTTATTTATTGACATATTTGTTTGTTACAGCAGTGACGTGTTTAGAATGCCTGCTGATATTACAGATAGGAGAGTCTTTCTTTGATTAAGAAAAAATGAGTATTCTCATGTATTAAATGTATTGTTTTAACATATAAGTCTTGGTACACACTACAGGATTTAAAGCCGATTATCGGGCCAAACACACGATAAATGACCACTTGGCACGATGTCGCATTAGTTTGTACGCTGTAACAATGAACGATTATCGTTTCATTTGATTTTTAAACCGGGCTAAAAATAACGTTAAACGATGGAACGATGTTGTTCCAGTCCTGCAGTGTGTACGTACTCACGAGTGGCAGTGTCCGTAGATCTCTATGGAGTGTGCAGAGTCACCATTTTTTCAGCTGATGGCTATGACAGCTGAAGAGCACAGATCTGAAGGTAAATCGTGTAAAATGTGTTTAGTGTGTACACAGGAATCGGCATGGTGATCGGGAGTTTTTTGGGTAAATTTGTTAAAGACGTTGCATCGGTTGAAATATTCTGTAGTGTTTAACCAGCCTTACTGAGACTAAGGGTGATGTGCAGCCCTGTTTGATGGTTGGAGGGTCATCCTTGCAGCCCCTGAAATAACAGACTGATATAGGGTGTTACCTAATACATAATACAGAAATCATCATATTTGTTGCAGGGGACAGGGCCAAAAAATGCGATTCACCGTGAATTAAATTATTTAGGGTTACTATGAGCAGGATGCGGGAGAATTGTCAGCTCTCCTGGGAATTCGGGAGTCTCCCGCATACTCCAGGAGAGTTGGAAAGTATGGTGTTTGGTCTCAGTCAAAGTACAGTCAGGGCGTGCCAAACGCAAGCGAATGCAGCAGCCTCCGATCCAAGCTCTGGTCATCTCAAAATTACTTGTCTTTCAGCCGTACCGCTTGATCCCAAACACTTTTTTTTATTTTTTAATGTTTTGTCAATAATGCCTATTTTTCTGTGCATTCTGCTGTCAGTTTATATACAACAGGTATTGGACGTATCCTGCAGTGTCTTGTGTAGTAAAGCACAGCAGACCTACATTCATCAGCGCACAGATCTGCCGGGGGGGCAGGGGGGCATCGGGCCCCCCGGGCTGCTCGGTCAGGCCGCTATTAGGGCCGGGGGGTAGGCCGGCCGGCCGCCCCCCGGATGCAAAATACTATGCTTTCCCCCGCGGCCGCATCTGATGACATCAGATGCAGCCGTGTCAGCGCACAGGCGGCCGCATCACATGACAGGGGATGCGGCCGCCTCATCAATGACGCGGCCCCATCCCTTTTCATGAGATGCGGCCGCCTGTGTGCCCCCCGGCCACGCCTCTCCCAGCCCGCGCCTGGTAATGTGCATCGTGAAACAAATGCACATTACACTCAGTATGAGTGCCTTTATAAATCGGGCCCAATGAGTTTATGGTAGTAGCTTCAAACGTGCTAAAGTTCATATAAAAAATCAACAGTTTCAAGTTCCAATGATAAAGACATAAAACAGAGGTAACATTTCTCATCAAATTTAATGGACGCACGTTTCCAACATCACAAAAACCACAGATCACAGTGGAAGTGGGACTCGTCCTTAGAACTTTAGGGGGTCATGTAGAGGACTTGTTAGCACGCAAAGGGGTTAATTTTATTTAAACAATTTGACTGGCTATCTGCCGTAATGAGTAAAATGTGGACATTTTAGTTGTTAGAGTAGCTGTTGACTTGATTCCCGCTTATTTCTTCTTCACTTGGTACCATAAGGTAAATTGTATTTGGACATTTCAGAGAATACTTGTCTTGTTCTAAAAACAAATATAAATAGGCAGTTATTAGAATGCCACCGAAGTGGGAAAAAAACAAACAAATAACCTATAGCGACTTAAAAAAAAACAGTACAAAATTCACGTTGAGTTGAATAAATAGCAGATAACATTCCAAGTGTAACCGGTTAACTTGCACATACTGTACATGTGGTCTTGTCGTAACGGCATCACATACTTTCGAACACTCAGGGGTTAAGGAATGATTCACATTTGACTAATGGGGATTTGATGAATGTGTCTATGTCTCCAGCAGACAAGATGAGAAGTGTCAGAACAAACTGTTGGTCTCGGAATGTTGATAGTGTTTGGCCGATTATCTGCGAGGGTTCCATCTAGAATAATAAGAGTTAGCTGGTTTATCACAGTTCTCACAGTGGGAGGTGTGAGTCAGTATGACAGAGGTACTGATAAAATATATACATCAATTACATCAATACATTCCCTAGTGTCACTTTGGTCAGTTGTTTATATCTTCTTAATCCTTTCTTACATATACCACTTGCTACTTAGCTTTTCTTTCTGGAAATGCCAGGAGTTTCCTTTCTTATTCACCCGATCACTATTCACAAAAGGGTCTTTTACAAACCCCAACCTCAGGCCTCTGACCCAAGATGGTTGCACGCTTGCAAAAGCCAATGGAAACAGTTGGACAGATTGATGCCGCTTCTTGCTAGGTGCCACTTAGGAGCACAGACTCACCTACATTTGCACATTTAATGGGGTTGGGTACAGCATTCCCTGCTTTTCTTTCTGCCAAAGCCTTGTATTCTCTGCTGCCTCTGAAGTATTGGATATGGGGTCTTGTCCCTATCTTTATAATGGGGCACACATTGCTCCTTCCAGTTACTGAGGGAAAAGTGCATTTACACGCACATTGCAATTAAAGTAATGAAATGCTTAAAACGCGTAGGTCGAGTTTCAATTCTGCGCTCTGTGTCTCCGGACAGTCTGCGGAAACACATTGAGACAATGTTCAGGCTGAAATCTCCGCTCATTTTGAAAACTACTGAGGAGGAAAGGGATCTAGGGGTCACTATTTCAGGTGACTTAAAGGCAGGTAAGCAACGTAACAAAGCAATGAGAAAGACAAGTCAGATGCTTGGTGCATAGGGAGAGGAATCAGTAACAGAAAGAAAGAAGTAATAATGCCACTGTATAGGTCATTGGTACGGCCTCATCTAGAATACTGTGTTCAGTTCGGGAGGCCATATCTCCAGAAGGATATAAATACATTAGAGACTGTACAAATAAGGACAACTATAATGGTGCATGGTCTACAGCACAAAACTTACCCAGAAAGACTAAAAGATCTTAATATGTATCGTTTGGAGCAGAGAAGGGAAAGGGAAGACATGATAGAAACGTTCAATTATATTATATCAAAGGTTTTTACAAGGTACAGGAGGGAAACATTCTACAAAGGAAGAGAAATACTAGGACATGAGGACATGTACTGACACTGGAGGGAAGCAGGTTCAGAGGAAATCTGAGGAAAAGCTACTCAGAAAGGGTAGTGGATAAGTGAAAAGCCTCCCATCAGAGGTGGTAGAGGGTAATACAATAGAGCAATTTAAACATTCTTGAGATAGACATAAGGATATCCTTACAAAGATTAAGGGATCAAATAGGGTTTGAGGTTACTATAGGTTAATAAAAAAAAATTAACAGACAAAATGGGCCAAGCTGTCAAAATATGTTTCTATGATTTTCCTTTAGGCCCCCAGAGGTGCACAAAAAAATGAGAGGAGATTATTTACTGTAATTGGTGACAATTTGCTCAGATGAACACTGAGGTGATGTCCGGCTGCACCTCACGCTGAATTAAGTCTGTCCCATAAAGTGCCATGTGTAATTAAGACAGCCCCAATGTCCCCTCACTATCATGGTTAATTTAAGACATAAATTAGTCTGAACCGTGTACTTTAGAAGAATAACAAAGTTGAATTTAATGAACAGGAAGGTTCTAAAGTGGAAGCAGCTGGGACTTTTAGGTAACAATTTTACTGTTTCCACCATACACATTTTCCAGAGCATCCGCCCAGCGCTACCATTAGGCAAACTTAGGCGGTAGCCTAGCATGCCAATAATTAGGGGGCTCATGTCTGCTTTACTCTTCTCGGCGTGCACATTTGCTGGCCCCCAATTTTTTTTTCTCTATACAACTGTGGTCTGGTAAAAATCAAAACATTCTATTGGCTTAAAGTTTGAATAATATAGGTGGAATTCCCTACTTTCATTGACACATAGGACAAGTAAATGCTGAGAAAATTAACCCCTTCATGACATTTGATATTTTGGACCTCAACGGCCAGGCCCATTTTCATGTATTTGCCATGCAGGTTCACTGGGTATAACGTTTAAATTATTTACTCTACCCAATTAAATTTTAGATATTAATATTATATACAAACAGAGCAACATGGAATAAATATAATTTTAAGGTAATTTTAATATACAGGGAAGTATAGGTTGGATCTAATAGTATTTGACAGGTGAGCTAATATTAGACACAAGTGTGTCAGAATCTATTAGTGCTGGTTGGTAGAGGAGGACTGATTAAGTTGTCCACTGACAGAACGTACCCTTCCTACCGCCTAAGCGGATGTCACAATATGACCATACAAGATTTTCCATTGTTATACAGAAGCTGTATGTTTTCCGCATTAGAAATAAACATTGTTCAGTTTGAATATTCTAAGAACCAGTCCTGGAGGTTCCCAGAATGGTCCCACCAAGCTGCCATTGACAGCGGGGGTCAATGGCCAGTGGCATGCTCTTGGGAGTACCACCACCATCTTTAATGGCCATTTAGAAGAGGTCATTGGCTACCTAGATCTTCATTGCGAATGACCACATCCAATCCATATAAGTTGGAATTTGATTGTTTAGAGCACTCTTTTTTGGGCCAGTTGAATATGGGACTAATTTGACCATATAACAGCCACATTGGCCAACTAGATCCGCGTATTAGTAGGTTAATTGGCTGCTATTAAAATTGACCCTAGTCTCTCTCTCTCTCTCTCTCTCTCTGTCTATGTGTGTGTTAGGAAATTTAGACTGTAAGCTCCAATGGGGCAGGGACTGATGTGAGTGAGTTCTCTGTACAGCGCTGCGGAATTAGTGGCGCTATATAAATAAATGGTGATGATGATAATGATATGTGTGGCCAGCTAAAGAGCTGATATTCTTACAAATACATTGATAACTCTTTCATTTATTTATCATGTAAAGGTATTAATCCTTCATCCTTCAATCCTTATATGTTTATTTGAATAACTGAGTGTACATTTTACTTTATGTGTGAATTACTGTTTTGTTAGATGTTCCCTGTTGGAGCCTTAGGCATTGAGTAGCTGTCTAACACATGGTGATAAGGTTGTGGACACTTCCTTGGTGGGGGCTACTGAGCGACTGTATTGAAGGAGGGCATCTCTCTTGCACAAATAGACTTTTTTAACAGCTATATGTAAACATTGACTCCAGTGTTGTTCGTGTAATATTTGTTTGGCTGTGAGAGCAGAACTATATAAAACCAGCAGACATTATGAGAGGGAGGGGCACTTGGAACAATGACATTTACAGTGTGACTAACTCCGTATGGCCAGATCTGGGATTATTACCACAGGATAGGAAGCTCTGAACCACACTGGGCTGTGAGGTCATGTCCCTTGTCGGCCAATTACTCCATGCAGCTGTAGTCCAGGGTACAGAGAGTCACTGCCGATGGCTGACCTCTGGCTAACGTCAGTTCTGATGACCACGTGTGGCAGTGAGAGCTTTAAAACTAAGCCACAGTGACTGATGAGAATTGAAATAGAAACTCTTAAACTCTTTCTTAAAAAAAATATATAATTACAAGAAATATTTATTTATTTATTATCTCGACTACATAGACATACAATATAGGACACAAACCAAATTGATGATAGTGAAAGGGTGCCAATCTGCATAAAGAGGAGTGTAAAGGGGTACTGATGAGTTGTCCCTGAATACACGCCATCTCTTCTGTGCTTTTAGCCATGTAGTTAGAGTTTCAGAGCTTTTTGGGTTTTTTTTGGGGGGGGGATACAACGTCTTCTCTGTGATCGCTGTATTGGATACTATTCGATCAGGGTTTTCCTGCGAATCTAGCACCTGCCATTTATACATCTTTTGAGTCAATTCTGCCTGCCCTGATCTGTGTAATGATTTCTGTCTCATTCTTCTCTATAGTCAGCTGCAGGTTACTGAGGTTAGGTCTGGGGGTTCTCTCACAGAAAAGCCATACAGAAGCCTTCCCATACTCTCCAGTTGGCCAATGACTGTCGCTTTACCTCTCCTCTGGTAACCACATCTCACTCCATTATCCAAGATTTCTCCTGTGCTGCCTCCACCTCTGGATTGATCTCCCTCATTTTATCAGACTATTCCCAAGCCATTAAAGCTTGAAATGCTCCTTGATATCCCACCTTTTCATTAAAGCCTACCCTACCACTGTTTAGCCACTTTCCTATGAAGTATGCCTCACCCTCTTTCATCCTCCCTTCTCCATCTCGCCCACTCTTGCTTCAACCTCACCTCTCTGATTTCTAGACCGCCTTGCACTGAAACACCCCATCTGTCAACATTTGTCTGCCCCTTTCCATTTAGTTTGTGTGCTCTTGAAAGAGGGTGAGGCATACTTCATAGGAAAGTGACTAAACGGTGGTATGGTAGGCAGTCCTATCGCTACTCCTAGGAGATACAGGCAAGTATGTCCCTTTTAGTTAATAGATTAGAAAATTCCAATTACATGGTGGCCCATTGATCCAGTGGTTTACCCATTGATCTTTAGACATGGGTTTATGTTAATAGAGAATTACCATCTACAGAAAGTCAGTTTCCCCTTTGGCAGGAGTCATCACTGCTTGATAGGGTTGTATGGCTGGCTTGTGAGCGCTATAGAGACTACTTCACTGAAACAATAAAATGAGTTAGGCTAGGTACACACTGGCCCGATGATTGCACAAAAAACCTCCAATAGGCCGACATCCGACCGTTTGGTCAGATATCGTGTGAGTGTGTATAATGACACGATGATCAAAAGTCGTCCCAAAGTGCCCATCCTTGTTTCCTTTGGTTGGTCGCACTGTTTAATATTTTCTGACCAATCACAGAGTGTAGTGTGTATGCACTCATGCTCACGATATCCATAGAGTCGGGCTCTTTTCAGCCGATGCTAGCAATATATGTCCCGGTGAATAAATGTAGAGAGTGCAGTAGAAGGAATAATTCATATGTTCGTTCTGAGACAGAATGTTTCGTTTCAGAGTCACAGAAGCTAACTATATTCGTTAGGACATGTGGATAGATGTAACAAGGCGTTTTAATCAGTGTGACAATGTGACAATAATGGATGAATGAATGAATATTGTGCTGTCATTCTCTGAAGACTGGAGGACCAGATGAAGGACCAGATGAAGAGCTCAGATCTGAAGGTAAATCATGTGTATGTGCACTCATGTTAAGAAATATACACCTCTGAGCAATGCCATTTATATAACAGCCCTTTGTGTCAATGCTATATCCATTGGCCATAACACCATCTTGTGCTCACAAGATTTCCACCTACGCACTGACTTGTATGAATATATCTCACAGTATATTTATTGCAAAGTAAGATAAACTCTGTTTATAAAC
The DNA here is from genome assembly GCF_038048845.1 of Mixophyes fleayi. NCBI lineage: Eukaryota > Metazoa > Chordata > Amphibia > Anura > Limnodynastidae > Mixophyes > Mixophyes fleayi. The sequence continues at coordinate 27,759,189 of NC_134402.1, read as the reverse complement.
TTTCCACATCCCTTTCTACAGTTCTCCAGCTTTTGATAAAGCAAAGAGCCTCCTATCTCCAGGTAATCTTAATCTGTAATCCAATATAATCTTATTCCACAGAACAGGTTGAACAAACAGTGGATGCAGTTTACTCTTCTACTGGAAACAATTACCCTGTTAACAGCTTCAGTATCCAGTAGGTTAATGGTGCAGATTATCTCTTTATCACAATGCTCATTGCTGATAACTGGCTGGGAGATTGCATTGAATTCCTCCACATGTGTTGTGTGGTAAAGTTGATGACACTTTTTTTTAACACAGAGACAATCTGTTATCACTCTGTTGGTTTTACACACAATGCACTTTTGACCTGCGTTCCCTGTAAAGTGTAATGAAATCCCACAGTTGTAAATTGGACAACACATTTTCAAATAAATACAGTGGGAAAAATAAATGTAAGAGTTAATTAATGACCTGATGGGTAGAGCCCGGCTACCTGATCTGTGGGGGGTTTTATGACAGATGTGAGGGTTCAGTTTGCACTTTGTAAACAATCTCTTTCACTCCTTTCTGTTGTATTAGGTGCACTTCATTGACGTGTACTGCGGAGTTAGCAAAAGCCTCATAAAGGTTTATCCTCTACATTTTATAAAATAATAGCTAGAATCTGATTGGTTGCTATGGGCAACACCTCCACGTTTTCTTTTTAGAAGGTTTGATAAATCTACCCCCAAAGTGTTTTAGTCTTCATTCAACACACCTCATACAAATAGTTTTCAATAAAGAGCAACACCATCTGCAAGACCATTTAAATTAGAGATATTCACTGACCCCGTGTTTTGGTTTTGGATCTGGATTAACTTCATGTTTTGGTTCTGGCTTTGGCAAAACTGCCCTCGCGTGTTTTGGTTTTGGATCCCGAATTTTTTTTTTTGTTGTTGCTAAAATTACATAATTTGGCCCTTTTTTTTATCTCTACCTTATTATTAACCTCAATAACATTAATTTCCATTCATTTTCAGTCATTTTTTTGTCAAGTGACAAGAACACTGCTACCCCTCCTGTTTCTGTGTGAGCAATGGCACTGAGCAATGGCACTGGAGAGTGACAAGAACACTGCTACCCATGTTTCTGTGTGAGCAATGGCACTGACCAATGTCACTGGAGAATGGAGAGTGACAAGAACACTGCTACCCCTCCTGTTTCTGTATGAGCAATGGCACTGAGCAATGGCACTTGAGACTGGAGAGTGACAAGAACACTGCTACCCCTGTTTCTGTGTGAGCAATGGCACTGAGCAATGGCACTGGAGACTGGAGAGTGACAAGAACACTGCTACCCCTGTTTCTGTGTGAGCAATGGCACTGAGCAATGTCACTGAAGACTGGAGAGTGACAAGAACACTGCTACCCCTGTTTCTGTGTGAGCAATGGCACTGAGCAATGTCACTGGAGACTGGAGAGTGACAAGAACACTGCTACCCCTGTATCTGTGTGAGCAATGGCACTGAGCAATGTCACTGGAGACTGGAGAGTGACAAGAACACTGCTACCCCTGTTTCTGTGTGAGCAATGACCTCTGCAGAGGTCCTGTTGACTTCTTCTCACTTAAGTTGTTAAGTTTTCTCAAAGGCAAAGTGGTAGTGTTCCAGGATCCAAGAAGAGTTAAGAGGTGCCTCATGCCTCATGGATGCCTCCACTATGCCAGTAGTTTCTAGTGAACTGATAGGAAGCAATCTGCAGGATGTCATCTTAGCCCTCTACTGTGCCGGGATCAGGCATATATAAAGAAATACTTTACTTGGGTCAAAACATTTATACACAAGGCTTTTTAGGCAAAAGAAGTAGGATACTGTCATCACAATAAGATGTTTTTAGATTTAGAATTGAAACCTTATATATATGGATTTATACATCCTATCATTGGTGCAGTAGGTGTGGTGTACTGGGGCCCATGGAGATAACGGGGCCTGCTGTACGGGGAACTAGCGAGACAAGGGCCCCGGTTCCCTCCTCCCCGCTTCCCTGCAGCGGGGCCCATGGAGATAACGGGGCCTGCTGTACGGGGAACTAGCGAGACAAGGGCCCCGGTAACCTCCTCCCCGCTTCCCTGCAGCGGGGCCCATGGAGATAACGGGGCCTGCTGTACGGGGAACTAGCGAGACAAGGGCCCCGGTTCCCTCCTCCCCGCTTCCCTGCAGCGGGGCCCATGGAGATAACGGGGCCTGCTGTACGGGGAACTAGCGAGACAAGGGCCCCGGTAACCTCCTCCCCGCTTCCCTGCAGCGGGGCCCATGGAGATAACGGGGCCTGCTGTACGGGGAACTAGCGAGACAAGGGCCCCGGTAACCTCCTCCCCGCTTCCCTGCAGCGGGGCCCATGGAGATAACGGGGCCTGCTGTACGGGGAACTAGCGAGACAAGGGCCCCGGTTCCCTCCTCCCCGCTTCCCTGCAGCGGGGCCCATGGAGATAACGGGGCCTGCTGTACGGGGAACTAGAGAGACAAGGATCCCGGTAACCTCCTCCCCGCTTCCCTGCAGCGGGGCCCATGGAGATAACGGGGCCTGCTGTACGGGGAACTAGCGAGACAAGGGCCCCAGTAACCTCCTCCCCGCTTCCCTGCATCGGGGCCCATGGAGATAACGGGGCCTACTGTACGGGGAACTAGCGAGACAAGGATCCCGGTAACCTCCTCCCCGCTTCCCTGCAGCGGGGCCCATGGAGATAACGGGGCCTGCTGTACGGGGAACTAGCGAGACAAGGGCCCCGGTAACCTCCTCCCCGCTTCCCTGCAGCGGGGCCCATGGAGATAACGGGGCCTGCTGTACGGGGAACTAGCGAGACAAGGGCCCCGGTAACCTCCTCCCCGCTTCCCTGCAGCGGGGCCCATGGAGATAACGGGGCCTGCTGTACAGGTAACTCGCGAGACAAGGGCTCTGGTAACCTCCTCCCCGCTTCCCTGCAGCGGGGCCCATGGATATAACGGGGCCTGCTGTACAGGTAACTAGCGACACAAGGGCCCCGGTAACCTCCTCCCCGCTTCCCTGCAGCGGGGCCCATGGATATAACGGGGCCTGCTGTACAGGGAACTAGCGAGACAAGGGTCCCGGTAACCTCCTCCCCGCTTCCCTGCAGCGGGGCCCATGGAGATAACGGGGCCTGCTGTACGGGGAACTAGCGAGACAAGGGTCCCGGTAACCTCCTCCCCGCTTCCCTGCAGCGGGGCCCACAGCCCCTAGCCCCTACATAAACCAGAGCTCTCATTGCAAATGTTAAGAAAACAGTCGTAGAATCAAAAAAAAAATTACAATTTCCAGTAAAACCATATTTAACATTTTATTATTACATCCCAATGCATTCTTTTGTCTCAGTCTAATAAACGAAGTACAATAGAAGAACCTTCATACTCCTGAGATCAACTCTATTTTGCTCTATAACTTTTGTGTAAAGACAACACATGTCCTGCTAGTAATTCCAATTCCATTACAAAGTGAACTTTAGGTTTCCCATGTGTGTTTAATTTATGATTGCTCACCCACTATCTGAAATCACTTTTTGTTTAACCTAATCTAAGTTACTTAGGCACTCCGGATGTGTCTGTTCTGTAGCTGTCATCTTACAATGAGCCGTCAAAGAGGGGAAATGAGGGTCCTATTGTCTGGTGATAGCAGCACCCGGTTAAACTAAATTTACCTGAACAGAAGCTGTTTGTATAACAAGGAACTAAGCAGGGAAGGGACACGACCTTAAAATCACAGAACAGTCTAAAATTATCGTCCTGGTATAACAACTCGTTATAGCTAACTAGTTCTCTACACCTTCTTTTACTATTCCCCTAGTATTAAATACATGTAGAGATTGTTCCTTTGAGCTTACCTGAAAACAAAAACATCTATTCTCTTCTATGGAAAGATTTAAAGTCACATGGCTACAAATTTCATAATTGCAGACTTGGGGCTAGATTTACTAAGCTGCGGGTTTGAAAAAGTGGGGATGTTGCCTATAGCAACCAATCAGATTCTAGCTGTCAATATTTTAGCACTTTCTTCAAACTGACAGCTAGAATCTGATTGGTTGCTATAGGCAACACCCCCACTTTTTCAAACCCGCAGCTTAGTAAATCTAGCCCTTGGTGAAGTCTGCAATTATATAGCATAGTTTTACCATGCAGTATATGGGTTGGGTACTAAATTTCGGCTTAGTAAAAAACTACAGTACTTACCACGACTTGAGGATCACGAAACTCTGATATGTCAGCATATTTGGCATCAGAGTTTCGGGATCCTCGAATCGTGGTAAGTACTGTAGTTTTTTAGTGAGCCGTGATTACCACCGCAGTTTATATTTATATAGTACATTATATACTATTATAGTTATATGTCATATTAGTTATTAGCTATATTGTTATTGTTAGACAATGCATGGGTGAACATTTCTAAAAGTGTCTTTGGAATAAAAGTGTGCTATTTAATTACCCCCCACCTTTTGCACTATATGTGCTTACTATTCTCTGACATTTCTGTCCCCTGATCTATCAACCATTGAAATGCTGGCGTCACAAACATGCAAGAAAGTTCCTGTGACATTTACACTGTACGCACTGAGATGTCACGGCCTTAAGACGGAATAATGGACCCTTCTGGTCACAGCACTGCGGCTGACATAAAGTGGGACCTCAGATTCCTTAGTTGTCATCCGACGAGACAGATTTGCTACATTTTCTGGGCCTGCACTGTATTTAAGATTTGTCCAGCTGTTCTCTGTATAATGTAATTGTGTTGGTTTTTTTTTTACACCTAAAGACAGTTTTATAAATGCGCCTAATAGGGCAGTAGTTGTAGCACAAGAGTCTCTGGTGGTCATAAGTGACACTACAACATTTGTTAAGCGTTACACCATCTTTTGGATAGTTCTATTTTCCAGGCAGATTTATTTTCAATGCCCTTAGAGACGTAAGCAGATCTGCTTAGGTTGGATTCAGTGATATGTGGGGAGAGCTGAGAGGCACACGGAGAGGTCTGATAGGCATGTAAGGTCCGAATGGCATGTGAGGAGCATGTGGTGTGGTCTTAATGGCATGTGGGGAGGTCTGAGGTGTATGAGGAGAAGTCTGAGGGGAATGTGAGAAGGTCTTGGGGGAATGTGAGAACGTATAAAGGGATTGTGAGGAGGTCTTGGGGGAATATGAGGATGTCTTAGGGGAAAGTGAGGAGTGGAATGTGAGGATGTCTGAGAGGAATGTGAGGAGGTCTGAGGGGAACGTGAAGAGGTCTTTGGGGAATGTGAGAAGGTCGGAAGGGAATGTGAGGAGGTATTGGGGGAATGTGAGAAGGTCTGAGGGAAATGTGAGGAGATCTTGGAGGAATGTGAGAAGGTCTGAAGGGAATGTGAGGAGGTCTTAGGGGAATGTGAGAAGGTCTGAAGGGAATGTGAGGAGGTATTGGGGGAATATGAGGAGGTCTGAGGGGAATATGAAGATGTCTTAGGGGAATGTAAGGAGGTCTGAGGGGAATGTGAGGAGGTCTGAGGGAATGTGAGAAGGTCTGAAGGGAATTTGAGGAGGTCATAGGGAAATGTGAGGAGGTCTGGGGGGAATATGAGGAGGTCTTGGGGGAATGTGAGAAGGTCTGAGGGAAATGTGAGGAGATCTTGGGGGAATGTGAGAAGGTCTGAAGGGAATGTGAGGAGGTCTTTGGGGAATGTGAGAAGGTCTGAAGGGAATGTGAGGAGGTATTGGGGGAATATGAGGAGGTCTAAGGGGAATATGAAGATGTCATAGGGGAATGTGAGGAGGTCTGAGGGGAATGTGAGGAGGTCTTTGGGGAATGTGAGAAGGTCTGAAGGGAATGTGAGGAGGTATTAGGGGAATATGAGGAGGTCTGAGGGGAATATGAAGATGTCTTAGGGGAATGTGAGGTGGTCTGGCGGGAATGTGAGGAGGTCTGAGGGAATGTGAGAAGGTCTGAAGGGAATTTGAGGAGGTCATAGGGAAATGTGAGGAGGTCTAGGGGGAATATGAGGAGGTCTTGGGGGAGTGTGAGAAGGTCTGAGGGAAATGTGAGGAGATCTTGGGGGAATGTGAGAAGGTCTGAGTGGAATGTGAGGAGGTCTGAGGATAATTTAAGGAGGTCTGAGGGGAATGTGAGAAGGTCTGAGGGGAATGTGAGGAGGTCTTAGGGTGATGTGGAGAAGTCTGAAGGCATGCAGGGAGGTTTGAGTGGCCTGTCGGGCAATTTTGGAGCAAGTGGCACATCTGCGTGGCACGTGGTGGACTTTTAGAGCAGATGGGTATGTGGGTGCATTTCAAGATGAGGAATGTGAACTTGCCATTTTGGATGCTGGAGGGCCACACATGTGGCCCTTGAAGTATTTTGGGTTGTCCATCAGTGTGCTATTTAGATACGATTGTATTAAATGCTAAGAAATTAGCTTATCTATTGTGGTATCCAAGGGTAAAATTGTTACCCCACATAGTATCCGAAATATAATTTTCATTTGTTCAGCTGTGTGTGAGAGCCAGGTGATATGACTGCCCCCTACTGGTTATGGTGGAGTGGTGAGGAGCATAATGATTAACCTAAAATGTTTAGTGGTCTTTCAAATTAATATGTAAAACTATTTTACATGAGAATGTCACTTTCTGCCTGATACAATATATAGGTCGTGTATGAAATACAACTACCATGGGGAAAAATGTTTTACTAATTCTCTTAATCTATCCCTATGTTATTCTTTTATTCTGCATTTTATTTTATAATAACATTGTTTCTCAAGGGTTCACTTAACATGAACGACCGGAGAGAAAAAACAACAATTCTGAAATTTCCTGCAGTAATTGCCCATCAGGTATTAAGATGTAGCCGACATTGGGAAGGTATGTGCTGAATTGCGAGTTCTAGAGGTGGTCACTTCCTTTTTAGACCCGCTTTCATGCCAAATGCCAGGACCAACAAGTCACAAAGTCTATCCATAGCTGGAATTCCAGGTTTTGGGCTTTAACCCAGAAAAAAGAAACTGTAAATGACAGGAAAAAGATGTAAAATAAATGTTCAGTTATATTGTCTATGTTCTATGTTTAAATTCTACTCATGGACACAGTGATAATGAGCCATATAGCCTGCCATTAGGATCTAGTGGTATCTGTGTCTGGCAGCACAGTGGCTAAATGGTTAGCACTACTGGCTTACAGCACTGGGGTCATGAGTTCAATTCCCAACCATGGCCTTATCTGTCAGGAGTTTGCATGTTCTCCCCGTGTTTGTGTGGGTTTCCTCTAGGTGCTCCGGTTTCCTCCCACACTCCAAAAACATACTAGTAGGTGAATTGGCTGCTATCAAAATTGACCCTAGTATCTCTTTCTCTGTCTGTGTGTGTATGTTAGGGAATTTAGACTGTAAGAGCCAACGGGGCAGGGATTGATGTGAGTGAGTTCTCTGTACAGCGCTGCGGAATTAGTGGCGCTATATAAATAAATGGTAATAATGATCTGTGAGGCATATTATGCCTCTTATCTCAGTGATGTCACTAGTTTGCAAAGAAGTTATGGGATCCATAACGTCAACAGCTCCAATGAGGTTTAACTCCTTCTTCTGGATCAACAGCAAACATAATGCAGATCAGCATGAACAACTGAAATCCATGGATATTGTCTTGACTAGGGCGGGCTGTACGCATCAGTAACTCGTGACATAGCTCTTTCACGCAGAAGCGAATTCCACTGTTTGCAGCATTTTCTGCTAAACAATTAGCTAAAAATCATTAAACGTGCCACTATACTGGCTTAAGCTGGGTACACACAACAAGATTTTTGTCCAATAATCGGCTCAACCAGCCGACATACGACCGCTCGTTCAAAAGTCGGGTCAGTGTGTGTAGTGACACGATGGTCGAAAGTTTGCCCAAATGGACGATTGTCTCCTCATTTGGTTGGTCGTACCATTAAATATTTTCGTTCCAATCTCGTTTCCGTTGTGTAGTGTGTATAAACTGCCGACTGATCCACAACAGTGAGTACGAAATTACAGTCATTGCTCACGACAACATGGCTGTAAAAAGTTGCTAACAGGACGTCCGCTCTGCCCTTTATCGTCCAAAACAAGGCTAATGTGTATGCAGTCCATGGACCGAGCGATCGGAATATCGATCGCATGTAAAATCGATCGTCATAAAAAGTTGGTGAAAAATTCTGTAGTGTGTACCCAGTTTAACAAACAGAAGTGACTGTACTATACTGGCTTAGTCAGAATATCACCTTAATTACATTTCTCTTTCCCAAGTTCCTAATAGGGCAAAGGATGTGCCCTTCTGAATGTCACGTTTGTCCAGACACTATTTTATATTTTATTACGGACTGAGAAATGACATTTACGAGAGCTTTGCTTCACGTATACCTGCCCCGTTCTATGAGAAGAGCTTTTCTAACTCCACTTAAATTGTCCGTTTCCCAATAAGTCTGAGTTACTTCTTACTTCTTGGTTTATTTGGGCAAAAAAACAAGTAAACTTGGGGCCAAAAGTCTCTTCCAGGGTATTTTTATAAGGTTTTCTTTTACAGACCAAACGTTGATTGTGGCTCCAGATGCCAAAGGTATAACAGTGACAGAAAGACATGCCTTGTGAATTAAGTTTTAGTGTTTGCTTAGACATTACTCCAGAAAGACTTCATTCAAGGAAAATAAAATGCATAAGTGAAAAACGTTTTAGTAGGCAGCCGTTCTCACGAGCAGGGCCCTCTCTATCCTCAGTCTCATGTCTGCACATTTTCCATCAACCTCGTAAGTCCTGGTATTATTTTCATGTATGATTTGTGTTTTGTATAACTTTGTTGTGTTGGTGCTGCAGAACGTTGTTGATCCTTATAGATAAATGTTGATGATTTAGGGGAGTTTGTTTGCACACAGCAGGCAGCCAATGAGTGGTGGTCCGTGGTAACTTTGGCTCACTCTTTTCTATGTTTAGTACACATATATAGCTTATCTGGAAACACAACAAGAACAATGGTGGTGCTTCAGATTGCCTGTTTAACAGCCCTATATGTTTCAGGTACTGTCACGTGATAGTCTGTCATCCTACCCTGGAAAGTTCCCCCTTGACGGTAATTATTCACTGCTGCCGAATTCCCCGACCAGTCGTCATAAATATTGCAGAACATCCAAGGATTTCCAATGTCTTTAATTGATTAGAAACGAGTGGTTCATGCCTCAGTGGTGTCCCTAGATTATCATAGGTAAACCTAGGGGGGGTTCCTAGTGCCTGGAAGCCCCTTCCAAGCCTGGGGCACTGTATAATTGAGGTGGCTGGATCCTGCCCCCGCTTCACATGGCTCTGCTTGAAAAGGGAGAGCTGCAGGCACCTAACAGTAGTACATGCAGCATTGCCCATGTATATTATGGGGATAGGAAGAGTTGGAGAGCAGCCAAGCACTGTCTAATAATATAGCCACGCCCCCATGTATACTGGTCACGCCCACTGGCGGTGTGGTGTGGAAACCCCTCTCTACAAATCCTGCGTTTGCCCCTGATTATAGTGAATGAATAAGCTGTATCCTCACCGAGTTCTAGTCTTTGGTTTCTTTCTGGTCACTCATTACAGAATTCACATGAATATTGGTTCAGACAGCAAGGTTTCAATTTTGTAATGTAGTGGTTGAATTTGTCCTAGCATATATTAACCTAAAACTACTGCAGATTTATTTTTCATTAAATAAGTATTTATTTATTCTATCAAACATGCAGGCATTCCATTCCATATCTTAATAGCTGTGATTCAAAAGGCAATGGAAACAAGTTATTGTTTGGATGAAACCCTCATTGGGTCACACTCTAGAGTGAAGTGAACATTACTGTGACTTGTTGGTTTGATTAGGACAAAAGAGGGTTGTTTACAAACCAGAGGCGCAGTGCAAAAGGCCTGTGGGAGGTCCAGGGTGGGGAGGGATGGGGGGGTTAGGGCCTTCGTACTACCACCACCACCTCCATTGCCACTCCATGCACTTAGCAAGAGAGGGCTAGATTTAGTAAAATGCGGGTTTGAAAAAGTGGAGATGTTGCCTATAGAAACCAATTAGATTCTAGCTGTCATTTATTTAGCGCATTCTACAAAATAATAGCTAGAATCTGATTGGTTGCTATAGGCAACATCTCCACTTTTTCAAACCCGCAGCTTAGTAAATATACCCCAGATTGTGTTTGTGGTGGGGTCTCCCCTTCCTGGCCAACACGACCACGATGTGTTTTGTGACCTAGTTTGACTTAAATGCCTGGCAATGCGGAGCCTCAAACATTAATTATAAAGGAAATGCTGGCTCACCGCGCCTTGTGGATAGGGATGTGCTAATATATTTAAAATGTGTTTAAAAATAAATATATGTTTTTTTATACTACTCCGCTGGTGGTCCAGTGGAGATCGGGCAGGCATCCGCGAACGGGAGCCAGACAGTTCCAGAAATTGAAGCAATACTCCTAGCAATTGGGACGGCGGGAAAGTCCTCTGCAAGTGGAACTGTTTGCCTAAACAGTGGGGGATTGTGGGAGTTTTCATTCTGTGCTTGGGAGATTACATGATGTGGGGCGGAGGCTGTACTGTGTTTTAGAGATATGTTTAAGGGGCGTCTGATTTGGGATTTTGATCATGTGGGGATTATAAACATATTTATAGTTATTTTATTTTTTTAATAAACTATAGCCAGATTCTGAATTAATGACAAGTTTGCATTTACCTGTGGAGTATTAGCCTGGCCTGGATGACGATGAGGCTCAGCAAGCGTATTAGCCTATGGCAACCTGACCCCTTAATCAGGCCCTTTATAGTATATAGTAATAGAATATGAAACATATGGAAATGTTGCTATGTAATTATAATTGTTTGAATTTAACAAATTACTATCCCCGATACCTATATTCCATTAACAGACCTTAATTACCAGTTTGACAATGCTGTAAAGAATCATCCTGTATATAATACAGGAGTAATGCTAATGTATCTATAAATAACTGTAAGTAATATCTGTTTCAACAGTGATTTTTGATGTCATCACTTATAATTGGTTGGCTCTGATGTCATCACTTATAATTGGTTGGCTCTGATGTCATCACTTATAATTGGTTGGCTCTGATGTCATCACTGGAATAATTATGGATATTAGAAGCTATTTTGGACATCTGTGACCTGTATTAAAGCACTTTTGGTCACCTGTCTCTGTATGGTCACATGACCTCCTTGAGGACTTACAGTACTTTTTTATAATTTACAGCAGGAAGTGCACTATCCCATATATAATTACCAAGTGTAATATTATCACTGGCTTCTATTATTAATGGCAATCCATTGCCTTTGTCAGGGGGATCTGTAGTTTATTATAAAAATAATTCTCACTGACAGCTTTGAGAGGCTAGAGAAATAGGGCTAGAATCCAGGCAAACAAGTCATCCATCCTTGTAACATGCAGACAATGGATTAAGAAGGAGTGCAAACACAAGGGTTGAAAGGAAAGAGTGACCGCACATTTAGCATACAATACAAATAGACACAGGGGGTTTAGAAAAAGGATAGAAGAAAGAGAATACGAGGAGACAAAAATCTGGTCTTCGACAAGGTCAATGAACATAGCATATGACAATAGAGATAGGACGAGAATGGATTGCACTAATGAACCAGGCTGGCACATATGCAAGAAGGAAATAGCTGAGTACCTATATTTGTAAAGGCTGCTGTCTAAGTGTGCTGTGTTTAACTATCCTATCTAGACAACCATGGCCAGTCTATAAAAGACCTGATGACAGAAAAGTTCTTGAATTGGGGGTTGGGGGGGGGGGGGGGGGGGGTATTCCAACACTTATCATAGCGGGGCACTCAGCCAGGCTAAATAGTGACGGCGGAATTATGAGGTACCAAGTGGCTGCTCCAGACTCAACTCCTTCTGACCACATAAGTAACGCTGAGCCCAAGGCATTACGTTAACTAAATGTTTGCCTACTGTTAACAATAACAAACATAGTGTGAGACGCAGTCTGAGATTCCATGGAATTCTTTAATGAAATACCAGAGCATTCCGCACAGGCGATATTCACGTCTATCTTTGAAGCAACATTTCTGTCTTTGATAAATGTTGCATCTCTCGTGGCACTTTTACTAGGGTTGTATGTTGTTTACTTAGTGCCTGTGCCATAAATATGCCTCATACCGATAAAAGCCCATGTGATCTAATGAACAGCACGGTGGCTCAGTGGTTAGCACTTCTGCCTCACAGCATTGGGATCATGAGTTTGATTCCTAACCCATGGCCTTATCTGTGTGGAGTTTGTATGTTCTCCCTGTGTTTGTGTGGGCTTCCTCTGGATGCTCTGGTTTCCTCCCACACTCCAGAAACATACTAGTAGGTTAATTGGCTGCTATCAAAATTGACCCTAGTCCAGCGGTTCCCTAAAAACAACTTACCAATCCGGCAGCGTCCGGGACCCAGCATCCTCCTCGCTTCTCACTGAATGTCGGGCATGACGTCATCATGCCCGACATATTCATTGAGAAGCGGCAGGAAAGAGGAGGATGCTGGGTCCCAGGAGCCGCCGGATTGGTAAGTTGTTTTTAGGGAACCGCTGGACTAGGGTCAATTTTGATAGCAGCCAATTAACCTACTAATGTGTTTTTAGAGTGTAAGGATGAAGAGGGGCAGAGTGTGTGGATGCAGGGGGCACAGAGTGTGTGGATGCAGGGGACACAGAGTGTGTGGATGCAGGGGGCACAGAGTGTGTGGATGCAGGGGGCACAGAGTGTGTGGATGCAGGAGGCACAGAGTGTGTGGATGCAGGGGACACAGAGTGTGTGGATGCAGAGGGGCACAGAGTGTGTGGATGCAGGGGGCACAGAGTGTGTGGATGCAGGGGGCACAGAGTGTGTGGTTGCAGAGGGGCACAGAGTGTGTGGATGCAGGGGACACAGAGTGTGTGGATGCAGGGGGCACAGAGTGTGTGGATGCAGGGGGCACAGAGTGTGTGGATGCAGGGGACACAGAGTGTGTGGATGCAGAGGGGCACAGAGTGTGTGGTTGCAGAGGGGCACAGAGTGTGTGGATGCAGGGGGCACAGAGTGTGTGGATGCAGGGCGCACAGAATGTGTGGTTGCAGAGGGGCACAGAGTGTGTGGATGCAGGGGACACAGAGTGTGTGGATGCAGGGGGCACAGAGTGTGTGGATGCAGGGGGCACAGAGTGTGTGGGTGCAGGGTGCACAGAGAGTGTGGATGCAGAGGGGCACAGAGTGTGTGGATGCAGAGGGGCACAGAGTGTGTGGATGCAGGGGACACAGAGTGTGTGGATGCAGAGGGGCACAGAGTGTGTGGATGCAGGGGACACAGAGTGTGTGGATGCAGGGGGCACAGAGTGTGTGGATGCAGGGGACACAGAGTGTGTGGGTGCAGGGTGCACAGAGAGTGTGGATGCAGAGGGGCACAGAGTGTGTGGATGCAGGGGACACAGAGTGTGTGGATGAGGGGGCACAGAGTGTGTGGATGCAGAGGGGCACAGAGTGTGTGGATGTAGGGGGGCACAGAGTGTGTGGATGCAGGGTGCACAGAGAGTGTGGATGCAGGGGGGCACAGAGTGTGTGGGTGCAGGGTGCACAGAGAGTGTGGATGCAGAGGGGCACAGAGTGTGTGGATGCAGGGGACACAGAGTGTGTGGATGCAGAGGGGCACAGAGTGTGTGGATGTAGGGGACACAGAGTGTGTGGATGCAGGGGGCACAGAGTGTGTGGATGCAGGGGACACAGAGTGTGTGGATGCAGGGGGGCACAGAGTGTGTGGATGCAGGGGACACAGAGTGTGTGGATGCAGGGGACACAGAGTGTGTGGATGCAGAGGGGCACAGAGTGTGTGGATGCAGGGGACACAGAGTGTGTGGATGCAGAGGGGCACAGAGTGTGTGGATGCAGGGGACACAGAGTGTGTGGATGCAGGGGGCACAGAGTGTGTGGATGCAGGGGACACAGAGTGTGTGGGTGCAGGGTGCACAGAGAGTGTGGATGCAGAAGGGCACAGAGTGTGTGGATGCAGAGGGTCACAGAGTGTGTGGATGAGGGGGCACAGAGTGTGTGGTTGCAGAGGGGCACAGAGTGTGTGGATGCAGGGGACACAGAGTGTGTGGATGCAGAGGGGCACAGAGTGTGTGGATGCAGGGGACACAGAGTGTGTGGATGCAGGGGGCACAGAGTGTGTGGATGCAGGGGACACAGAGTGTGTGGATGCAGGGGGCACACAGTGTGTGGATGCAGAGGGGCACAGAGTGTGTGGATGCAGGGGGCACAGAGTGTGTGGTTGCAGAGGGGCACAGAGTGTGTGGATGCAGGGGACACAGAGTGTGTGGTTGCAGAGGGGCACAGAGTGTGTGGATGCAGGGGGGCACAGAGTGTGTGGATGCAGGGGACACAGAGTGTGTGGATGCAGGGGACACAGAGTGTGTGGATGCAGAGGGGCACAGAGTGTGTGGATGCAGGGGACACAGAGTGTGTGGATGCAGAGGGGCACAGAGTGTGTGGATGCAGGGGACACAGAGTGTGTGGATGCAGAGGGGCACAGAGTGTGTGGATGCAGGGGACACAGAGTGTGTGGATGCAGGGGGCACAGAGTGTGTGGATGCAGGGGACACAGAGTGTGTGGATGCAGAGGGGCACAGAGTGTGTGGATGCAGGGGACACAGAGTGTGTGGATGCAGGGGGCACAGAGTGTGTGGATGCAGGGGACACAGAGTGTGTGGGTGCAGGGTGCACAGAGTGTGTGGATGCAGAAGGGCACAGAGTGTGTGGATGCAGAGGGTCACAGAGTGTGTGGATGAGGGGGCACAGAGTGTGTGGTTGCAGAGGGGCACAGAGTGTGTGGATGCAGGGGACACAGAGTGTGTGGATGCAGAGGGGCACAGAGTGTGTGGATGCAGGGGACACAGAGTGTGTGGATGCAGGGGGCACAGAGTGTGTGGATGCAGGGGACACAGAGTGTGTGGATGCAGGGGGCACACAGTGTGTGGATGCAGAGGGGCACAGAGTGTGTGGATGCAGGGGGCACAGAGTGTGTGGATGCAGGGGGCACACAGTGTGTGGATGCAGGGGGCACACAGTGTGTGGATGCAGAGGGGCACAGAGTGTGTGGATACAGAGGGGGGCACAGAGTGTGTGGATGAAGGGGGGAACAGAGTGTGTGGATGAAGGGGGGCACAGAGTGTGTGGATGAAGGAGGGCACAGAGTGTGTGGATGAGGGGGCACAGAGTGTGTGGATGAAGGGGCACAGTGTGTGTGTGGATGAGGGGGCACAGTGTGTGTGGATGAGGGGGCACAGAGTGTGTGGATGAGGGGGCACAGAGTTTGTGGATAAAGAGGCACAGTGTAAAGGTGAAGGGGCACAGTGTGATGATTTTTGTACATGTTGTTGTTTTATTTTGTTTGATTTTATTCATCTTAATATTAGCTGTAAATTATTTTTTGACAGAAATATAATTGAAAAAAATATATAAAAATATGCTTTTCCCTTGGATTTATGTGTATTATTTTTTCAAACAACTTTCTGTCCTGACCTAAGTACTTATTACGTTATTTTGACTCAAATACTTAAAAAAACGGGACTGCTCGGTAATTATTTTGGAGGGGTGCCCTGAAAAATGATGGAGTCTCTAAGAGTGCCGCAAACTGAAAAAGTGTGGGAACCACTGCCCTAGTCTCTCTCTCTGTGTATGTTAGGGAATTTAGACTGTAAGCTCCAGTGGTGAAGGGACTGATGTGAGTGAATTCTCTGTACAGCGCTGCAGAATTATTGGCGCTATATAAATAGATGATGATGATGATAGGAGGCATTTTTTGGCACTATATAAATAGATGATGATGATCATTTTAGACAAGATTAGGCCGTGTGAGCCAAACTATGATCAGGACCAATCGAACCTTAACCAATGTGAAAATCCGATTGGCTGATGACCATGATCTCTTGGTTTATCCAGTCATTGGCCAACCTCAGTACAACACTGCGGAATTAGTGGCGCTATATAAATAAATGATGCTAACATATGAGTACACAAGGGGCAGGAAGGAAACCAACTTGAAACAATCCTCTTTTTTTCCGTGTGTTTGAGAGGGTAAGCTGTAATAATTATAATGACCAGGGGCGTAATGTAAAGTAGACAAGGAGAACTCCATACGTTTTGTTGTTGCATAACAAACCCTTTTCTCAGTGGTCCCCACCGGTGAGAAAGACTCCAGTCTGGAGGTTGTCAATGTGACTAACGCAGTTACCTGCAGCAACAACCATCATGTGCATCAATCTACATTTAAACTGAAAGCCAACTCGAGGCAACGGCCGTGAGATACTCAAACAGCGTTTCTCTTAAAATAACTCTGGAAAAAGTTTCTCACACAATCCTGTTTTTTTTTTTTTTTTCGGCCCTGTATTTTTGTAAACTCAAAAGAGACATTGATGTCTTGAGACTCAGGTATACTCAGTACTGCTCTTTCTCACTCCTGCAACTAGTTATACTTCTAATTTTAAAACAAACCCCAGAGAGTTATATCACTACCACCAGTGGTGCCTGACACGACGTAAGACAAGCAACATCATTATACATTTTATTTTGGCCACCCATAAGAGGTATTTTTATAAGAAATATGCTTGTTTCGCTAAGCAAATATTAACTCTGGAATACTGTCACCACACAACCGTAACATTGAGAAAGCTATTCATATTTATATTATATTTAGCCACAGACCTAGGGCTACGAGTCTGGAACCTGAGTAATGAGCGGTGTCGGTCTGAAGGTGATGGAGGATTCTGGGAAATGACAGAGTTTCAAAATACAATGGAGAGATCAGAGGGAGCATTGTAACAGGTAAATATCAGTGGTGACTCTAAACCGGATGCTGCCTTCACTGCGAAAATCTAAATATAATACGAGCCAGAGGAAATAAGTATGTCAGCCATCATTCCTACTCGTTCACAGTTATTTTTACCTTATTAAGTCTCATCAGTGCAAGACAGGGATTTTACTGCATGTTAGCGTTGCTCAGGCATCAGCAGATCACAATGCAATTTGGCCACAAGCCATATCACATAGGCGACTGTTAAAGAGGTAGGCCAATGACTGGAGAGATCAAGAGATCGTGGTCATCAGCCAATCGGATTTTTACAATGGTTAATGTCTGATTGGTCCTGATCAGGTTTTGGCCCACACAGCCTAATTTGGTCTAAAACACCAGACTAAATTTCCAAATTGCAGTCTCCGTGGACAGCTTGATGGGATAGCTGCCTCATTGCTGAATGTCATTATTTAATGTAATAAAAACCCCTTTAAGGCTTGAAAAATACATAGAAAGAGCATCAAAATATTGTGATGGACAAAGGAATTGTCTTCTAAGATACGTAGAAACAGTCCACGCATATTACGTTCCATTCATTTCCATTCAGGAACAAATGCTGGTTAACCAAATATGAAGCACAGGCCTAGAATGTGAAATCACCACTTATATTAGACTGTAAGCTCCAATGGGGCAGGGACTGATGTGAGTGCGTTCTCTGTATAGCGCTTCGGAATTAGTGGCGCTATATAAATAGCTGATGATGATGATGAGGATGATATTCACCAAGGTAGTCCTTGTCTATTGAGATACTTAGTTCTATCTTCTCAAGTTCAATCAGATCACATTTTGATCAAACAGACCTGGATTCCTTTACACCACATAAATGCTACGGTCAGGTACGTTGGGTTACCATCTTAGCATGTAGACAATTTAATAATAATAACTGTGTAGTGACATCTTACCATCAAGTCAAACAGGTCAAACATTTCCACATAAAACTAGAAATCATGTAATAGTACAAATATTTCCTCATAATGTCTCCCCGACTGCCTCAGCCAATGAACTCACAGATATAGTGTAGACTCTACACTGTAGAGGAACTGGTTGAAAGACCACTTGTCCGCTTCAGGGACACCTGGCGAGTCGTACTCTACGTTGAGAGGAAAGGGAATGTTTTCTCATTAAGCTTCTCATGATGAGTGAACCACAAATATTTGGAGGGATGTTATACTGCTGAATCCAGCTTTGTTAGATTGTGGCCTCCTTGTTTCCTTTCACGTTAATTCATATATCATTTGTGGGTATTTTACCATAGTTGGGAAAGCGAGCGAGCGGTCTCGTTAGAGTTGAAAAGGCTACTGCATAGTGACTATTATCATAATTCTTCACCTTCAAAGATGTTAAGAATGTTAATGATGACCAATACCCCCAAGAACCTGATGACCAATACCCCCAAGAACCTGATGACCAATACCCCCAAGAACCTGATGACCAATACCCCCAAGAACCTGATGACCAATACCCCCAAGAACCTGATGACCAATACCCCCAAGAACCTGATGACCAATACCCCCAAGAACCTGCAGATGTCCCCTCCTGGCCCCAGATATAGAGACCGGAGTACTATTCTGGGGCCGGAGTAGTGTCATTGGAACCACTACAGTACGAGTGGATTCAAGGAATTTATTTAGGAGTCTAAATTGCTATCTCAGTTCCAGAACTGTATCACTTGATGAACTAGCTGTGCCAGGAGGAACTACAGTACAATACACATATTGGAGCACCGACACAGCAATGGGATCACTAGGATATACATAGAAATGCGTCAAACAACCTTAGATCAACTTGCTTAGCTTTCCCTCACTGGTGAACTGGGAGTGTGTGTTCCTCCAATCAGCAGCCGGCTTTCACTTACAGATTGGATCTCTCCCACTACAGAGAGACCTGATCAGCATTGAAGGAGAGTAGTAATAGCCCTGACTCTAAGTTAATGCTGAGACCCTGGCAGGCGCGGGCTGGGAGAGGCGTGGCCGGGGGGCACACAGGCGGCCGCATTACATGAAAAGGGATGTGGCCGCGTCATTGATGATGCGCCCGCATCCCCTGTCATGTGATGCCTGTGCGCTGACGTGGCCGCATCTGATGTCATCAGATGCGGCCGCGGTGGAAAGTATTGTATTTTGCATCCGGGGGGCATCCGGCCAGCCTACCCCCCGGCCCTAATAGCAACCTGACCAAGCGGCCCGGGCCAGCCCGCCCCTGGACCCTGGTCTGTACAAGAACTGGTGCGGATCTAAGGGGAAAGACCACAATCATCAGAAATTGAAGGTAATTAAAAAGTATATTTTTTTAAAGAAGAAACCCCTTTAACCCATTTACAAGCTATTAGGAATACTGTACATGCATTGAGGTCTATGTATCAAAGCAAGCACGGTGAAAAAGCAGCACATTATTGCGCTATTATCATTATTGCACAGAGATTGTCCATTTATTACACTGACATCCCACCCCATAATCGCACTCCCCCAGAAATGCATTGAAATTTCCCCCCACCCATCAACTTTGCATTAGAGCATTGGGCAGCACGGTGGCCTAGTGGTTAGCACTTCTGCCTCACAGCACTGGGGTCATGAGTTCGATTCCCAACCACGGCCTTATCTGTGTGGAGTTTGTATGTTCTCCCTGTGTTTGCGTGCGTTTCCTCCGGGTGCTCCGGTTTCCTCCCACACTCCAAAAACATACTGGTAGGTTAATTGGCTGCTATCAAAATTGACCCTAGTCTCTGTCTATCTGTCTGCATGTGCCTGTGTGTGTGTGTGTGTGTGTGTCTATATTAGGGAATTTAGACTGTAAGCTCCAATGGGGCAGGGACTGATGTGAGTGAGTTCTCTGTACAGCGCTGCGGAATTAGTGGCGCTATATAAATAAATGATGATGATTAGAGGAGGACATGAAACCTTACGACCCTTTCTACACACAGTAAAGCTCCAACCTGGGGCGCCGGTGATAAAGCCCAGCTCTTCAATAACACAAAGCAGGCCGAGTACATTCATTTTCCATAGCATGCTAAGGAACACAGGAGTCTAAAAATATCATCAATTTTACCTTGTCTGGAAATAATGCAAAACATTTAGCATATGGTAGCTGTATAGGTAAGTCAACAGAAAGATGCAATTCTTCCATGGGAATTATGCACAGGTGCGGGAATGCCTTTGAAGGATATGTGTGGTGCCTTTGGGGTGGATTTCTCTTTTATCGTATTGAAGAATATTATAAATGATCTCACAAACAATATGGGAAGAAGTGATGCACTGATTACTTAGGTCGTTGTTTATTATTTAACTTGATTGAACGAGTTGTTGATTAAAAGGTCTTTTTCCTCTCTGTATTCTGCATCTGGATGACTTGGCTCTCAGCTCTGCTTGCTCCAGTGAAATACTCAATGCTGGCACTGACCTTTCTACCTCAACCAGAAGAAAAAAAAAAAGCAGATTTAGGTCTATTTCCACGCTGCTGCTGACTAAGGGTGAGGAACGAGTCTTGCCTGCACCACAACTTTCAAAAGAATATCTCAAGCAATGATTGTTCTGGCCAATACTCAGGAATTTCCTTCCTCGCCCGAGGGGCTGGAAATTAATACTTGATGTGCTTTTAATTTCTTTTTACAAGAAAGTGGAGGTTTTTTCTTCTTAACCTGTTTAAAAACGAGAAATATTGCCATGCAATCAAAACCTTTTGAATGCAGAGTAAGACTTCCTTTGGAAACCGATATCTGCCAAAAATGGATAATTCCAGGAGACCGCTGGCGAAGAGCAGGGCTGCAATTTGGGGGGTACATCAGATCAGGCATGGGGACTAGCAGGACTAGTGGTTAGGTGCAGCCTTGCTGTGCTTTTAAGAATAAATATAAGGAGCAATCAGCTATATCTAATATAATATTTGTTAGAGAGGAGATGGGATGCCCAGGACTCGTTCGTCTCTTTACACCCCAGTACAATGGAGCTTGGAGCCATCACAGCAGTTCCTGGGTTTTCCAAGATTGTTGATCCCTTAAAGAATTGTTCATTTTTTTTAATTCAATCAAACATAATTTATTAGTTTAAACTCGGCAAGTGTGAGTATCATCCAATCTTCTATAGCATTACCTGGCTGCAATGTTTGTCAAAACTAATTCCCTCTGGTGTGCGAACGGCATCTAACAGCTCCCAGCACTTGAGCTCAGACAACTTCTCATTGGCTTAAGGCAGAATGGGGCAAGTGTCTGTGCAAACTCCTTTCTCCTGATTGGTGTATGTATGATGAGCAGAAAGACTCCAAGTACTGGCGCGAGCAATGCATGATGGGAACAGGCCTGGATTTGTGAAAAGGCTATGTCAGGCAAGGCCTAGAATAACAGAACTGTAGGGACATTGTCAAATATGGGCATGGCTGGATCATATCCGTGAATGGTTTAGGTGGAAAAGGGGTGTGGTCAAATTTGTCCTGATTTCATTTTGTGGAATGTTGGGAGGCATAGTTCTTTCCACGAGTCAGCTAGAGAGCCCAGTAGTGAAAGCAATGGGAAATCCATGGAATACATACGCCATGGAAAAACTAAATAAGGAACATAACACCAATAGGAAAGAAGCTAAGGACTGAAGTACTTACCTTGACCGGAGTCAAGCTTCTGCAAATTAACTAATTTCAAGTACTGTGGGGTATCCCTATCAAAGAAGGTGTATGTATGGACCTGGAACCCCAGCCATGGCTTCCCTTCCCCTATTAGAACTATATTTATATATATTAGATATAATCACAGTGGAATCTCTCCTATCTCTCAAGCTGTGTGGGGGCTCTCTGCAGGGGAGGGCTGGCCATTTTTAGCCTAGTGGGCAAGACTCGACTCATTTTAAAGGAAAATAATGCAGGTGGCCCAGTCACTCACCCCAATGTAGCCAACTATGGGACCAGCCTGGGGGGCAGATGCCCTCTAGGCCAGCCAGCCCCTGGCTCTCTGTAATCAGTCTCAGTGGTTCTTATACCCCCACTCACCTGAGGGTACTCTGTGCTACTGGAGCTCAGCCAAATCTCTACTTGTAAACACACGAGCTGAATTTTTTCTTGCAAGCATGCGGCCATGTGCCGAAGTCACCACCCCATCTAGAGTCCTGCCAAGCTTCCTCTAGACTCGGGTCCTGCACTCTAAAGAGACCTGTTATCTAATAGTTCCTGACCACCAAACCTATCCCTGGCCAGGCATCCTCACAATTTTCTACCACGGAAAGTGAGGGTGTTGCCCATAGCAACCAAACATATTCTAGCTGTCATTTATATACAACATTCTACAAAATGATAGGTAGAATGTGATTGGCTGCTTTGGGCAACACCTCCACTTTTCCGTTTTAGAAAGTTTGATAAATGTACCACTCTGTGAGGGGGAAAAGGCAACAGAAAAACATAAGTTACAGCAATAATAACTACAAAAATAAAATAATATTATTCACACAAAATAGTTAGCAATGGTACATTTCTAAAAGTTATGTCTAAACCTGAATTTCAGTTATGCACAGTTGTGACAACAGCTGGAGAGCATATTGTTTATCTCTGTCCTAAAAATATCAAGGAGCATGTACCTGATTATAGTTTTATGAAGTGTTGGAGAAATCCATATATGTGAAGTAAAAAACATACAGACCATTCCCTCTGAAGCTGGGGGAAGCCACAGAGGCCTCCAGCAGGCAGAGAGCTGGATGTAGCCCAGTGCATGTTGCTTTTCTAGACTTGTGAGCCTGACGTCTGCTGTGGGAAAATTATCTGAAGGAATTGAGGGATGTGATCCTGAAATATATTGTAGAAATAATTTGATATTTATTATTAACAGCTATTTATATAGCGCTTAACATTCCGCAGTTATTTACAGAGATTATATAATCATTCACATCAGGAGTGTGTGCCAAGGACCATACGGAGGACAAGGAGTTATCAACTGCGAATGGGAGAAAGGTGGTTTCTCCATGAACATAGGAAAGGGTTCTTTACTGTAAGGGTGGTTAGCTGTCAAATGTCTTATCATATGCGTTAAAAATAGAGATGAGCGGGCTCGGATTCCGCTAATCTGAGCCCACCCGAACAGTGCGGATCCGAACGGGATCCGAGCACTGTTCGGATATTTCCGGCGGGCAAAAAATTGAAAATGAGGCTCTGTCGTCCAAGTCTAGCGTCGAATCTCGCGAGGGGTGGGAGGGAGGGCCCAGAACAATTCCATCTTGTACCTCTTTTTTTGGCATTATGTGCTCAAGCTACCTCGGTGCAACCTTTTGGCCTAAAAACAATATTGTGAGGTGTTCAGAATAGACTGGAAATTAGTGGAAATGATTGTTATTGAATGTTATTGAGGTTAATAATAGCGTAGGAGTGAAAAAAAAACACAGAACTGGTTTTTAGCACTTTCGATGTTTTTTTCAAAATAAATCCGAATCCAAAACCTTAAATCCGAACCAAAACCTTTCGTCAGGTTTTTTGCAAAACAAATCCGAACCCAAAACCTCAAGCAAATCCGAATCCAAAACACAAAACACGAGACACCAAAAGTGGCCGGTGCACATCCCTAGTTAAAAATGGTAAATAGCTAACATGATTTATATGCAATATTGATTGGTTGTCTTTCTTACAAGAAAGAATATACAGTATGTAGCTATAATTACTGAAGTGCATTATGTCGGTGATTGATCCAGGGACTTTATCCAATTGCTGTTTTTTTGGGGTCGGGGAGGATTCTTTTTTCTCCCTGTGAGAGCAAATTAGCAACTGTCAGACTGGATGTTTGTTTTGCATTCCTCTAGGTTAGGGGTCAGGGAACTTTTTACCTTTTACCCCCAAATATATTTAGATACGCCGACGTTACCCCCTTGATTTGAAAGGAAGGAAATCATATATTATTAATTATTGGAATTCAAAATTTTATTGAATCTATTCAAAATTTCTTTGAAAGCTTCAACTTCAAAACTTCAGGTTTTGGAGAAAAGATGTTGCTTCATTTTTGATATGAGAGCATCAATATTGGGGCATTTTCATGTCAGAGCAATTTGGATACAGTCTTCAGCGTCCAATCGATTTCTCTGCTTTGTTTTTATGTTCGTTAGAGTGGAAAATCCTTGTTCGCAAAGGTAGGTTATTGCAAAAGGCAGCAACTTTTTGACTGCCTCCTCATGTGCAATTTTGAATGCCTTTGCAGCTGTTGACATCCAAAAATATGACAGATCTGCTTTGTTTTCAAATGCAATACGTGCTTCATTATTGCATCAAAGCTCAAGAAGTGCCTCTGCCAACCCTTGAGGCTCTTCTGGTACAACAGCAGTTTCACATTTAAAGGGGTCTACAATCCAACTGACAGCATGTGAATCGACAGCATTACCCCCAGGAATTTCATTTTTACCCCATTTGGGGTAATTTACCCCTGTTCCCTGACCACTGCTCTAGCTCAACACAACAACAATTTATGAAAAGTTGAACTAGATGGACCTGTGTATTTTTCAGTCTTAATATGTAAGTAACTAATGTAATAAACAACCAACTGCTCTCGTATTGTTGTAAGAGTCGCCGCTTCTGCTAGGTAAGCTCTCTGTTCTGCCTGCTGCCATTCATTTTAGTCCCTAGTTATTCGCCACATTCCAGTTTTTTACAATGTAATAGCTATGAAAGCTACTGGTCAGACTGGAATACACATGGGGCAAACGTAGGATTTTTAAGGGAGTGGTTTCCTCCTCCCCCCGCAAAAAAAAATATATATAGTGAGAGCTGCCACATGCGCAGCAGCTCCATTTCGGCAATGCTCTACTGTACAGCAGCTGTCAAAGAAGCATCCGCGGCAGTGCTGTATTGTACTACAATACAGCGCCACGGCTGCTGTACACTACAGTGCTGCTGGTAGGGGCAGGGTTTAGCGCCCATTCGTTCGCAGAGGGGAGGGGTTTCTGGAGAACCAGAAACCCCCCTGCATGCTCCCCTGATACGTTGATAATTTCTCTCTTATACTGATGCAAGTTAGAGATGGTTATACATAGGAGACCTGATTCATCAAGAAACGCAAACAAACGTATTGTGCGTTTATTTTTTAAATGCACATGTATCGGGTATACACACATTTGTATTCAACAAATTCAAACGTATTCCAGAAGCCAATGTAAAGATACGTCTGTAGATGAATACAGGTCTGGGCGCACTCTGCTCTAACAGACAATACACTGCTGGATACGTCCGATACATCTTTTGAATATCAGGTCCAAAAAGAACACACAGGAAAAAACTGTTCAATGATTGTCAACTATTAAAAATATAGGGCCTGATCCATTAAGGAACTTAGGCAAGAAATTTCTTACTTAAGTCCCCTGGACAAAACCATGTTAAAATGCAAGGGTCCTGGGCATGAGCATACGCAGAGCGATTTTATGCAGAATACAGCACGTATCTCCATTTACGCTCCTTAATGAATTAGGCCCAGAGTGGTTGCAAGTAGTGCAAGCAATATTTTCTATAAAAAAAGAAGAAAAAACAGAGGAAAATTTGCACAAGGGTAAAATAAATCAGAATTGACCAATCACCCTCCATGTGCGTGTTACTGTCCATATTTGTGACTGGTAATACGGTAGGTATGAACGATTAAAAGCAGTAATGCCTCGGAGTACTATGGAAAAAAGTATGATAATGTTTTCACAAAATATCTTTATCTTTTATTCTACGATGCATTTTTTTCTTCACCCATGTTTTTTTTACACTATCCCAAAAGAGACAGCATTTCCAAAATCAGTCACAAGTTTTAGCAATTTCTTAAAGTATGATAACACAACACCGCCATCTAGTGTAACATTTTCTGAAGTGCATGCAGTCAGTTCACAAGGATTGAGCTGCACAGCACAAGGTGATTTTTATGATGATTTACTTTTTTTAAATCGATGACAGGAAGGCATGATGTATTTACTGCGATTTTAGTTATTTAATTGCCTTTTGCCAAGGAAAAACCAAAAGTCTTGGGCACATATCTGACACAAGACACCACAAAAACATTAATTCATGCACTCATCATCTCCCGCATTGACTATTGCAATTCCCTCCTTACTGGTCTTCCCAAAGTCAGACTTGAACCCCTACAATCTATTTTGCACACAGCGGCTAGACTGATTTTCCTTACAAACCGTTATTCCTCTGCTGAGCCACTCTGTCAGTCTTTACATTGGCTGCCTGTATTTCAACGAATCCAATATAAAATTCTTCTACTAACATACAAGGCCATCAACAAAATTGCACCGACATACATTTCCTCACTTGTCTCGAAATATCTCCCTACTCGACACCTCCGTTCTGCACAAGATCTACGTCTCTCCTCCACTCTCATCACATCCTCCCATTCTCGGTTACAGGATTTTTTCCGGGCTGCACCTACTTTGTGGAATTCCCTCCCTCGCGCAGTAAGACTTTCCTCTAGTCTTCAAACCTTCAAGCGTTCACTGAAAACCCACCTCTTCAGACAAGGTTATGATATTCCTCAACCATCATCTTAATTTCCCTAGATTACCCTATTGCCATCCTCTACACTGCTAACGCAAGACAACAACCTTCTGACCAACATTGCAACACACACAGCCCACTCAGTACTTTTACCTTTGCAGTCTGGCTGGTCCATTGTGCAATATGATGTAGCACATGCCCTTGTGTTTCTAACTCCCATTGTCCTATAGATTGTAAGCTTTCGAGCAGGGTTCTCTTACCTCTCTGTCTGTATGTATTACCCAGTATTGTGTTATTAATGTTTGTTCCCAATTGTAAAGCGCTACGGAATTTGCTGCCGCTATATAAATAAATGTTGATGATGATGATGAGTTCTTGAGCACAAGGCTCAAGAGGATTTGTGAACTGACCTGTTGATTCTGTTTGTGACCAGTGTTGGCAGAATACACTTTATAGTTAGGATTTGTTTTCTGTTACTTAGAGCTCAGACAAGCAGGGTTTATTTTTTGTTATTGCTGGACTGTTACAGACCAGAAAGCATGGTGAACTTTGTTTTGATGCTAATAAAAGCCAGTCAGACTGGTTTTAAACCTTTACAAGTGGACTATCTGACTTTTAATGCCGTTAAAATCTGCTGAGCCTACCAGAAAAATACTAGAACCCCACTGTAGGTAGAAAACTTTGTGAGGTAGATGAAACCTCATTTGAAGATCTGATGATGATGAAGATCTGGCTTCCAAGCAGGCTTCCAGGAGTGTTATTACATTTAGAAACCTGATATTACACTTGTACTTTGCTTTCAATATTTCTTTACCCATCCTCTGCGTTCCATGTGAACAATTTGTTTTGGCAGATTTTCTGTCCTTTAGTTCCTGTAACCTTGATATAATTGATGTAATGAAATACAGATGATTACAAAGTAATATCTGCTAAGTCTTGGGAGACAAGTCCATGGCTGCTCATAGGTGAATGCAGGTAACCTCAAGGAACAACAGTCAATGTATATTGTTGCCTGTCCCAGGAAAAGGTAAATTGATCATGTGACTCGGGAGCACTGGGAATGAAGAAGAAGGGATTAGTTAAGTCCACAACAACATGCAATTCTCCAGCTTCCTTAGTAAGCCTTGCAACCAAAGTCACGATTGCTGGCACAGTAGTGTGGAGAAGTGCCCCGTCCGTCGGCCCTTAAAGAGGGTGAAACTAGAAGACAGAAGAGACTCACCGGGCCGGCGTTCCAGCAGTGAGTATCCCCGATCTTCTTTTGCAGGTCCCGGCGGCAGCGAGCAAGTGAGCCAATTACGGCTGGCCAATCAGAGGCCGGATCGGCGAGCCAGTCCTGGCTCGCCTCCGGCCGTTCAAACTACTAGCGCCGCCGCCGTGAGCCAATCAGGGCTCGCAGCGATGGCTGATGACGTCAGCGCGTCGCCGGCTTTTTCAGCCGCCGGGCGCTGACACGAGGGCAGTCTGGCGGCGGAGTGAAAGAAGAAGGACGTCGCCGGGACAAGTCCGGCAGCGGAAGAAGCGGCAGGGAGCCCTTGTAAGGGCTGTGAGCTACCCTGCCGCCCGAAGACTTCAATCAAGATGACGGAGCAGAGATCGTCGGTGGGGAGCCCTTGTAAGGGCTAAGAGCACCCCCGCCAAGCAGCCTTCAACAGCGCCAAACAGGAGAAGAGCCGCCGGCGGTTGGAGAGCCTGGAAGACCCGAAGACGGCGGGTCAAGCTGAGTTTCCTGCGCGGAGCAGGTGAGTACCAACTACTCTTTTAGGTCGGGGACAAGGCCCGGGGGCACCTTAAGGCACTAGGCCTGTGGTGCAGGTAGAGGTGGCCATTGTAGGTGTTAAGAGGGCACAAGGCCCTAGTTGTTAGAGGACACAAGGCCCTTAGTTAGGAGCGCGGCTCCCCCGCAGAGCACAAGGCCCTTAGGTAGGTACAGGGCATAAGGCCCTCAGGTAGGAGCTTGTCTCCCCCGCAGGGCACAAGGCCCGGAGCTGTAGGAGGGTGCAAGGCCCTTTAGTGCAGAGAGGCATAGGCCTCTGGTTAGGGAAGCGATAGGCTTCCGTGAGTGTAGCAGAGCGGCTGTTCTGTAGTGTAGCAAGGACTCCGGGTCCTTGCTGGTAGAGGGACATAAGCTCCCTGATGGTGAGCGGGCAGTAAGCCCTTATAGTTGGAAGTGGGCATTCGGCCCAGATCTAGCAGGACGCTAGGTCCTGACGTAGAGTAGGGAACACTCGGTTCCTAAGTAGGTACTAAGTAGAGTCCTGGAGCAGTTTATAGAACCCCCTCCATCCGTCCGGAAGGGCACCTAAGTCCTGAGCCCCAGGACAAGGCGGGCTTAACGGCTGGGGCTCGGGCCACGGGCAAAGGCCTGTGGGGCACAGCGTCTCAGGACGTGAGAGTGGTCGGTCTGAGGTAAAGTACGGTGTGGTGAGTTCCATAGTGGTCCCTCGGGATTGGGTAAGTAGCAGAGGTGTTGGGAAGGGCTGTCGTGGTGCTGTCTCTCTTGTCTTACAGGTGCTGATCGGAAGACAAGGTACGCGGAAGGAGCCAAGGGGGCACCATCGGAAAGTCGCGTACGTGAGTATAGCCGCAGCGAGGGCTGTTCCCTTGGTGCACTCACCTTGTGGAGCTGTCCCTCCCGTCTTCTCCCTTTTTCCCTTACAGCAAAACGAGTGCCCTGCACACGAATTCAGGGGCCTTTTCCCCCTGCGGCGTTTGGGTGCTCGGACATCCCCCACCCCTCCCCCTGTGGGCACCTCACAGTAGCTGCATTGTTTCATACCCAGTAGTGATCGGTTCCTTCTCCAGGTACCATCCAGTTTCTTTACAGGAGCAACACAAACATTGAATGGGCTGATTTCTGACCTGAAGACACTAGCTCAAACCAGTTCATCAATAGTCACTTTTATCTCTTTATCTTTATCCCCTTCTGGGATAGAGCTTCAGTTTGACTGGCTGAGGTGAGGTGGTGGGCTTCACTTCGCATGACCACGCACAATACACTTTACTAAAGAAAGTTCTTATTCATATACATATATATAAATTGTGAATATCACTCTCAACTGTCAATTCCTCCACCACACACACAGACAGACACACACACACACAGACAAACACACACACACACACACACACACACACATCTTCCCCAATTGAACACCATGGGACACTGTCCATAAGTTCAGTATGATTGCTGTACAGTTCAGCAAAGTTGCATATCCAAAGTTGCATTCATATAATTTTCCTCCAGCATAATCATATTATAGGATATGTGATAATCCTTCCAAATCCAACAGCTACTTGAGGTGACAAAACAACTCCTTCAACACCTAAATCCCAGATATGCAACACACATAATAATAATAATAATAATAATAATAAACACTCTCCTGATTTATGTCTATGTTTTGATGCTAAACCCCTTATTACAATTGTCATACTTACCAACTTGATGGAGCTGTCTTTCAGGAGCCTGCAGGGGGATGTGGGCAGGAGGGCGGCGGGGCGCCAAAAATCACGTAATTTTGGACCCGCCCCCTGTGACGTCATGACGTAATGACGCAAACGTGGTTTTGTTTTGCCATTTTGTTTAAAAATAATTTTTTTTGGGCCTAAATTAACCCAATTTAGTGCTCCACCTGTTTCTTGGATAAGTGAGGTAATTCTAAAGATAATAAATTATGAAAAAAAAAACAGTTTAATCCCCGGTAGGCCGTCCTTAATTCTGTACACAAACCTGATTGTCTTCCTCTCCATCTTAGCCTATTGGCAATGCAGCCATCGTCTTTGGGTGTATATTACACCCTACACTTATAGTTAAATATATAAAGAAATGGACAAAGGCAGTTTGGTTTCTGTCTGCATCAGCCCCCCCCCCCACTTGAAGTTAAATAGAAAAGAAGCAGCCTGCATAGACTGTACAATAAAAATAGAAATGGACAAAGGCAGTTTGGTGTCTGTCTGTATAGCCCCCCCTCCACGTGTAGTTAAATAGAAAAGAAGCAGCCTGCATAGAGACTGTACAATATAAAACAAAATGGACAAAGGTAGTTTGGTGGCTGTTTATGAGCCCCCCCGCCCCCTTCACTTGTAGTTAATTAGTAAAAAAAAAAAGCAGCCTGCATATACTGAACAATATAAAAAGAAATGGACAAAAGCAGTTTGGTTTCTGTCTGCATCTGACCCCCTTTCCACTAGTAGTAAAATAGAAAACAATTCAGCCGGTGTAGACTGTAGAATATAAATAGAAATGGACTTTGTATGGTGGCCAATCTAGAGACAAGACATTTGTGACTTTGTACTCTCCTGTGAAGTATTCTCAACAAGCTTCCATGTGATATTCCCTGTAGCCTGCTGATATGGTACCTATACATCCATGGACACACTTTTCCATGAATTTTCTTGGTGAACTTCCAGTTTACAAGGGCTTTACTGTCATTTGTGTAGTAGTTGACAGATTTAGCAAGATGGCCCACTTTGTTTCTCATTTTCCCACTGCTGAGATGTTAGCCCCATAATTTGTTCAGCATATCCTGAAGCTCCACAATATCCCAGAAAAGTCATGAGTTGATTTCATGTGGCTATCTGTTTAAAACGTACACTGGCTCCTTCACAACCACTTCAAGGACTCTCCATTTTAGCACCAAACCCTATCTCACTTCTGTGCTAAAGGCTGGAAATGACAGCTATGGAGCACAGAGTATGGTGAAAGCATAACAATTTATTCAGCAGACATGGTCCAGAATAGACACAAAAGTGGAAGCTGCTCAAATCAATTTATAGGCCATAACAGGTGCTTGAAAGGGTGGGGTTATCCTGCAAGGAACATACACACAACATTTTTCCCCCCAGCGGAATCCAGAATAGTGCAGGAAAAGGTACAAACCATATATAGCTGAGACTGACAATGGATCTCTGGGTGAGGCTGAAAGCAGGCAAATAACAGGGAACCCAGCTGGTGCAGGTGAACTGGATCAGTACAATGAAACCAGAAACAGGGATGTCGGCTAGCAGTAGTCAAGGGAACAGGAGAATTAACAGCAATAATAAGAACAACTAATGCAGGCTGAACTGTCAGCAATATCTCTAGAGTAGATTGGAGGGACGGAGGCCTCTCAGGAGCAGGCAGTAGGGGCAGCACCTCCTCTGGAGAAGGCTGTTGGGGCAACACCTCCTCTGGAGCAGGCTGTAGGGGCAGCACCCACTCTGAAGCAGGCTGTAGAGGCAGAACCCTCTCTGAAGCAGGCTGTAGGGGCAGTCCCCTCTCTGGAGCTGGCTGTAGATGCAAGGCCCACACTGGAGCTGGCTGTTGATGCAGGGCCCACACTGGAGCTGGCTGTAGAGGCAACTCCCCCTCTAGAGCAGGCTGTAGAGGCAACGACCCACCTGGAGCAAGCTGTAGGGGCAGCACCCCCTCTGGAGAAGGCTGTAGAGGCAGCGCCCCTTCTGGAACTGGCAATGTCTCTGAAGCAGAGCCAGGGGCTGACAGCTTGGTACAGGAAGCAGTGGCTTGCACATCGGAGCTGGAGACAGAAGCTGGCACCACAGAGCTGGAGACAGAGGCTGGCACCTCGGAGCTGGAGACAGTGGCTGGCACCTTGGAACAGGAGGCAGAGGCTGGCACCTCAGATAGGAGGCAGAGGCTGGCATCTCAGAACAGGAGACAGAGTCTGGCACCTCAGAATACGAGACAGAGGCTGGCACCTCAGAACAGGCTGGTGCCTCAGGACAGTTGCCTGGAACTGGCGTCTCATGACAGGTGGCTGGAACTGGCAGAAGAAACTGGCGCCTTGAGACAGGCGGCAGGAGCTGGCACCTTGAGACAGGAAAATGAAGCTGAAACCTTAGGACAGGCGACTGGAGCTGACACCTGGAGACAGGTGACTGGAACTGGCATCTCGAGACAGGCGACTGGAGCTGGAAAACTCAGGACAGCTGACTGGAAGTAACAGATTAGGCCTCATCCAAGGGGGCAGAATAGGTTGAAAGGTAGAAACAGGAAGCGATGTGCAAACAAATCCGGAATGAGGATGGGAGCAAACTGAAGACAGTTCTGTATGCTGTCGTGGTCTGCGGAGTGGACAGTCCTGTAAGTAATGTACATTACTGGCACAGTAGAGACATAATTTATTGGTCCTTGTGTGCCATCGCTCCACTTTGGTCAGGTTGGGACGTGGACCACCTGCGAACCTAGAGTTTGTTACACAGTAGTTCTTGGTTAACTGCAATTTTGTAGTAGCATTATTAAGAGGTGCTGCTTGCACTGATTCAGAAGCTGAAAAAAGTTGATTGAGGAGAATCACCAGCGTTTGAACAAGGAAAACTGGGAGAAACAAAATCTGACAGTTTCTTGAGTGGTTCCATAAGTAATGCAGTAAACTGAGCCAGCTGTGAGCGTAACAAAATTATATCTACTTGTAAAGTCTGTAGAAAAGGCAGTTCAGCAATTTGTAAGGCAGTCATATTGCAGGGAAAAAAACAAATGGAAACAATTTGCAGTTTGATTCCCAGGAAATAATATCTAAAGCAGAAATCTTCACACGGCTCCAATGCTGTTTTTTGAGCTGATCATACTGTCACACTTCTGTGCTAAAGGTTATAAATGACAGCTATGGAGCCTGGAGTATTGTAAAAGCATAACAATTTATTGAGCAGACATGGTCAAGAACAGTGCAGGAAAAGGTACAAACCGAATATAGCGGAGACTGACAATGGATCTCTGGGTGAGGATGAAAGCAGGTAAATAACAGAGATTCTGGCTGGTGCAGGTGAACTAGCTGAGTAGAATGAAACCAGGAACAGGGATGTCGACTAGCAGCTTGCAGTAGTCCAAGGGAATAGGAGACGTAACAACATCAACAATGAGAACAACAACATCAATGACCAGCAAAGGTGAATTGTAGAGACCAGGCCTAAATAGGCAGAGGACAGGTACAGCAATTAACAGGAGCAGCGGGTTAACCCTTGCTAGTGGGAGAAGTGGCAAGGGTACAGTAGCAGCACCCCTGCTGAGTGAGAGGTACTGCAAGGCAAATAAAAAAATAATACCAACTCCAATATAGTCCAGGAGACAGGAGCTGCCGAGATAAAGCAGATCCTGACAAACTCAAAATAAGATTGTGCTGCAACATGTAAAAGAAATGCAAAAAGAATTGATTGTGACAGTAAATTTGTACATTTCCATCTTGGTTCTAATTATGTTATAGTTATGCATTATAGGTTTCCCAGAAAAATATCTTTAATTGTGGAATCACCTCTTTCTTTCTTGCTTTTGAAATTTTTCCAGTTCAGTTACGATCTTGCAATGGGTGGAGTGAACTCAAGTGTCTCTTTCTGCGACTTTCAAAGATGTAGTAGTGGTCATCAACACTTGATAAGTTCCTTCCGAATGATCTGTGAGACAACCAGAATGTAGAACATTTCTAACCATTACATATTCTACAGGTTGAATGTCGTGACAATTTGTGATCGGCATATCCAATTTCAAACTCTTCTGATGCTGTCTCAGCGGTTTACACATGTCAGTGATGTATTTGACAGTCACTTCGTTGTCACAGTTCAAATCATCCTGTGGACTAAGCATCAAGTATGGTTCTATCCCAAAAAGTATTTCATATGGCGACAGATGGAGGTGGACTAGGGGTGGTTCTGATGCGGTGTAATACCAATGTCAATGCCTCTGGCCACACCAAACTTGTTTCAGTCATCACTTTGTCATCACTTTTTAATAGTACTATTGAACCATTTTCTTTTCCCACTGGCTTGGGGCCGATAAGGAGTAGTTAATGCCCATATGCTTGCACATAGTTTGAAAGACATGTGTACCTCTATCACTTTCAATGATCCTAGGAATCCCATATCTACAAAGACATTCTTGTACAATTATCTTGCACTAAGTACAGCTGTGTTACTTGCTGCAGGATAAGCCTCTACCCAAAAAAGAGAATAAGTCAACACACACCAAAATATACTTTAACTTTGTACATGGTGGTAATTGTATAAAATCAATTTGTATTCCCTGAAAAGAACCATCTGTAGGAGGGATAGCACTGTGAATATTTATTTGCCTGTATTCTTTCTCTAACATTTAAGACAGGCCATAGCTTTTCTACCAGCTTGAGCCTTTGGAAATATGGACATGTCAGACCAGTAGCTCCCAGAGCATACTTTCCGAGTTGAGCTGCAAAGTCCAGAGAACTCTTGACCACCTTCCAGATGACATTCTTCTGTAGGGAACACACATCTTGTATATCAATTAATTTCTGTACACTGAGAGTCTCGAAAAATATTACATTTCTCATTGGTATTTCTATAGATAAAGCTGACACTCTCCTAGCAGCTTCATTTGTTCTTTTGTTACTCAGTGAAGTTGGATCTCTATTATAGGTGTGTTCTAGGCATTTAATAACTGCTACCACCATAGATAGCAGTATAGCTGTCAATAGGCCTTGTATGTGTTGTGAATGTACTAACAGTGTTCCTGCCACTGTCATAAAATTTCTAAGGCAACATAGAGCACCAAAATCATGTACCACTCCAAAGGCATATCTAGGGTCAGTGTAGATATTAGTTGACTTTCCCTCTGCAAATTCACATGCTCTTCTCAATGCCACGAGTTCCGTTACTTGCACCAAATGTGGTGGGCCAAGGGGTTCAGTTTCTACTGTACCTACGTCATCTACGACAGCATATACAGTACACAACTCTCCTGAGTCAGTCTAACAGTAAAATGACTAGCAGAAGAAGGAATTTGCACAAGAATGACAGATGGACTTGGCACTACGGGGGAACCGGCTCTCGATTACTTTGTTAATC
Source organism: Mixophyes fleayi (assembly GCF_038048845.1). NCBI lineage: Eukaryota > Metazoa > Chordata > Amphibia > Anura > Limnodynastidae > Mixophyes > Mixophyes fleayi. Next base: position 27,724,087 of record NC_134402.1, on the reverse strand, counting down.
CCCTTAAATCTTGTACTAGTCTGTAACCCATCCCACCACTTTTTTTTACAGGAAAGGTGGGACTATTGGCAGTGCTGGACATTCAAATTAAGATCTCTTGTAGAAACAACCTCTCAATAACCGGGCAAACTCCCAATTCTACCTCTGGGTTTAGTCAGTAATGTGAAATTTTTGCCGCTTGTCTATCATTTCTTAAATGTACTTTCACTGGTGCCACATTTGCCATCAATTCAATGTCCTTTACATCTTTAGTCCTTAGGGAATTCAGTATTTGTGACAACATATTTTCTACCTGTGATGGCCTCACATCTATCATGGATTTATACATCATTAACCTTTGTTGGATTTCTAATATGTCCTGTACCTCTTGAGTTCGATTCCCTGGTTTGTCTAAAAACACACTATCAGGTGTACAATAAAAAATACATCCCGTTTTGCACAACAAATCTCAGCCCAGAAAGTTAGTAGGGGCCGTTGCAGCTAGAAGAAAAATGTTTAGTTTGTAGGGACCCAATAGTAACCTCTGCCAGAGCAGTACTAGGAAGCATGGTGGCTTAGTGGCTAGCACCTCTGCCTCACACTGGGGTCCAGTTTGATTCCTGACCATGGCGTTATCTGTGTGAGTTTGTATGTTCCCCCCATGTTTGCGTTCCCCCCATGCTTGTGTACATACTTTCAGATTTATTGGCTGCTGTTAAATTCACCTTAGTCTCTCTCGGTCTGTGTGTGTATATATTAGGGAATTTAAACTGTAAGCTCCAATGGGGCAGCGACTGATGTGAGTGTGTTCTCGGTACAGCACTGCGGAAGTGTTTTCAATATATAAATAGTTGATGATGATGATGATGATGATGATGATGATGATGAAGTGTATTGATGCATTTTTTTACCCACCCAACTGGAATGTTTTTTCCAGAAATTACCAAATTTAGAGAAGTCAAACATTTTTCATTTGGCACATACCACCCTTCATCAGTCCTACAATCCCTTCCCTGCCACTTTTGATAACTGATATAACCCTGACTACATCTCTGAAACGCCTTCCTGTGTGGATGAAACCTTCCTGTATTACCTCCGCTATCTGTATAACCTCTTTATGAACATTTACGAACTATATATCCCGGTTTTCTGCATATATAGCATGTCATTATGGGTTATTGAGATCACCGACCATACTATGTATTGTATGGTCACTGTTGTAGCCTGTGGGTTTGTAACATTTGGATGCTAACAGTCATTAATTTAGTGTTTTGACTTTGCTTCTTTTTGGCTATATTTCTATCATTATTTACTGCTGATTCTCTAAGAGCATAGATATAGAACAGATATACCCCCAGGGGCGGATCTAGAAATTTTTTCTACCCCGGGCGATATAGGGAGGGCGATTTAGGCCCCGCCCCCTTTCTTACTTCTAAGGCTGCCGGCGGCTGCACAATATGTGCAGGTCCGTTCGGCAGTGGTAATGTGCTGTCCCGCTGCTCTGATTGTGTTTAAAACACAATCAGAGCAGCTGGGCAGCACATTATCACTGCTGAACGGACCCTGCACAGTGTGCAGCTGCCGGCAGCAAGCCCCTGCTAGGGGGGGGGCGATCGCCCCGATCGCCCCCCCTGGATCCGCCACTGTATACCCCTCCAATTAGGTTTTGATGTTTGGACTAATTTAATGGCCATCCATCAATACTGCTACCAGGGCCGGATTAAGGGAAGGGAGGCCCTGGGCTAAGGGGGCCTCCATTCCTCCGTGAGGGCCCCCCCCGTGATCCAAGCTGCCCGCCCCCCGGCACTTACCTCCTTCTCTGGCGTGCTGTACGCTCTTTACTGAGGAGATCTCGTGAGAGTGAGACTCACGAGATCTCCTCAGTAAGGAGAATACAGCGCGCCGGGGAAGGACCACAGTGAAAGTGCTCAGCAGCACTGATCGCGCCGGGGGCGCCCCCGCCCCCGACCGATCAATACTGCTGCTGAGCACTTTCAAGGGCCCCTGGATGCCATAGGCCCCTGGGCTGTAGCCCAGTTAGCCCTATGGTTAATCCGGCCCTGACTGCTACTGCTGCCTCTCTGCGATGTGTATATTCTCTATAGACTTGGACATCTCCAGTAACACTATAGAAAAATATTGTCCCGCTACCTCACAATTTCCCATTGTCTGATAGAAAATATTTTATGCTAATCTACAACTACAGGAAAATAGACATTTTATTGAACATTAATATTAGCTATGTTGGCTGGATTGTCTTCCTCCATTAGAGTTTTCTCTACCTCGCGCCGAGCACTCTTAATAAAAGCTGAAATTTCGGTTCTCAAGGGGAGGCACCTAAGTACTACTTGTCAATCACAGTTAGTGGGTTCATTTCCATAATCCTTAATCAATTTTTGGCAATTAGCTAAATCCTTCTTGGGATCAGGGAATTCGGAAATTATGGAGCATAGCTCTGATCTGTTTACAGGCAATACATTGCTACATTCCTAACCTGTACTACCCTCTCCTTATCTGCGTAACAATAGGGAATGCGATAGTATGCACATGATGTAGCTCTACGTGACTTATGTTTTCAGATTTAAAGGCCAGAGCCACTTTCTCTGAGCTGCGAATACTCCTGAGTGTATTTGCATTTAAAGCATTTATTTCCTGATGTTCAACAAAAATGTTTGGAGAGGGCAGAAATCCCACCCCATCTTTATTAACCCGCAGATAATTGTAACACAGAAGTAAGTACTGTCATTAGGAAGGGCTCATCCTCTAAACCTTCTTTAAATTTTGCAGTTAAAATAGGCTACAGTTTTGCAATATTGGCGGTACTTTTGCTACTTTCCACATATAGTGGTGGTGATGCTGCTATGTAGGCAATGAATGCTCTCTCTTTCTCACAGTTTTGCAAATTTTCACTCCATTCTTCACGTCCACATTGCCATAATTCAAAACATTTACTATGTTTAAGCTGCAACTAGCTTGATTTTATTCTACTTTTCATTAACACTCTTTAATGTCTTTATCAAAACTACCAACAATAGGAAATGGATGCACATAGGGAGCAGTCATCTAAACCACTTCTCACAGTACACAGTTGCATATGCACCATACTTCCATGTCTGCCTGGCTCCTATGGTCTTCAGTCAACTATCCAGGCTACCCAACAGTACTCGTTATGTAGATCTGATGATGCTGAATGTACTTTAATGATAGAAACAATAAGGAACATTACAAGCAAGGTTCATGGTGCGCATATGCAGGGACTGATCATAGCCTTACAACGCTTTACCACAATCACTCAACCTTATTGTCAGGAACCCCAACAGCCCGCAACACTAAACCCAGGGTCTGCTCAGAAGTCTGGTTTTCGCTGGAGCCCTTAGTGGTAGGGACAGACTTGGCCGCAGACAGCTGAGGGTCGTGAATTGTGCGCTGACTGAGGGGAACCCAGCGATAGAGGGTAGGAGCAATGGCAGAGTGAGGTCCAGGCAAGGGTTGAGGCCGGCAGCAGACAGAATATCCAGTACACAAAACCGGGGTCAGAGGTCACAGGCAAATCAGCAGTGTAGGAGTCCAGGCAAAGGTCAATGGGCACAGGCAAACAAACAAAGTCAGTAAACAAGCAAGGGTCGGCAACAGTAATCAGAATCCAAAAGATACACAGGGAGCAAAGGTACACAGCAGGCTAGTATGCAAGCAGGAACTATAACCGACAGGGGAGGATTGCCTCTCCCTGCCTTAAAAATGTGCCCCAGCCAATAGAAAGGAACTGGGGGCAGGACCTTCATTTAGCCACCTGGCTAAACTATTGATTAGCGCGCGCGCCCGTCTTCCCTGAATGCCGGGACGCGGCGCTGCCTCTCAAAGTGTCCCGGCAACGGTCGGGGTAAGGCGGAAGTGACATCCCGGTCGTCATGACGACGGCCGGGACGCCGGATGACAGCGGGGTGCGAGTCGCGGCGGTACCCAGAGCCGCCTCGGCTCATAACACTTATGCTCGTAGAGCATCGTTTGTGATGGATGTATGAGGCTCTTCTTCCCCAATAAAATGCTTCACATTGCGGTTATTCAACTATACTCTATCACTAAAATACACAATATTATTCAAGCTTGCAGTCTATCTATATGGTACAGCATATCTACTTCACACTACACACAATGTTGTACATTGTCGGCAATTAATCTTAACATACTTGTTTTCATTTCAAATAACAACCTATACATTAGTAACTAAATTATCAAAACTATATAAAAGTGCAGAATTATGGCAATAAACTGAAAGCAAATGTTTCTACAATAAATCGCAAATGCAATAATACACTCTGACAATGTATAAATCCCTTAGTCCCTCTTCAGCATCTATTCAACTCACAAGAATTTAGTTTATCAACATAAGATGGAAAAGTGTTCTTACCTTGTCAGTTGGGTCATCCACCCCTTGATGATGCACCAAATATCCGTAGGTCTGTAAGCGGGAAGCCGAAAAGACTGATCCAAGTCCCAAATTGTAAAAGCTAAAATAACTAGCAGTCTGATCCAATATTGTGGTTCCAAAGCACAAAAATGTTATTTCCCAAACAAAAGTATGTTCAAAAGTACCAACAATACAGTGTGTGGCTATTACTAGCCAGATGGCTTCAATGGCAGTGTGGTGGTTTTATACTATGCAAAACAATGGCTTACAGCGGCGGTTCCCAAACTGTGCGCCGCGGCTCCCAGGGGTGCCGTGGCGCTGTCTCAGGGGTGCCGTGGGCCAGCCATAAAAAAAACAAACAGAAACACTTACCAATCCGCGCGGCGCCGGGACCCAGCATCCTCCTCTCTCACGCAGCTGTCATATCAGTGACAGCTGCTGCGTGAGAGAGGAGGATGTTGGGTCCCGGCGCCGCGCGGATTGGTAAGTGTTACTGTTTGGTTTTGTTATGGCTGGCGCGCGGCAGAGGGGGCGAAGTGAGAGAGGGACAGAGGAGAGTAACAGCGTGACAGGAGAGGGACAGAGGAGAGTGACAGCGTGACAGGAGAGGGACAGAGGAGAGTGATAGCGTGACAGGAGAGGGACAGAGGAGAGTGACAGGAGGGGGACAGAGGAGAGTGACAGCGTGACAGGAGGGGGACAGAGGAGAGTGACAGGAGAGGGACAGAGGAGAGTGACAGCGTGACAGGAGGGGGACAGAGGAGAGTTACAGCGTGACAGGAGGGGGACAGAGGAGAGTGACAGCGTAACAGGAGAGGGACAGAGGAGAGTGACAGCGTGACAGGAGGGGGACAGAGGAGAGTGACAGCATGACAGGAGGGGGACAGAGGAGAGTGACAGGAGGGGGACAGAGGAGAGTGACAGCGTGACAGGAGGGGGACAGAGGAGAGGGACAGCATGACAGGAGGGGGACAGAGGAGAGTGACAGCGAGACAGCAGGGGGACAGCGTGGCAGAGGAGCTGTGACAGAGGGCAGAGGAGGGGGACAGAGGGCAGAGGAGCTGGGACAGCGTGACAGAGGGCAGAGGAGGGGGACAGCGTGACAGAGGGTAGAGGAGGGGGACCGAGGGCAGAGGACCTGGGACAGCGTGACAGAGGGCAGAGGAGGGGAACAACATGAGAGGGCAGAGGAGGGAGACAGAGGGCAGAGGAGCTGGGACAGCGTGACAGAGGGCAGAGGAGGGGGACAGCATGAGAGGGACAGAGGGCAGAGGAAGGGGACAGAGGGCAGAGGAGCTGGAACAGCTTGACAGAGGGCAGATGAGCTGGGACAGCGTGACAGAGGGCAGATAAGGAGGACAGCGTGAGAGGGGCAGTGGAGGGGGACAGCGTGACAGGAGGGAGACAGCGTGGCAGAGGAGCTAGGACAGAGGGCAGAGGAGCTGGGACAGAGGGCAGAGGAGGGGGACAGCATGAGAGGGACAGAGGGCAGAGGAGGGGGACAAGGGGCAGAGGAGCTGGAACAGCTTGACAGAGGGCAGATGAGCTGGGACAGCGTGGCAGAGGGCAGATAAGGAGGACAGCGTGAGAGGGGCAGTGGAGGGGGACAGCGTGACAGGAGGGAGACAGCGTGACAGAGGAGCTGGGACAGAGGGCAGAGGAGCTGGGACAGAGGGCAGAGGAGGGGGACAGAGGGCAGAGGAGCTGGGACAGCTTGACAGAGGGCAGAGGAGCTGGGACAGCGTGACAGAGGGCAGAGGAGGGGGACAGAGGGCAGATGAGCTGGGACAGCGTGACAGAGGGCAGAGGAGGGGGACAGTGGGCAGAGGAGCTGGGAAAGCGTGACAGAGGGCAGAGGAGGGGGACAGCGTGAGAGGGACAGAGAGCAGAGGAGGGGGACAGAGGGCAGAGGAGCTTGAACAGCTTGACAGAGGGCAGATGAGCTGGGACAGCGTGACAGAGGGCAGATAAGGAGGACAGCGTGAGAGGGGCAGTGGAGGGGGACAGCCTGACAGGAGGGAGACAGCGTGACAGAGGAGCTGGGACAGAGGGCAGAGGAGCTGGGACAGAGGGCAGAGGAGGGGGACAGAGGGCAGAGGAGCTGGGACAGCTTGACAGAGGGCAGAGGAGCTGGGACAGCTTGACAGAGGGCAGAGGAGCTGGGACAGCGTGACAGAGGGCAGAGGAGGGGGACAGAGGGCAGATGAGCTGGGACAGCGTGACAGAGGGCAGAGGAGGGGGACAGTGGGCAGAGGAGGAGGACAGCGTGAGAGGGGCAGTGGAGGGGGACAGCGTGACATGAGGGAGACAGCGTGACAGAGGGCAGATAAGGAGGACTGCGTGAGAGGGGCAGTGGAGGTGGACAGCGTGACAGGAGGGGGACAGAGGGCATAGGAGGGGGACAGAGGGCAGAGGAGGGGGGCAGAGGGCAGAGGAGCTGGGACAGAGGAGCTGGGACCAAGGGCAGAGGAGGGGGACAGAGGGCAGAGGAGCTGGGACAGCTTGACAGAGGGCAGAGGAGCTGGGATAGCTTGACAGAGGGCAGAGGAGCTGGAACAGCGTGACAGAGGGCAGAGGAGGGGGACAGCGTGACAGAGGGCAGAGGAGGGGGACCGAGGGCAGAGGAGCTGGGACAGCATGACAGAGGGCAGAGGAGGGGAACAACATGAGAGGGCAGAGGAGGGGGACAGAGGGCAGAGGAGCTGGGACAGTGTGACAGAGGGCAGAGGAGGGGGACAGCATGAGAGGGACAGAGGGCAGAGGAAGGGGACAGAGGGCAGAGGGGCTGGAACAGCTTGACAGAGGGCAGATGAGCTGGGACAGCGTGACAGAGGGCAGATAAGGAGGACAGCGTGAGAGGGGCAGTGGAGGGGGACAGCGTGACAGGAGGGAGACAACGTGACAGAGGAGCTAGGACAGAGGGCAGAGGAGCTGGGACAAAGGGCAGAGGAGGGGGACAGAGGGCAGAGGAGCTGGAACAGCTTGACAGAGGGCAGATGAGCTGGGACAGCGTGACAGAGGGCAGATAAGGAGGATAGCGTGAGAGGGGCAGTGGAGGGGGACAGCGTGACAGGAGGGAGACAGCGTGACAGAGGAGCTGGGACAGAGGGCAGAGGAGCTGGGACAGAGGGCAGAGGAGGGGAATAACATGAGAGGGCAGAGGAGGGGGACAGAGGGCAGAGGAGCTGGGACAGTGTGACAGCGTGAGAGGAGAGGGACAGAGGGCAGAGGAGCTGGGACAGCGTGACAGAGGGCAGATAAGGAGGACAGCATGAGAGGGGCAGTGGAGGTGGACAGCGTGACAGGAGGGGGACAGAGGGCAGAGGAGGGGGACAGAGGGCAGAGGAGGGGGGCAGAGGAGCTGGGACAGCGTGACAGAGGGCAGATGAGCTGGGACAGCGTGACAGAGGGCAGATAAGGAGGATAGCGTGAGAGGGGCAGTGGAGGGGGACAGCGTGACAGGAGGGAGACAGCGTGACAGAGGAGCTGGGACAGAGGGCAGAGGAGCTGGGACAGAGGGCAGAGGAGGAGAATAACATGAGAGGGCAGAGGAGGGGGACAGAGGGCAGAGGAGCTGGGACAGTGTGACAGCGTGAGAGGAGAGGGACAGAGGGCAGAGGAGCTGGGACAGCGTGACAGAGGGCAGATAAGGAGGACAGCGTGAGAGGGGCAGTGGAGGTGGACAGCATGACAGGAGGGGGACAGAGGGCAGAGGAGGGGGACAGAGGGCAGAGGAGGGGGGCAGAGGAGCTGGGACAGCGTGACAGAGGGCAGAGGAGGGGGACAGAGGGCAGAGGAGCTGGAACAGCTTGACAGAGGGCAGATGAGCTGGGACAGCGTGACAGAGGGCAGAGGAGGGGGACAGTGGGCAGAGGAGGAGGACAGCGTGAGAGGGGCAGTGGAGGGGGACAGCGTGACAGGTGGGAGACAGCGTGACAGAGGGCAGAGGAGGGGGACAGTGGGCAGAGGAGGGGGGACAGCGTGAGAGAGGGCAGAGGGGGCAGCGTGAGAGAGGGCAGAGTGTCTGGATGCAGAGGGGGCATTTTTGCATACAACTAAATAAGCATTTCTGTCCTGACCTAAATACTTATTACAATTTTTTGACCCAACTACTTCTAAAACAGGACTGCTTGGTAATTATTTTGGAGGGGTGCCTTAAAAAAATTATGGAGACTCTAAGGGTGCCGTGAACTGCAAAAGTTTGGGAACCACTGACTTGCAGTAATGTTACAGGTTATTTGTGAAAAGGTCAAGATATCTTACTAAGTCGATGCTCAATAGGTCAAACAGTCTTTTATTGTAATACATGTTACAGTTGGTCTTCTCTGTCTTTAAATGTAAATACCTTCAGATTCCCACCAATGGATCTTATTCCAACTTACTCATAACTACACATTTAACTTTTCCCATGCAAACCATTGCAATGACTAGATATACAGTACATGCAGTTTTATTGCTAGAACAAGATGCATATGCTTGCGTAAGAAATAACATTGTGTGCAGAAATGTATCTTTATTAATTAATAAATTTTTATCCCTAAATTATTTTACTTTGACATGCCCTAGATTATTATTTTCTTTATCTTTAATATACTTCTTCATGGTCATTATCAGACCTATGGCCTCTGGTATATGATCTATCGGCATATATTGGTTTGTCATTTATTATTGGGCCTTTTATGTTCATTTATCACTACTTTAGGTCCTTGGCGTAGGCATAATTATAGAGAACAATTTGACCCATTATTTATGTCCCACTTGTTAATTATCCTCATCATGCTCAATTTAATGTATTCCCTCAATAGATGCGTTCTCGTAATCTTTGAGATTCTTCCATGTCGCTGTTTAATTAGACAGGGGGTATATTTACTAAACTGCGGGTTTGAAAAAGTAGAGATGTTGCCTATAGCAACCAATAAGATTCTAGCTGTCATTTTGTAGAATGTACTAAATAAATGACAGCTAGAATCTGATTGGTTGCTATAGGCAACATCTCTACTTTTTCAAACCCGCAGTTTAGTAATTATACCCCAGAGTCTTTCCACTTTTCCCCACTTGCATTGACGTTTCCCTCGGAAAGCGTTTCAACACGCACACATCACAGTGAAGTGCCAGAGAGCTGTCCAGTCAGAATCACTGCCTGTCAGCCTGCGGTGCCATCGGACATCTGCTTCTCCGTCTTTCAGGTAAGTCTATTTAGTTCCTCTTTTTCTCCCACCGGGTTTTTATTTGTAGGTATGACACTTGTCGGAATGCTTGTAATCGCTAAGCCGTACCCAACCCGTCTGCTAGCCAGGTTGCCGCTTTAGCAGCTTCCAACCAGAGTTAGGACAACAGATAAGACTATATATATTTTTATAGTAAGCAGTTTTTATTTTGTGTGTCATTCATCATCATCACCATTTATTTATATAGCGCCACTAATTCCGCAGCGCTGTACAGAGAACTCACTCACATCAGTCCCTACCACATTGGGGCTTACAGTCTAAATTCCCTAACACACACACACAGACACAGACTAGGGTCAATTTGTTAGCAGCCAATGAACCTGCCAGTATGTTTTTGGAGTGTGGGAGGAAACCGGAGCACCCGGAGGAAACCCGCGCAACATGGGGAGAACATACAAACTCCTCACAGATAAAGCCATGGTTGGGAATTGAATTCATGACCCCAGCGCTGTGAGGCAGAAGTGCTAACCACTGGATGGTCCATTTTGGCCTCTCTTTTATTCTAGAATATTGAATGCTGGATTATGCTGCATAGTACATTGGGTCACCTCCAGGAGAATCCACAGCGAAGTCATATTTTGGCATTTCAGATAAGATTTTATTTGTTCTTTATCCAAGTATGTAAACATTGTCTGCAACGGTTTACGTGGTATCCCTCTTCGTGGCTCAGTTGCTGTGAGTTGCTGTTGTACCTAAACGCTTCCACCTTCTGATAATATCACTTGCAGTTGACAGTGGAATATCCAGCAGGGATGAAATTTCACAAACCGTCTAATTGCAAAGGTGGCATCCTATCACAGTACCACGCTTGGTCACTGAGCTCTTCAAAACGACCAATTTTGTATCACAAATGTTTGCAAACAGAGATTGCATAGCTAGGTGCTTGATGTTATACACCTCTGGCAACGGGTCTGATAGAAACCCCTCAATTCAATAATTAACAGGTGTGGCCAAATACTTTTGTCCATATAGTGTATATGATGTTTAATATATGTACTATATGTAGTATAGTATTTGTAGCCTATCTATATCTGTATCTACAGCAGTTAACATGGGCTGGTATGCCATACTGCTACTTCTCTTACTGCCTTCATTAAATTCCATTCACTTACATTTTTCATACTGCCACTTCTAAATTACCACTTTGACCACTGTATATATAATGTATACATGAATGACAGGCCAATCTACAATCCCCCCCTGATGGAATCCTACACCTGCCCTTGGGATTGTCAGCTGCAGAAGAAGTTGCTGCTGTCATTGGTTGACCTGCCTGTGTTTTCTGAATGAAGTCCTGCCGCAAATGTCAAATGTTCTGGCTAAAGTAATTCATTGCAGAACTGAAACACAAAACACACAATTTGTGCATTTGTGTCATGAGGGCTGGGGCCCTGGGCATTTACCGTCTCCTAAAACCAGCCTAAGCTTCTCTCTTAGGCAGCAACAGTGTGTTTCTCGGTTTCCAACAGGCAAATTCAGCCGGAAGTCCTATTTTAAGTTTCATGAATTATCCATGTAAGTTATAGTACCCATAATGATTTAACGCATACACAGCTTATTTAATGTAAATCACAGCTCAGGAAACTACATGCAATGTATTTATGGCTGGTTCTGGGCTGCTGAGTGCAACACAGGTCACGTAGGGCTATTGGAAGTAGAGAGATATGTCTAGAGATACACAATGTGATAGGATTTTAGAGCAGATACAGTACACTTGGATTTAGGAGTGAGAACTAGCAAAGCTACAAAGACCTGAAAAAATAATTGGCAACATTCACAGATATTTGTAAAATGTTCAGTAACACAATGACCTCAAGATTATTTATTTTTTACAATTACAATGTCCCCATGATTTGGGAAACAGTGTAATACCAATTTAGTTTAGTTATTTATTCATTGCATTGCATTCTACAAATTGGACACAAAATGTCACTGGAGTACAATTTTTGTAGACTTGTAACTTTTACTGCTACTTACTATAAACTATCTTCTTTTTTCACACAGTTTATTACAAAGGCTATTATTTAAAGGTTTTAATCTTGACATATTCCCATGGCAAAGGCTGAAGACAATGAGTCATCCTTGGGTGGGCGCTTAAGGACAAGCGAGTGGGAGAGACAAGGATGGCGACAGGCTGACAGACCCCCTCCTCCTTCCCATCTTCACCCTCAGTAACGTCCATTAATGCCTCCGTTCCGCTGTACAGTTCTGATTCTAATGAAAACAAAATGAGTGACAAATGTTGCTGTGACCCTTTTAAAAAGCCAAGTAGAGTTTTTAAAACATGGGAACATAAATATTGGTTGGAGGTGTGGAGAAAGACGGATTTTTAAATTAAGGACAAGCAAGAGGGCGCTACAAGCGTATTAGCCTTAAGTAGGCCCTGGTTTTCTTCATTATATTTCCCCCCTATATTTCTTATATATATTCTTTATTTAGATTTTAGTACAGACAGCAATAAATATGTCCACATAGCAGGTTCCAAGTTTAATATTAAGCCGAGCAGAAAGAATTAAAGACGACATCTCGTCATGTAAAACAAAAGGTTGGGGTGGAGAGAGCGGGTAGAGTGAAAGGGGATAAAAGAGAGGCTTGTAGCGGACATTAAGATCTGTGTGGAGTTTGTATATTCTCCCCGTGTTTGCGTGGGTTTGCTCAGGGTGCTCCGGTTTCCTCCCACACTCCAAAAAAACATACTAGTAGGTTAATTGGCTGCTATCAAAATTGACCCTAGTCTCTGTGTGTCTGTGTGTGTATGTGTGTGTGTATGTTAGGGAATTTAGACTGTAAGCCCCAATGGGGCAGAGACTGATGTGAGTGAGTTCTCTGTACAGCGCTGCGGAATCAGTGGCGCTATATAAATAAATGGTGATGATGATGATGATTGGAGGGGATGACTAGGCTCCAATTGTGGCTGATGACCTAAGGAAGGCGATGGGGGGGGGTGCAAGAGTAGTGACCAATGGGTCTATGCATCAAGCTGATCAAGCACTTAAATCAAGTGGTATAAGTTTAGTTGCTATGCATTAATAGCCTAATGGAGGAGGTTTCCCAGAAATCTCTGTTTACACAAATATCGTGCAGCATCGCGGTTCCGATAAATTACCACGGGGACTGCGATGTTCTGCAATGCATGAAGCTTTGATAAGCTTTGCATTGCGCAGACAGGTAACGCCTTATCAGTATGGCGTTACCTGTCATTTCCTATAGGATTCTGCTGATGTCTCTTCGGCTTCACAGAATCCGGTACAGAAGGAGCACTTCCTCATGTGCCGGTAAATAGGGAAATTAGATCGCAGGAGAGCTGTCACTTCACCGGGGCTCCCAGAGTAGCACCAGCCTGATGCATTCAAGCAGTGCTTAAATATGCCTCACTGCCATTTGCAGCAACGCATATTTAGTGCCACCGCATCTTATTGATGCATAGACCCCCCAGATAGGTTGTTTCAGTGCTTCAGTAAAGAAACATCATTTGTATTCAGAGCTGGGAATGTTAGAGAGGGAAAACAGCCAGGGGCCATGGTCAGCCGGAAGCGGGTTCCCCAATATTGCACTGGAGAGCCTGATAACCTCAGTCCAAAATGGGATAATATACCTGCAATTTCACCATATATGAAACAGAGACGCCCTGGAGCTACTGCTGCTGGCACTGATTGAGCAAATTTGTGGATGGTCTCACGGCACCGATATTATTGGATAAGGAGTTTATAGAGGATCTCCACCACCGAAGTCATTTATATAATGTTACCTCTCCCCAACCAAGAGAACTTCTGCAAGGACCCAGGTCCCTATAGATCTCAGCCAGCAGTCGAGCCCTCTATTTTTATTGACACACAAAGGGATAATGGTAATAATACTACAGAAGGCAGCGGTGTGGAAGGCACAAAGAAAGTTTTGAAATCTATCGCTGAGCTATTTAATAACAATTATGAAGTCTAATTGAGTTGCAGCTGTAATAAGCAGGATCTTGCTTATATCCCAGCCAACGTAAGAAACACAGAAATTATATCTGAAACAGCGCTGACATAAGACTTCATCATAATCTGTATAAATAATGTATCAATATAATCAATTAACAAATATAATAATTTGACCATCTAATATCAATGAGAATTTGCCGCAAGTATAGTAAATAAATAATATAATAAATAATACAATAAATAAAACAGGTAGACGGGCTCTCTAGAAACACATATACTTTTATTAAGTACAGTTGGCTAATAACACAGTAATAATAAATACAAATTAATGTTAAAAAAACACAAACATTATTAAATACTACAACAGTATGCAATACCAATTGGGATGAAAATAATCGTGTGGAGGTTATATATGTGTACACCAACTCAAAAGGGGCCTGATTCATGGGAAGCACAGTGGCTATGGGCAGCATGGTGGCTTAGTGGTTAGCACTTCTGCCTCACAGCACTGGGGTCATAAGTTCAATTCCCGACCATGGCCTTATCTGTGTGGAGTTTGTATGTTCTCCCCATGTTTGCGTGGGTTTCCTCTGGGGGCTCCGGTTTCCTTCCACACTCCAAAAACATACTAGTAGGTTAATTGTCTGCTATTAAATTGTCCTTAGTCTCTCTCGGTCTGTGTGTGTATGTTAGAGGTTTTAGATTGTAAGCTCCAATGGGGCAGACATTGATGTGATTGAGTTCTCTCTACAGCGCTGCGAAATGTTAGTGGCGCTATATAAATAAATAGATTGTGATGATGATTCATTAAGGAAAGTTAAGCAAAAGTAAGTAAGGCAAAATCATGCTGCATCGGAGGGGAAGGTAAATTTTAAATGTGATGGCATCATCATCATCATTTATTTATATAGCACCACTAATTCCGCAGCGCTGTACAGAGAACTCACTCACATCAGTCCCTGCCCCAATGGAGCCTACAGTTTAAATTCCCTAACACACACACACACACACACACAAAGTCTAGGGTCAATTTTGATAGCAGCCAATTAACCTACCAGTATGTTTTTGGATTGTGGAAGGAAACCGGAGCACCCAGAGGAAACCTACGCATTTATAGTTGAGGTAGGGCATGTCCTAGATCAACTTTAAATTTCAGTGTACAAATAAGCTATGAAGTATTTGTGTGCAACATGAAAAAAACAGACAGTATTACCCTCATGTGCAAAATAATAAACTAATTTGCACCCCTTTCAATGCAACATGGTTTTGTCCAGAAATCTTGAGTAAGAAAACTTACTCAATATTTTTGCTTAACTTTCCTTAATGAATCAGGCCCAACGTGTTTATAGGAAACTCCATTATTTTTTTTTAAAAATTCTTTATTTGCATTGCGAGTGAGCAAGAATTATTACAAACTTGACCAAAAGAATGATCCATTAGGAAAAAATACTGTCAGTACAAAACACTTGTAACAAATGGACCATCAATAGCCCGGAGCATTGACATAACTCACTACGCAAAAGTTTTAAATTGGTAATAAGGCACAGACTCAGAAAGAAAAAACAAAGATGGACAACAAGAAAGGAAAGGGGAAATAGGGGGGGGGGATAGAGGACACATAAGGAAGGTGAAGAGAGGGGAGGGGAGCTAACAAGCGCAGACAGGTAAAGAACAAACTATCTTGAAATCCTCTGAATTTTTAAACTCAATCCAGGAAAACCATGTGGCCAAGAATTCTGTGGATTTGTCATTAGCTGAGAGGATGATGTCTTCCATGGACATATAATAGTCAATTCTATTGAACCAGTCCATAATCAGAGGGGGTGTTCGGGATTTCCAGCGCGTCGGTACAACTGCCCTAGCCGCATTGTTGAGATGTTTTAGTAGAGATTTTTTATATTTTGAGGATTGAGTAGAGGAGTATGAAAGTAGCCAGAAGCCAGGATCCTTGGGAACCTCATGTCCCACAATAATACTGGATAATCTAATGATCTCGTTCCAGAATGGGGTAATAAGTGGACATTCCCACCAAATGTGGATTAAAGAACCCAGGGAACGGGAGCATCTCCAGCAGAAAGAAGATAACTGGGGATTAAATTTATGTAACAGAGTAGGGCATCTGTACCACCTCTAAATTCTTGATATCTGATAAGAGTGCTTTGCGAACCTCATCCTTCTGCTTCTTGAGAAATGAGCCTAATTGAATACACTTCCCCCTCAAAACACATTTGTGAGCTTCCCAAACTGACAACTTGGCCGTCTCTCCATTATCGTTAATATCCAGATACTCCCCAATAGCATCATTCAATTGTGATTTACAGTATGGGTCCTGCATCAGCAATTCGTTGAGTCTCCAAGACCACTGTCTGGGGGGAGGGGAAACCAATTTGATAGACAAATATATCGGGGCATGGTCAGAGTCCGTTATTTGTCCTATCCAGGAGTCGTCTACCAGGTCCAGACTTCTGTGGTCTATGCGAGAGTAAGAGGAGTGAGGGTATGAGAAAAAAGTGTAATCTCTCTCTGCAGGATGAAATATTCTCCACGCGTCGGCCAGCTGGTGATCGTGAAACTCCCTCCTAACCTTACGGGCATCTCGAAGAGAGGTCCTGGGAGCACCAGTCGAGGAGTCAATTTGGGGGAGAAAGGACCAATTCAGGTCACCGCCTAGGACAACCACACCTTCTAATTGGTCTTCAATCTTTGTCAGAATTTTGGTAAAGAACGCAACCTGAGAAGTATTGGGAGCGTATATATTTACTAGAGAAAATTGTTGGTCAAAAATCTTAACTTTAATAAGCAGGACTCTACCTTCTACTATCACCGTAGTGGATATATCGGAAAGGCGAAGGTGTTTTGCGAAAAGAATTGCGACACCCCTAGATTTGGATAATGAGTAATTGCTAAAAAAAAACCTGTGGGGTAGTAGTGGTTGGTGAGTGTGGGGGCATGGCTTTTTTTAAAGTGGGTTTCCTGGACAAATGCGACATCTACTTTATCTACATGTAATGTATGCAAAAGGCGTGAACGTTTCTGGGGGATATTTAGACCTCTAACATTAGTAGAAATAAATTTCAACTTATCCGTTGAAGAGGAGATCGGCGGCCAAGATCCCGACTATGACATCTGGAAAATCCGGGCATAAACCATGAGGAAGGATTCACACCAACCAACTTGTAGACACTAGAGAAGCTCCCGGAGGGGGGAAGGAAGGGAAAGCACAGAAGGAACTCTTAGGGCGTAACGCTCTGTGAGCCCTGTCAAAGATAATTTGATTATCTGGGTCTGCTTCCAAAAGCTCATTGAATATTTTGGTGAGAGCATCCGTAATCCCAAGAGGGGGGATATCTTCTGGAACACCTCTTATTCTCAGATTGTTGCGACGGCCTCTATTGTCGAGGTCGTCTAATCTTCTACGAAATTCACCGAATTGTTGAGTGACCATACTCTGGAGATTGTCAATTCGTGTATCAACCGTTTCTGAGTGGTCCTCTATGGAAACAATCTTTTCAGACATCTGAGAAAGATCCGACTTGATTGAAGCAATTTGTGATTGCAAGGCCTCTTGTATCCGAGACTCTAGGGCTTGAAAGTCCGTTTTAGTTGGAAAAGATTTCAGATGGGCTAAAATCTCCCCTAAGTCTCCTTTCTCTGACATGATGATAGAAGATGCTGACGAAGTAGATTGAGGTGAATCTGCAGGATCCCGTGTAGGTGTTTGAGATGCTGTTTGTGGGGGTGTTGTAGAGGCGTTGGAAGCGAAGAATTGTTGAAAAGCACCACGAGGTGTAGAATCTCTTCGATGCTTCGGTGCTTTTTGAGCAGGAGTTTTTTTGTCTCTCCCCATTTAAACAATGATTACATACACATCGACATCCCCGAGTACAAGTGGAAACCCATATGGGTGGTACTGATCAGGAGACCCCCGAGTCCCCTCCCCAGGGGGGGGCGATCGTTAGCCGGCCATAATCAGGGCTACATTGGCATGTGGAAGCTTGTAGAGATAGATACGTTCCTGTCTGAACTCTACGTGATGGGATGTCAGGAGGTACAGTTGTAGGAAAGGTCTAAGGGATTCCAGCAGGGTATTCTGCTTGAGATAATGGGTGACCGGGTTGCATTCAGTAATGCTGGTTTATCTACAAGTAGATTCTCAAGGATTTGTTGTATAATAATAACACTTGTAGTTTGAAATTTTCACCACAAGATGGCGCCAAAGATTCACTATAAGGGGTACAATGATGTCAGCGATACAGAGGCTGTAGGAACCCTGGTCTGATAACTTTTGTAAACGGAGCAGACAGAGTGTGTTCAGGGAATCAGAACTGGCTAGGGTGAGAGGAAACCCCTTAATAAAATGGATTGTGGTATTCTGACCTGAACATGGGCGCCATACACGTGCTCCTCCTTCCCTTCACCTCCCAGAAGGCTCTGCTCCCAACTAGTCGGAAGTGAAGGTGATTATGGTGGCCCCAACATCCGGTCTGCTTCTGCTGATGGAGGACTCGAGGGGGGGGGCCGCCTACGAGAGAGCACCCACCAGGGATCTTTCAGGAGTGGTTCAGCTGGGCTCCCACCCTTGCACACCGCCAATTGATGTCAGGCTTGCAGGGGTACACAGCGCGGCTCCCGGCAGAGCTCCCTCGCTCTCAAAGATCAGCGGGAAAATCGGCGGCAAGGCAGGCGGGCACCAGAGGAGGCTATCAGGGTGAGTGTTATTCCGGAGGGATGCAGTGACCCCGGGAACTGCGGCACGCCGATGCTGGCCAGTAATTCAACCGCTAGCTGCTCACGGACATCTGGGGCCCGGAAATGGTTCAGAAGTGTCCTGGGGGTATAAGGACCAGGTAGAAGCCACCAAGGGGGTGATTAGGGCAGGGGGAAGCCCGGAAAATATAGATTTGGCCACCGGTTTGCAGGAGCTCACACACCATACGACTTCCCGAGATGGCTTCCCAGGAAACTCCATTATTAATAGAAATTTACTCAATATTGACATATATATGTCTATGAACTTTAAAGTTGCTATAAAAAGCACAGTAGAATTGTCACACTCAAAGTCCAATGGAGTATATCCAATGGTGTGTCAAATTACACCAATTAGCTACTGGAATGCTTTCAAGTTCCGATTTTAAATTAATACTGAGTCATAGATGCATTTTAATACCAGCATGTCGATAATGTTAGATACGTTTTCAGAACTGTAATGAATTACGGAGAATAGTCAATAATACTCCTTGGTGGCGGTAAACAGACAGCTCCGTCTGGGTGCTTGAAACAATCATCGGGCGGTTAAGATATTAGATGAGCTGCTTCCTATGTCTGACTTCTATCTCATGCAATGGTTAGCACTGATTAGAAAACACACTGCATTGATCTGCTTTCATCAACCCCAGAACACGCTTACTTCTAATGAATCTTAATCGGCACTGAAACACCAAAAGTACCAAATAGTATTTTTTCTTCTGGTTAATGGGAAAGAGGTAGAAATCTCCAACAACGATAGAGTGTGGTACAATATAATTCCCCCGCCTGACGCTTTTTGTCTAAGTCACTCAGGGCTAGATTTACTAAGCTGCGGGTTTGAAAAAGTGGGGATGTTGCCTATAGCAACCAATCAGATTCTAGCTTTCATTTATTTAATACTTTCTACAAGATGACAGCTAGAATGTGATTGGTTGCTATAGGCAACATCCCCACTTTTTCAAACCCGCAGCTTAGTAAATCTAGCCCCCAGACTTTTTCAAAGGCTGTAACAAACTCCCAGTGTTGCTGTTTAATATAGGTGATGCAGTCATCCACTAATTAGTTGAACTAAGTTCAGCAGAGTCATCACATATCGGGTAACTGAGTCTCAGCCCAAAAGACTATAAAGTCAGCATAAAATATATATAGGCAGACATAATGGGCCTGATTCTTTAAGGAAAGTTAAGCAAAAAATTGAGTAAGTTTTCTTACTCAGGTTTTCTGGACAAAACCATGGTGCAATTCAGGGGTTCAAATTAGTTTATTATTTTGCACATGAGATAAATACTGGCTGTTTTGTCATGTAGCACACACATACTTGATAGCTTATTTGTACACTGAAATTTAAAGTTGATCTAGGACATGCCCTACCCCAAATATAAATCTGCCATCACATTTTAATTTTACCTCCCCCCTCCAATGCAACATGGTTTTGCCTTACTTACTTACTTTTGCTTAACTTTGCTTAATGAATCAGGCCCAGTAATACTAAGGAAGCAGCAGTGTGGAAGGTAAGAAAGGGGAGGTCAGAAATAAGTAATGGAGACTAACTAGGGTATGCCACTTGTAAGGAAGCATCTAAACATATAGGGCCTCATTCATTAAGGAACATAAGTCCATTTACCAGCCTCACCTTGTGTAAAATCGCTGCCCACATGCAAAAACGAGACGCCAGTAAAAGTAACTGCATGGAATTCATGCAGAGAGCAAATGGCACTTCCGGCTGCCCAGTGTTTCAAAGGAACACCGCTTACAGAGATAGAAAGAGAAAAGTGACCTGGTCATCCATTCTGTGGATCAGTAAACTGAACCCAGGGCTCCTAGGCACAGGGCAACAGACTTCCCTAGTATCTGTATTGGTAGAGATCATCCTGATTATGCATAGTGAAGGGATCCTTGCCTTTGACCTAAGTACTAATGGGTACCCACCAGGGGCGCACGGAGGATTGTCGGGCGGGTCCCCCCCCCCTGACCCCCAAAAAAATAACAAAAAAAACCCCCCAGTTTCGTCAGCTCTGTCCTATACAGCAGCAGCGGCGCTGTCTAAGAAGCGTCTGCGGCGGTGCTGTATACACTACATCACCGCCGCGGACGCTTCTTTGACAGCGCCGCTGTATAGGACAGTGGCCACTTAGTTAGCACAGGGGGGGGTTTCTAGAGACTCAGAAACCCCCCCTGCGTGCGCCACTGCCCACGCAAGTGTTGCTGTATCAGTATATGGGCTGCATACACACTCCTGGGAGGTTATCTACTAAAGGCGTAACTTGGTGGGATGTCTCAGAGGAGGATCTCAGACATCTTTTATGGGTCTGGCCAATCTGGTCCAGAATGCTGAAGCAACTGGGGAAATCCATCACATGTGCCGCATCTAAAGTGCATTAAAACAGCCTTCAAGCCAGAACATGTAGAAAGGCAGCGGTGAAGCCTCAGGGAGGCTCATAACGACAGTGTAAGAGGCTCAGGGAGACCACATAAAGCCAGTGGAAGACTTTTACTAAGCTTCGCATCAAGGCATCCCAACCAGAGGGAGGACACCCAGGCAAACACAGATATAAACTCTACACAGATAGGGTCCTGGTCGAGAATGGAACTCATGACCCCAGTGCTGAGGCAGCAATGCTAACCACGGTGTCACAATGCTGCCCCACAGATACAAGCACAGCTGATACAAACTTCAAGTTCCGCTTTTGCTTTGGCATAATGCACTATATTTATACATTTGCAGTCTATAAATAAAGCTGGGACAACAATGGTTAGTTCATTCTAACTTGTGGGGATTAGGAACACTTATCATCATCATCAGTTATTTATATAGCGCCACTAATTCCGCAGCACTGTACAGAGAGCTCACTCACATCAGTCCCTGCCCCATTGGAGCCAAATTCCCTAACATACACACACAGACAGAAAGACAGACAGACAGAGACTAGGGTCAATTTTAATAGCATCCAATTAACCTACCAGTATGTTTTTGGATTGTGGGAGGAAACCGGAGCACCTGGAGGAAACCCACACAAACACGGGGAGAACATACAAACTCCACCAATGCTGTGAGGCAGAAGTGCTAACCACTGAGCCACCGTGCTGCCCATGAATCAGGCCCGTTGTGAGTAGGTGTACACCTATATAACCTCCACACGATTGTTTTCATCCCAACTGGTATTGCATACTGTTGTAGTATTTAATAGTTCATGTGTTTTTTTAACATTAATTTGTATTTATTATTACTGTGTTCTTACCCCAGGGCTGTGAGGCAGAAGTGCTAACCACTGAGCCACCGTGCTGCCCAACTTATAGCCAAATTCGGCTGAAGAAATATGGACAATTCCTCAGCCAAACGGAAAATTAAGCAAATATTCTGCAGAATTATTTTGGAATTTTTGCTCATCTGTACGTTTCTTTCTGCACATCAATTATGACAATGACCTCTGCATCCTGTATGCCACAACAGCTTAAACTCCTCTTGCAGAAGCAAGATTAGTCTCTAATAATAATACTACCACTAGATGTCAGCATATAACCATGAATACACTTTGTACTGAGCAGTATACTGTATGTGATCTGATGCACAGGTAATATTAGATTTATTCTGATTTATTCTGATCAATACAGATTGGTTTAACGCACTATTATTTCTGTAAATTTATCAAAATGAATGTGTCTTTTAGTTCTTTATATTTGAGTACCATAAAAGAATTAGAACCATATAGATCATAACATATAATTAAACATTTATTGCATAAAACAAACAATATAGATTTTTTAAGTGGAGATCATACAAACGTAATTGTATTAATTCTGTGGATATTAAATCCTTTTGTATGTTGTGTATAGCTTGTCCATCTGGGTGGCCAATTCGTCTTAAAGTGATTCCCCAATGTCAGATGACTGATACTTACTGTACTGTGCACAGCTAAAATCTGTGTATTCAGTAGACATTTCAGGAGGGCCAGTGCCACCATTAATTTAACGCTATGTGAACGTGGAATGCTCCTTTAAATAAACAAATATTTTATTTTAGTAAAGTTAAATTTGGGAATATTTAAAATATTTGGGGGTAAATGTATTAACATGCGGGTTCTTCAACACCCGCGAGTTCAGCGTCTTCGGCGATTAAATTTAAAGCGGCGCTGCCTTGTAAAGGGAAACTTTACAAGGCAGCGCCGCTTTAAATTTAATCGCCGAAGACGTGTAGCGCCTGCGGGGAACAGGACAGACGCAACACAAAAGAACTTACCTTGTAAACGATGGTCACCTCCAGTCCGCCTCCGATATCCCAGCTGCGATCCGATCCCAGCAGATCCGCAGCCGCAACCCTTGTCACCTCCAACCATGTCCCTCTAAGAAAGAGACAGAGATTACGGCCGTGCCTACCAGGTAAGGGCTGTCCGAGAATACGGCAACGAACAAGGACACTCTCAGTCCAAGCCCACTTGCCGCCTCCTCACTTGCTCTTGCCACGGGGGACTACAGGCACTTGAGACCAGGACTAGTCCCGCCTCAAGTACCTCGCACACCTCCCGGTGAGGGCCTAACCGAAAGGGGGAATCGAACATGATACTCACCGGGACACTCCCACTTCCGATCCGGTTCTCCTGCACCTCCCCGACACCTGCGGATGACAAAGACACACAGCCTCCATCTACACTCTCAGTGAGACTAATATGGGCACCCACAAACCTAAACTAACTACAACAGTGACCCGACCCTAACAACACTCTAATGGTCGGCAACGCAACTAAGTCAAACAACTATGACTAACTAGGTGTGGTGCACTAACAGGAACTTCTCACTACACGCTACGGGGAACACCAGCCGGTGTCCACGGACTATACCGGAGGGCGGTTCCTAACCCCCTCACCCAGGTCTAACCAAGGAGACTGTCTCCTTACGATGGGGTCACCCACGGACCCTAAGGACCGGCTGCTTCAAGCCCGGCTGAGGCTCGCTGGAACAGCACACTAACCCGCGGGCCGACTGCCGCACGGAACAGCCGATCGAACTGAACCGCCCGACTGCCTGTACTCGGGTATCTGACACGTGTCCTTACGTCCGGAGCCACAGGTCCACCTGCACGGAACCGGCCTTGGGGACCCTCAACCAGAACCACGGGCCGCCCCTGGAACTGCCTTAAGGTGTGCTGCACTGCCACCGACTCACTCAGCCACCCCCTCTGGGAACCAGTGCGACCCCAGGGACCTAAGGGACGGGGAAACTACGTGTGTTCTTCCCTGACTATGTGTACGCTGGTAACTACACTTGTCCCCACAGCACGGGTTAGCACAGGAAAACACAGGGAACAAGAGCCTACCTTTAATGGGGGCCTGACGTCTTGCCCCTGGACACAATTAGGTAGCACACCCCAAAATACCGTAATACAAACAATACTCGCCGCACAGACAGAATAAATACAGTATACAGTACTTTGTACGCTACTCACCAGAGCACACCGCTGCTAGCCAACCAGCCGGTTGCTACAGCACCCACAGGAGCCTCCGCTCTACTGTACCTCCTAACTCCGTGTGCTCACCTCACACAGGACCGCGCCTACACTCACGAGGCTCCCACGCCTCTATCACACCACCACCAGGGCCTTCTGCCCTTCACACCATGTGCCTTGTGCACAGCGGCCTACAGAGCCTTGTGCTCTGACTATGGGCCTCAGCCCCCTCTCTACCTCAGGGCTCTGAGCCCACTAACTAGGGCCTTGTGCCCTTTATAGCCTATGGGCTACCAGCCCCTACTCAGGCCCTGTGGCCTTCCTATAGCCTCTAGGCCACTAACTACCTAAGGGCCTTGTGCCCTTGCACCTGGGGGCTCTGAGCCTCCCCTTCCTTGACTAACTAACAGGGCCTTGTGCCCGTTAACAATATGGCCTACTGGCCCACTAACTTTATTGGGGCCTAGTGCCCAAGTCCCTGGGCCTTGTGCCCCTAATTTACTGCTCCACGGGCCTTGCGCCCAACCGTGGCCACGGGCCTAGTGCCCGACTTAACGCTGAGGCTACTTACCTGCTCTGCGCAGGACTCTCAGCTTGCCACGCCGTCTTCCTTCTTCTTTCTCCGGGACTTCCAGACCCTGCAGCCGGCGGCGCCTCTTCTCCTGTTCGGCGCTGTTGAGGACTGCTTGGCAGGGGCGCTCTCAGCCCTTACAAGGGTTCCCCGCTGACGATCTCTGCTGCTTGTCTTCTTCCGCCGCTCCGGACGTCCCACGACGTCCTTCTCTCTCCGCCGCCGACTCTCTTCTGGCAAAATGGCGCCGCCCGGCGACTTATATAGTCGCCGGCGCGACGTCATCAGCCGGCGAGAGCGCTGATTGGCTCGCGTCGGCTCCAATCTTTTAAACGGCCGGGCGCGAGCCGCGATTGGCTCACGTATCCGGCTGCTGATTGGCCTGCGGGGAAAGAGGAGCCCTGATTGGCTCATCCTTCCTCCGCTGCCAGAACCTGCAGGAAGGAAGTCATACTTACCGCCGCTGGAGCGCTGGACGGGTAAGTAACTTCTTTCTTCCTCCTTCACCCTCTTGCTGGGCACAGGAGCTGGGGACATCTTCTGTCCCTCCAGGGACACGGCGGCAGTGGGCATCTTCGCCCGCTTCTCGGGCGCCGGCGACATCTCCACAGACGCTGAACTCGCGGGTGTTGAAGAACCCGCATGTTAATACATTTACCCCTTGGTGTTATTTTAGCTTGTGATGCTATTGCAGATGGATATTATTGGAGTATATTCAAGGAAATATTTTTATTTTAAAATATTTTATATAATTTGAGCTTTCCTATAATTGTACATATGTATGTATCTATTGAGCGTTCTTTATTGCAGTATTTAACTCACTTGCAACAAACACTAGCACCGATTTAATCTCTATCAGGCTTCCCATTGAAATAAATGAAGATTAACTGTGACAGTCTATGATATATGAGATGCAGTAAGTGCAATGAAGTCTTCTAAATCTGTATATTGAGGTTATTGAGGAGCAATGCTATGAGAGTGTGGGCCTAACGCCACATTCCAGTGTATAATTATTATTATTGTTATTATTATTATTATTATTTTTGCCTTGAATTGAATTATATTGTTAGCTAAAGTTACTATTGGGATGTGATTATCTCCTCAATATATGGTATGTGTTTGCATTATTCTTTTTGCCTGTTTCAGGTACTCTATATCGGTACTCTATATTGTGCTTGCTATTCTCTAGGACAAACCGTTAAACTAGAGATGTTCACTGACCCCCATGTTTTGGTTTTGGTTTTGGATCTGGATTAACTTCATGTTTTGGTTTTGGATCTCTATTTTTTTTTAAATCCCTATTTTTGTTCCTAAAATCACATAATTTGGCTCTTTTTTTTGTTCCTACATTATTATTATTAACCGCAATAACATTAATTTCCAGTCATTTCCAGTCAATGTGTGTCAAGTGGCATGAACACTGTTACCCCTCCTGTTTCTGTATGAGCAATGGCACTGAGCAATGTCACTGGAGACTGGAGAGTGACAAGAATACTGCTACACCTCCTGTTTCTGTATGAGCAATGGCACTGGAGACTGGAGAGTGACAAGAACACTGCTACCCCTCCTGTTTCTGTATGAGCAATGGCACTGGAGACTGGAGAGTGACAAGAACACTGCTACCCTTGTTTCTGTGTGAACAATGACGCTGCATCTCCTGGGGAGGGAGGTACTTATGGAATCCAAAACCCGCGAGATCCGACAACGCAATGATGACGTTTTGCCTCGATTCAGATCCGAGGATGCGCGAAAGTACCGAGCCGGCTCGTGAGCCTACTCGGCTCCCCTAAGTTCGGGTGGGCTCGGTTTTCAGAAAACCGAGCCCGAGCATCTCTACTTTAAACATTTTATTTAATTACACATAATATTTTCATGTATACTCTATTGTTATTGCAGTTTAAATCCTTATCCTTTAATCACTAAATGAAGTTAAACTCAATAACTGAAACAAACCTCTACTTAGACAGTAACAGCAGTAATGACCCCTGCAGGTAGTGCTGAGTTACTACGCTGGTGCTACAATATGTATACATGCCAAACTGGTTTAGCTAAACTACATATTTATAAACTTTAGCTAGAATAACCAGCAAGGTCTGTCAGCCAAGACTGTAATGCAATGTGTACAATGCAGAATAGGAATGTAAATTGTGTGTATTTATAACACAAGTGTACACAGTTTATTTTGAACTCACTGTCAGTGAAATAAACTTGCCTCATGATCAAGGATGCTATATTTTGTTTTATCATCTGACTTTAACCGCTTTCCAGCTGCGTACCGTCAACACTGTGGCACGCTCAGAACACTTTATATGTACAAAGTGCTTCAAACGTGGTCAATGACAACCTGCAGAGATCATATCATTAATTTCCTACATAGCACAAAGCATTGATTGGAAACACTCGGTGCTTCCTCATTTTAAGGAAAGTCGTGTGACAACATGGCTGTCTGAGTAATGTCAATAGTACATAGTTAATTGATAGGTAGAATTCTCACATGAACTCAAAAATTGCTGAATTTGTTGCACGGTGGTTAGTACTTCTGCCTCACAGCACTGGGGTCATGAGTTCAATTCCTGACCATGGCCTTATCTGTGTAGAGTTTGTAGGTTCTACTTGTGTTTGTGTGGGTTTCCTCCGGGTGCTCCGGTTTCCTCCCACACTCCAAAAACATACTGGTAGGTTAATTGGCTGCTATCAAAATTGACCCTAGTCTCTCTCTCTCTCTCTACCTGTGTCTGTGTGTATGTTAGGGAATTTAGACTGTAAGGGTTCAGTGGGGCAGGAACTGATGTGAATGAGTTCTCTGTACAGCGCTGCGGAATTTGTGGCGCTATATAAATAAATGGTGATGATGATGATGATGATGATGATGCTTGCCTACGTTTTTGACCTCCCCTCAGGAAGATCCCGGAGTCAAAGTCCAAGAGACAAGTGGGGGTGTTATGACGCGTTTCACATCATTGCTCTGTGAGGGGCAGGGGCAAGTGACATGATTCCCAGCGAATCTCAACATCAAGGCTCCGCCCAGTTCACTAGAGGCTTGGGATCTGAGTGGGTGGCCTCCTCTGGCAGGAGTCTGGGAGGACACCTTGAAATTCAGGAATCTCCCATTCATTATAGAAGGCAAGTTTGATATATTGTGTATATGCAAAAGTTGTGCTTTCAATTTCCAGTTAAAAATCTCAGCAAAGGACAGATTATGACAGCGGAATATCAAAAATGAACTAACAGTTTATTGGTAAAATAAGATTCAAACACGGTTCCTATTATTCTGATGAATTGCTGCATAGTTGTCAGAATTACTCTGTGGCATTGATGATACCTGCCAGCAGTTGGCGCTACTGAGTACTGAGGCGCGGAGTCTAACACGCCCCTGGTTTTCACCAGGATCCCCCGCAAGGAGGTATGGACTTCGCTGCAAGAGACGTGCAGGTCGCGGCCCTCAGTATCAGTCAGCTGGCGAGGTAACAATTGAAGCAGCGGTGACAGCCCACCAGGATGCAGGATGGAAGAGTAGTCAACAAGCCGGGTCACAAGCAGAGGAACGGATATAGCCAAATCAGAAGCAGGAGAATGGTCAATACCAAATATCAGCCTAAGCCAGAATCAGGAACCGAAGGAGAAGTCAGGAACAATCCGGGTCAGAATCCAAGTAACAGCAACACAGGAACAAATGCTGGAGCAAGGCTGAAGACCAAATACTCTGGCACTAGACATGTGTCAGAGGCTGCTTTATATACCCTAAGGTGCCTCCTGATAGGGTTAGGGAGATTTTGGCGGTAACACATGCTGGCTGCAGACAGGTGAGCAGAGATAGCGTCCCGCTGCTAGGCAACAGGACGTGGTTGCTTGGAAGGTGCAGGCGTCCGTCTCCTGCCCCAAGTGTCAGTGCGAAGATGGCGCCTGACAATAGTAAGCGGTTAATAATTTCAAGACCCTTCTCACTATGTGGATAAACAGAAATACATGTAGAGATGAGCGGAATGTTCAAGTCTGTCCGAGGAATATTCACCTCATTCCGCATTTGGTTGCAAAATTTTGCCCATTTCTGGAGTGGAACATGTCCGTAAGTGTTCCCAGCCCTACCCCAACCACCCCAATATGGCAGAATGCACTGATCATTGTCACCCCAGCTCTATTCATAGACTATATGTTCTGCAAAATAAATACAATTACAGTGCTGAATGGCAACGTACTACATGACAAAGAAAAATCGGAACTCAAAGATTGTCCTCTCGCCAACTCACACTCAATCTTTCAAGAAGAGTTAATAATATTCCAACCCACCAACAGAAGGTACCTGTTATTTCTATTTCTGTTGACCACATGACAGTAAATCTCACCCCGCAAGCTCGGCTGCCTATGTGTGATCCTTGACTCAAAACTATCCTTTGTTCCCCACATGGACTATATATATCATGTTACATACATCTAAAATAAATTCCAGAATACCTACATATCTCACACAAGACACTGCAAAAACTCTAATTCATGCACTTATCTCCTGCATTGACAATTGCAGTTCCTGCCTTACTTGTTTTCCCCGACTCTCACCCCTACGATCTACTTTGTATGAAGTGGCTAGATATATTTTTCTTGCAAATCGTTCCTCATCTGCTGAACCACTCTGTCAGTCTCGCCATTGGTTGCCTGTTTTTCACCGAATCCAATATAAAATACTTCTACTAACATACAAGGCCGTCAACAAAACTGCACCAACATATATCTCACTTATCTCAAAATATCTCCCAGCTCGACACCTCCGTACTGCACAAGATCTGCATCTCTTTTCCACTCTCATCACATCCTCACATTCTCGGGTACAGAAATTTTTTCGAGCTGCACCCACTCTATGGAATTCCCTCCCTCACACACAAGACATTCCTCTGGTCTAGAAACCATTTTCTCTAAAACCCACCTCTTCAGGCAAGCTTATAATATTCCTTAACCACCCTCTTATCCTCCTTATGTTAGCTTATTACCATCCTCTGCACAGTTCATACAAGACAACAACCCTCTGACCAACATTGCTGTGTGACTGATCATATAGCCCAATAAGCACTTTTAGGGGGGTATTCAATTGTATTCCGGATCGAGCGTTCAAAAAATATTACCGTTAATACGATAATCTCTCGCTGAATTTCAGCTCGCAGCTCCCTGAGCCATCAGGGGGGTACAGGGGGTACTGTTGTACCGGGCCCGGGCTCACCAGGGGGCCCGGTATAACAGTACAACACATACTTACCTGGGGGCCCGCTGTCTTGCAGTCCGCTGGTCTCCGCTACTTTGTCTTCAGCCTGGCTGTCACCGTGACAGCTAGGCACCAGAATGCGATCGCAGGGGTGGAGGAATCATTCCCCCTGCGATCATGTGATCTGTCAAGACTGCAAGACAGCGGGCCCCCAGGTAAGTATGTGTTGCTGGGGGGCGCTCATCTGGGGGGGGGGCCCGGTGGGCGCTCATCGGGAGGTTGGCCCGGGAGGTGCTCATCGGGGGGGGGGGGCCGTACTGGGCCCCATGATTTCTGAAGGCGGCCCTGGTAATGAGACCCAAGAAAGAATCCCTCCACTGTCCCAGAAAAGCACCATATTCGCCCCATAACACTGACATGGAAGAGCAGATTCACATGAAGAATCTGCTGGCTGCTTCGCTGTAATGTTAGCAGGTACTCTCCATGTGGGGGCGCTGTAGAGGCATTTAGTACACTGGATGAGTGACATTGTGGATTGGTTGGAGGTCACGCTGGAAAACAAGGAACACGTGGACAGTTCTCAAAACCTGGGTAAGTTTTATTGATACTGTCTCGATTCCGGTGAAACAATAGGTCTGGTAGTCTTTTTGCCACCCTATTTAGTATGAAACTTGTTTTGTGCACACAAAATCTATCGATCTGATTGCAAATTATGGAGGGTCTTATAACCTTTGGGCTAATTCCCATGTCCTATTAACTAATATATAGTTTGTGGCTTTCATCTTCAAGCACTCGTGGTACTGATGTGAGTGACTTCCCTGTACAGCGCTGCGAAATTAGTGGCGCTATATAAATAGCTGCTGATGATGATGATGATGTATGCACGGAATAAGTTAACAGACTCCTGGAATGTATCATGTGTAATTAAGACTGGATGCTGATGTAGATATATAATTAATGCTGTTCCTTGATCCTGTCAGCATAAGTTTATATAGCACGTTTGAGTCACTTCTTGGATATGCTGTGAGGGCATCATCATTGTTTATTTACAAATTCCTTAGCTCCGGACAATCATCATAAAATATGACATATGCATGTTCAGAATCACGAGCACAGTACACTAGCTAACAAGTACATGCAGACAGTTACACCAGATAGCAATGTCAGGTTTAATTACAGAATGGGTGGTACGCAGCCAAGACAGATACGGGCAAGAATTCAGTTTGTGAGTGAGAACAAACAGGAAAGCACTCAGATACCATCAAAGGAACTGACAAAGTATGGACGGGGTGGAAGGACAGTGGACATTCACGAAGACCCTGACCAGATGAGCTCACACTCTAGTTGTAAGCTCTTACGGAGATGTTCACCAAGCACTGATCTTATCAGCTTATGTGTTGGCGTTAAGTATAATACAATGCACCTCTCTCTTGATTACTGAATGCTTCAATAAAAACTACCTTTGTATGTTAAGCATTAAATATATTTTTGGACGAATATAAAGGTAAAACTTGCTGTATTTTAATTTAGATTTTTTATAAAAAAACATTGTTTCTGCTGGCATATATAGATGATCCCATATTATGGTAATTCACAACCGAATTCAAGTAGTGCAGAAAAATATTAGATGTATATTGCACTAATGAGCATAGTGTAAGTGTGACCTTGGCGCTAAATGATCGCTTTACATTGACAATTGTTTACTCTATCGGAATGTCTGGGAGACCCCCCAGACTAGACCCTTCCCGGAGAGCAGATAACTTTTCCTGCCTCCAAGGTGGGAAGGGGGCCCCTACCGGCCTCCAAGGTGGGAAGGGGGCCCCTACCTGCCTCCAAGGTGGGAGGGGACCCCTACCTGCCTCCAAGGTGGGCGGAGACACATCGTCAATACGATAATGACACCATCAAGCCCCACCCACCTCAGTGAGCACCAAGTTGGCATCATCATACACTTTGCCCCACCCACCCTCATGACAAGAATCCCACCATCATAGTCACGCTCACCTCTGGAACTGGAAGCGAGGTATGGAACACAGGCAAGTATGTTTATATTCATTGCAATGTGTAACCTATAAAAAATAACAAAGGTGTTACAGTCATTAAGCGGTAGTAGATATAAATGAGAGGTTGAACCCGTAGCGCTCCAGCTTTTGTGGAACTACAAGTCCCAGCATGACTGCCTTGTAAATCCACAGCAGCTAGAGAACCACAGGTTTCTTAACCTCGATTTAAGGAAACAATAACATACTCAGATGTGTTGGCCAAACAACATTGTGCCGTGTATTTAATTAACTGTGTTGCAAGATAGTAGACATACCACTAATAACATGCAATTAATTATCTAATACTTGTGGTTAAAGAGAATATGTTTTCATAATGTCAGAAAGCCCTTGGCATTGGTACACTTCCAGATGCAAGGTTAATGACATGACTGTAGGATTACTTTATGTAATCTCTGTGAATAATTTGTTTGCAGTTACAGAAGTGAAGATTCTGCCTTTGGAACTGAACCAGCTGATGTCATCACACAACCCGTCTCTGATGCTGCCATCTACCCTTCATAACTCCGAAACTCCGATTCAATTACATGTGGTAAAGGAAAATACAGGACTGGATCATTTTGTCAGAACGGATTTAGTTGTTTTTTTTTTTGTTATTTATATAAAGATGTTCTTGGAAAATTTATTCTGAAAATGTGATGTCAGGAATGTCTCTCATTCAATGCAGCTCCCATAGCAGAGAGAGTCTGCACCCTGGTTTATGTCACAGAGGAGGTATGCTAACGCCCGGTCATACCAGAACCCAGCGCATCTTCTTATCTAGCTGCATGTGATGCCGCTTTCACACAGCCATACTGCAGCTGGCATACAATTAGAGATGAGCGGGCTCGGATATCTGAAATCCGAGCCCACCCGAACGTTGCCGATCCGAGCCGGATCCGAGACAGATCCGGGTATTGGCGCCAAATTCAAATCTGAAACTGAGGCTCTGACTCATAATCCCGTTGTCGGATCTCGCGATACTCGGATCCTATAAATTCCCCGCTAGTCGCCGCCATCTTCACTCGGGCATTGATCAGGGTAGAGGGAGGGTGTGTTAGGTGGTCCTCTGTCCTGCTATATCTCGTGCTGTGCTGTGCTGTGCTGTGTTCTGCTCAGTCCAGTGGAGCTGTGTCCTGTGCTCTGTCCTTCTGAGTTCAGTGGTGCTGCTGGGTCCTGTGCTGTGTCCTGTTCAGTCCAGTGGTGCTGTGTCCTGTGCTCTGTCCTTCTGAGTTCAGTGGTGCTGCTGGGTCCTGTGCTGTGTCCTGTTCAGTCCAGTGGTGCTGTGTCCTGTGCTCTGTCCTTCTGAGTTCAGTGGTGCTGCAAGTCCATTGGTACTGCAATATTACAAAGTTCACTGATTCTGCAGAATAGACTGGGAATTAGTGGAAATGATTGTTATTGAATGTTATTGAGGTTAAGAATAGCGTAGGAGTGAAAATAAACCAAAAAAACTTGATTTTAACACTTTTTATGTTTTTTTCAAAATAAATCCGAATCCAAAACCTTAAATCCGAACCAAAACCTTTCGTCAGGTGTTTTGCAAAACAAATCCGAACCCAAAACCTCAAGCAAATCCGAATCCAAAACACAAAACACGAGACACCAAAAGTGGCCGGTGCACATCCCTACATACAAAGGTGCCTATATATATATATATATATATATATATATATATATCTACCTAAAAAAAAAGAGGAATCTGCTATTCAGCTGACAGTCTGCATGTAAAAGGCTGCAGGCTGCAGACCATTTGGCAGTGCACCTAAGTTCAGAGATACACAGGTCTGAGACATGTGACAAATTAAAAGTATAAAATGTGATTTAACTTACATGCTTTAGAAGTGTGTTTTACATACCTACAGAAGGCTGACGGGGGTGTCACACCTGCAGGGAACTCATTTGTGAAGGCAAAGTGGGAGTGTCGCCTGTCTATCAAGCTAAGGTAGTGGGAGGAATCTCAACTATAAAAGACTGTATGCACACTTGTGCATTGTGACTGATGCCAAACAGTGGCCAGTGTCTAGACAGGAGATTTCTGTTTAGCCAATAATCTCAAAAGGAAAAACATATATACAGTATACTAGTTGAGGTACCCGGCGTTGCCCGTTTTTTAAATCTTCAAGTTAACAATGAGTTGGATATAACTGTCAACATTTTAAAAATAATTTGGATCTTAGAAGCTCTTCTAACTCATTACCATTAGGTGACCGCCCAGTGTCGTTTTTGCTTTTATTTTAAATGTTATCCAAATACATTCAGTGGAAGGCCTAAAACAGGCTACCCAGGTCAAAGCTCTGGTCAGCATACAACAACAGGAGGTCTGACATGGACCCTAACCCCCCGAAAAACCTGGCTAGGATCCAACTGGACCATCTCGCATTGGTTTCATCCCAATTGGTGCAGGGGTTTCCAAATGCATAACCGAACAGACAAACTAAATCCATCCAGTGGAAGGCCCAGAACAGACTCCCCTGGACAAAGTTCTGGCCAGAGTACACTAATGTGAGGTCTGACTGGGACCTCAACCCCATGGTATGTCTTATGGGATCCAATGTTACCAGTCTGTGAAGTTTTGTCCAAATTCATCCAGTGGAAGACTCAGAACAGGCTCCCCTGGACAAAGTTCTGCCCAGCATACACCAACGGGAGGTCCAACATGTACCCTAACCTGGCCAGGATCTAACAAGACCACATCGCGATGGTTTCATTCCAATCTGAATGTAAACAAACCGAATCCATCCAGTGGAGAACCCAGAACAGGCTCCCCGGGTGATAGTGCTGGCCAGTGTACACCAACGGGAGGTCCGATCGGGTCTCTAAACCCACTTAAAATCTGGCCGGGATTCAACTGGACCACGTTGCATTGGTTTTATCCAAATTGGTGAAAGGGTGTCAAAGATATTTGCCTACAAACAAGCAAAGAAGCTTATTCTTTTTTTTATATATATATATATATATATATATATATATATTTATAACAATAGATTTAAAATGTTGCAATAGTTGTCCTTTAATAACATGATGCAAAGTGCCATCATGTGCTGTAGCTCATAGCAATCAGTCAGATGTCAGATTTTAGTTGTGTAGTGTAATTATCATCTGTAACACCCTGGA
This sequence comes from Mixophyes fleayi, assembly GCF_038048845.1. NCBI lineage: Eukaryota > Metazoa > Chordata > Amphibia > Anura > Limnodynastidae > Mixophyes > Mixophyes fleayi. The sequence goes on along the minus strand of NC_134402.1, from coordinate 27,689,448 downwards.
GCTCGGCTTCCTGGGGGTGGTATAAATGTGAGTGGTGGGATTCTTTTCCTCACCTTCGGCATTGTGCCTCCACCAGAATCTTGTCTGACATTCCTGGGTTACAAAAGGAAGGCTGCTTCTGCCAGAGAACAATTCAGAAACCCCTGCCCAACTGTAAAGGTGCTTAGGAGTCCAGGGGGGCAAAGGCAACACTAAATAAAAACCCCTTTCTGGCACCCCCAGGTACTTGCCAGATCCTGAGAGATAGCTATGAAGCACACCGTACCCTTCTCGCCAGCGGTTCGGCAACCACCCCTCGTGTTTGATTCACCTAGCACAACCGCCGGATCCCGCAGGGGAATACAATAAAGGAGTTAAACAGGTTACACACAAAACAACAATGTACAGTACAATGTATTACTGGAGAGGGACCAACTCACCAAAGGTCACAGGACTACTACACATTACAATTCAGGGTCTACACCCTAGGTTCCCAAACTGTGTGCCGCGGCTCCCAGGGGTGCCGCAACGCTGTCACAGGGGTGTCGTGGACAGGAAGAAGGAGTTAAGAAGAAAAAAAAATTACCAATCCGGCGGCGCCCGGGACCCATCCTCCTCCTCCCTCCTCACATATTCAGTGAGAAGCGACAGGAGAGAAGATGCTGGGTCCAGGGCGCCGCAGATTGGTATGGGTTTCTTTTTTTTTTCTTCCTGTCCACGGTGGGATACAGAGGGTGCAGAGCGTGGATGCAGGGGGCACAGAGAGTGTGTAGATGCAGGGGGCACAGAGAGTGTGTAGATGCAGGGGGCACAGAGAGTGTGTAGATGTAGGGGGCACAGAGAGTGTGGAGATGGAGGAGGGCACAGAGAGTGTGTAGATGCAGGGGGCACAGAGAGTGTGGAGATGGAGGAGGGCACAGAGAGTGTGTAGATGCAGGGGGCACAGAGAGTGTGTAGATACAGGGGGCACAGAGAGTGTGTAGATGTAGGGGGCACAGAGAGTGTGGAGATGGAGGAGGGCACAGAGAGTGTGTAGATGCAGGGGGCACAGAGAGTGTGGAGATGGAGGAGGGCACAGAGAGTGTGTAGATGCAGGGGGCACAGAGAGTGTGTAGATACAGGGGGCACAGAGAGTGTGTAGATGCAGGGGGCACAGAGAGTTTGTAGATGCAGGGGGCACAGAGAGTGTGGAGATGGAGGAGGGCACAGAGAGTGTGGAGATGGAGGAGGGCACAGAGAGTGTGGAGATGGAGGAGGACACAGAGTGTGGAGATGGAGGAGGGCACAGAGAGTGTGGAGATGGAGGAGGGCACAGAGAGTGTGGAGATGGAGGAGGGCACAGAGAGTGTGGAGATGGAGGAGGGCACAGAGATTGTGGAGATGGAGGAGGGCACAGAGAGTGTGGAGATGGAGGAGGGCACAGAGAGTGTGGAGATGGAGGAGGGCACAGAGAGTGTGGAGATGGAGGAGGGCACAGAGATTGTGGAGATGGAGGAGGGCACAGAGAGTGTGGAGATGGAGGAGGGCCGTCCTCAAGGCTCAGCCACTGGTGGTCTTGATCCCGGCATCTTCTGGTCACAGTAGCTCTCAACCATTACAAGGGCTCCCTGCTGCTATTCTCTGCTGCTATCCTTCGTTTCTTCGTGTCTTGCTGGCCACTCTGCCCCATCCTCTCTTGTCTCTCGCCGCTGTCGAACTGACAAAATGGCGGCAGGCAGCAGTTTATATAGCTACTAACACGCCAACATCACGTGGCTCACCGCGGCACCAAATATTCAAAATGACAGGCAGGGACCCCTGATTAGCTCCCCGTACCGCGCAATCAGGAACCAGCGGCGAATTGCACTCGGTTCGCCTCCAAGGCCCCGGAGCAGCACTGGAGGGACTCACCAATACTTACATACCCAGGTGAGTCTCCCACACAACTTCGACTATTTTAAATACATTTGACAAATCACACAAGGGATGAAGAGAAAACCATTATGGTGCATTATTGTCTCAATGTAAAGTAATGGGAAGTACCAGGCAGTAAGTAATAAATGGGATGAGGAAGAATAGTGATACTTTAGAGTCAGTGGAGTAACGTGTGTCTAGTGGTGGGTACTGGTGGAATGAAGTGACAGCTGTAAGGGTGAGAAAGGGGCAAGTAGGAGGAGGGGGTGGGGAGCAGGGTGTATGTTATCGGAAGTAGTGAATCTGATTATTCAGAGATTATGTAGGGATGTAGGGCAGTGATAGGCAGGGGCTGGCTGGGCAGGGGGAATCTGCCCCCGCGCTAGTTCCATAATGGGCTACCTGGGGCTGGGTCACTGGCCTACCTGCATTTTTTTCCTTTAATAGGCTGCTGAGCCCTGTCGAGCCCCCCTGGTCTATAAATTGCCAGCCAGCCTATGGTGATAGGCAACCTGATACACTTCAAAGGGCCCCATGGACGGCCCTCTAACCTTCATGAGGGTCACAAGTCAACCCTTAATCTCAGTAATACGTTAAAACAATACATTTGAAGACAGAGACACCTATCTGTAAGTACATATTATCAGGCATTATGAACAAGTGTTACAAGCTGTAACAAACACATCTAACAATAAAGCAGGAAGGAGCTGGGGGCCACAGGTGAAAGCTCGGAGGGCCGCATGTTGCCCATCACTTATGTAGGGATCTACGTGCGGAAGAAGCGATTAGAGAGAAATAGTGTAAATAGACAAATGACTTTGTTAGACCGATATCTTAACACAATGTGTGTTGTGACCAGTTAGAGTTATGAATAAGAATTAGGGATAAGTCGCATAGTAATGTATACAGCGAGTACTTACATCCCGTGTGTGAATATAAATAGATATATGCAGGAGGCTGTAGGACTTTTAGGTTATTTGGGGATAAGTAGCTGTGTGTTGGAAAAATTTAAAAGGGAGAGGTCAATAAAGATATATAAAATAAAGATGTAAATGTAATCAAAGATTAATAAAGATAAAATAAGGGTAATATCAAGCTAAAATAAAAGTAAAGACATCCAAACTGTGTGCAGGTAGCAGCTTCCAGGTCCATACACATCAGTCTGTAGCTTCTTCCTTTTCTTTGCAAAAATATAAGTAAACTCTATGGGCTTGAGTCATTAATACCCCATTCAAACTGCCTCAAAAACTAGGGTTTTTCCTGGGGCTCGGTGGAGGCTCAGTGTAAATGAGTTCAGGGGCATCTACCCTAGTCGGATGACCCGGGTCTCACCGAAACCTATTGTAGAATTAAAAAAAAAAAAAACATCACAAGAGGAGCCAAACAAATGTCCTCTTGTGATGTTGCCAGGGAGACCTCGGAAGACCAGTGTTCAGTGTGAACATGTTCTACCCGGGAATTAGCTGGGGTGTCCTGCACTGTCACCCAGCAATATCCCGGGGTCATAAACCCGGGATATTGTCAGGGGGGCAGTGTGAAAGTGGTATTAGGCGGCATTCTGAGCGCAGAGTGTGTTTGTTTTAAACTGCACGTAACTCTGCATACTCCCGAAGTCAACAAGGAACGGATCTCAAGATACATGTGGTGATGACGATGGGTGTAGGTTCACTCTGCTGTACTACACCAGACATTGCAAGATGCGTACAATACCAATGTGGAATATAAAATCTCAAAAGAACGCATACAAAAAATATACATAATCCATTAATGTTACATGTCAATACTATAGTCATTTATGATTATATATGGAAACTAGGGATGTGCACCGGCGACTTTTGAGGTCTCGTGTTTTGTGTTTTGGATCCGGATTTTCGTTATTTTTGAGGTTCGGATTTGTCTCGCAAAACACTTGACGAAAGGTCTCGGTTCGGATTTAAGGTATTGGATTCGGATTTTTTTTGAAAAAAACATAAAAAGTTTAAAAATCAAGTTTTTGGGCTTATTTTCACTCCTAGGCTATTATTAACCTCAATAACATTCAATAACAAGCATTTCCACTAATTTACAGTGTATTCTGAACACCTCACAATATAGTTATTAGTCCAAAACGTTGCAACAAGGTATCTTTCTGGACTGCGTAGAGGAGTGGGTCACCACAATATATATTAAAAACCCTGAACTTTTATGAATCGCACCAATAAATGTACCTGGACTGCGTAGAGGAGTGGGTCACCACAATATCTTAAAAACCCTGAACTTTTATGATTCGCACCAATAAATGTACCTGGACTGCGTAGAGGAGTGGGTCACCACAATATCTTAAAAACCCTGAACTTTTATGATTCGCACCAATAATTGTACCTGGACTGCGTAGAGGAGTGGGTCACCACAATATCTTAAAAACCCTGAACTTTTATGATTCGCACCAATAATTGTACCTGGACTGCGTAGAGGAGTGGGTCACCACAATATCTTAAAAACCCTGAACTTTTATGATTCGCACCAATAATTGTACCTGGACTGCGTAGAGGAGTGGGTCACCACAATATCTTAAAAACCCTGAACTTTTATGATTCGCACCAATAATTGTACCTGGACTGCGTAGAGGAGTGGGTCACCACAATATATTAAAAACCCTGAACTTTTATGATTCGCACCAATAATTGTACCTGGACTGCGTAGAGGAGTGGGTCACCACAATATCTTAAAAACCCTGAACTTTTATGATTCGCACCAATAATTGTACCTGGACTGCGTAGAGGAGTGGGTCACCACAATATCTTAAAAACCCTGAACTTTTATGATTCGCACCAATAATTGTACCTGGACTGCGTAGAGGAGTGGGTCACCACAATATCTTAAAAACCCTGAACTTTTATGATTCGCACCAATAATTGTACCTGGACTGCGTAGAGGAGTGGGTCACCACAATATCTTAAAAACCCTGAACTTTTATGATTCGCACCAATAATTGTACCTGGACTGCGTAGAGGAGTGGGTCACCACAAGATATATTAAAAACCCTGAACTTTTATGATTCGCACCAATAAATGTACCTGGACTGCGTAGAGGAGTGGGTCACCACAATATCTATTAAAAACCCTGAACTTTTATGAATCGCACCAATAAATGTACCTGGACTGCGTATAGGAGTGGGTCACCACAAGATATCTTAAAAACCCTGAACTTTTATGAATCGCACCAATAAATGTACCTGGACTGCGTAGAGGAGTGGGTCACCACAATATATATTAAAAACCCTGAACTTTTATGATTCGCACCAATAAATGTATCTGGACTGCGTAGAGGAGTGGGCACTGGGCACCACAATAAAATATATAAAAAACCTTCAACAGATCTGCATTACACTACACATACGGCTGCTCCTCCATCCTCTCCATCATATACATGTTGGAGTTTTAGCGTGTGACAACCTCTTGTTTTTGATAATGTCAGTGCATTTGGAATATTTTTCAATTTGCCCCACACCACTGAATGTACTTTATCTATGATACGCAATACGCATCTATCTATCTTGACTGCGTAGTGTGGTGGCCCCGGTACACAATTTGGTACCGAGGCCACAATATAATTAAAAAACCCTCCACGTGTCGGAATTCCACCAAACAAGTATCTGGACTGCATAGTGGGGTGGCCCCGGTACCCAATTTGATACCGGGGCCACAATACCTCCTCCAAACATGCTACAGACAATTCGTCATTGAGAGACCCCAGACAGACAGGGTCGAAGTGCTATTGTTTGACTTTGTAAACCCAAAAAAATGTCCCTGTTGCACATAGTCGTGCAATGAAGACTGACTTTTTCATTTAAAGGCACGATCTTTAAAGTGTAGTGTTTGTAAGTCTAAGTCATATTATACTTTTGGTAAAATTGGGTTTTTTTGTTCCTCTTTATGGTAATTAATTAGTAATAGAATTAAAGTAGGAAATAGAATTAAATAGAATTAAAGTAGGAAATAGAGTGGTATAGAGTTGTAGTGTGGTATAGATAGAGTGGTCCACACAATATAATAATAAAACCCTCAACTGGTCTGAATTCCACCAAACAAGTATCTTGACTGCGTAGTGTGGTGGCCCCGGTACACAATTTGGTACCGAGGCCACAATATAATTAAAAAACCCTCCACGTGTCGGAATTCCACCAAACAAGTATCTGGACTGCATAGTGGGGTGGCCCCGGTACCCAATTTGATACCGGGGCCACAATACCTCCTCCAAACATGCTACAGACAATTCGTCATTGAGAGACCCCAGACAGACAGGGTCGAAGTGTTATTGTTTGACTTTGTAAACCCAAAAAAATGTCCCTGTTGCACTTGCACATAGTCGTGCAATGAAGACTGACTTTTTCATTTAAAGGCACGATCTTTAAAGTGTCAGAAAGAGAGAGAAGACACAGGAGAGGAGAGTTGTAGCTGGGGACCTGGGGTGGAAGCTCCCAGGCTCCCCCAGCATTGCCTGGAAGTCTGAGCGTGGTGACTGAGCCAGGGCAAGGAATGTGTGCCCTGGATGAGGGGGAGAACTCCATGCCACTATAGTGAACCCAAGAGAGAGGGGGACACTGCACATGGAAGAGGCCCTGGAGTGAGGGCTGCTACAAGAGGCATGGTAGCTGTAGTGTCAGATCCTGAGGCTGAGAGTACACAGAGTGACGTGTCAGAGCACAGGAGACATTATCCCCGCAGAGGAGGGATGAGCTGCAGTTGAGAGGTATGTTGTTGAAATAGGACATGCACACTTTAACAAACCAATCATTTCAGCGACAGGGCCTACCAAACAACTTTGACTGAAATGATTGGTTTGTTTGGGCCCCCACACCAAAAAAGCTATTCATCTCTCCCTGTACAGACTAAACAGGCTCTACTGAGGCAAGATGTCGTCCTCATCCTCAACCTCTGATTCCTCTCCCCCTACAGTGTCTACTTCCTCCTCATCACACATTATCAATTCGTCCCCGCTGGACTCCACAACCACAGGTCCCTCTGTAGTATCTGGAGGGCAGTGCTGTACTTCATTGAGGAATTGATTATTCATTTTTATAAACATCATTTTTTCAACGTTGTGAGGAAGCAACCTCCTTCGCCGCTCACTGACCAGGTTCCCCGCTGCACTAAAAACTCTTTCCGAGTACACACTGGAGGGGGGACAACTCAGGTAAAATAGAGCCAGTTTGTACAGGGGCTTCCAAACTGCCTTTTTTTCCTGCCAGTAACAATATGGACTGTCTGACATGTCTACTTGGATGGTGTCAGCAAAGTAATCATCCACAATTTTTTCTATTGTCACAGCATCCAATGCAGCGAGAGTAGACATGTCTGCAATGGTTGGCAGGTCCTTCAGTCCGGACCAGATGTTATCAGCATCCCCGCCAGTGCCTCTTTTGGGAAAACTGAGCTTTTTCCTCGCAGCCATAGATGTGGAAGAAAATGAGGGTGGAGCTGTTGGCATGTCACGGTCCTCTTCAGAGGACAATCTCCTGATCAGCAGGTCTTTGCACCGCTGTAGACTTGTGTCCGCCGGAAACAGAGACACAACATACGCTTTAAACCGAGGATCGAGCACGGTGGCCAGAATGTATTCCTCTGACTTTAAAAGAGTGACCACCCTCGGATCCTGGCAAAGCGTACGAAGGGCTACATCCACAAGAGCTACATGCTTGGTGTAATCGCAATGGCTTACCAGCTCCTCCCTCACTTTCTCCAGCTGCTTCTGCAACAGCCTGATCAGGGGAATGACCTGACTCAAGCTGGCAGTGTCGGAACTGACTTCTCGTGTGGCAAGTTCAAATGGCTGCAGAACCTTGCACAACACGGAAATCAGTCTCCACTGCGCTTGACTCAGGCGCATCCCCACTCCTTTGCCTATGTCGTAGGTGGCTGTGTAGGCCTGAATGGCCTTTTGCTGCTCCTCCATCCTCTGCAGCATATAGAGGGTGGAGTTCCAGCGCGTCACAACCTCTTGTTTGAGGTGATGGCAGGGCAGGTTCAAGCTTTTTTGATGTGCCTCTAGTCTGCGGTAGGCACTGGCTGAATGCCGAAAGTGTCCAGCAATTTTGCGGGCCACCGCAAGCATCTCCTGCACACCCCTGTCACTCTTGAGGTAATGCTGCACCACCAAATTAATGGTGTGGGCAAAACATGGGACGTGCTGGAAATTGCCCATATTTAATGCCCGCACAATGTTACTGGCATTGTCTGACACCACAAATCCCCATGAGAGTCTAAGTGGGGTAAGCCACTGGGAGATAATTTCCCTCATTTTCTCTAATATGTTGTCAGCGTTGTGCCTCTTATTAAAGCCTGTAATGCACAATGTTGCCTGCCTTTGCATGAGCAGCCATTTTGTAGATGCTGCTACTGATGCAGCTGTTGCTGTTGCTGCGGAAGGGGATGCATCTACCCAGTGGGCTGTCACAGTCATATAGTCCTTCGTTTGCCCAGAACCACTTGTCCACATGTCCGTGGTTAAGTGGACAGTGGGTACAACCGCATTTTTAAGAGCACTGAGGACACTTGATCGTACTTCTCTGTACATTTTTGGTATCGCCTGCCTAGTGAAGTGGAATCTCGAGGGGATTTGGTACCGGGGACACAATACCTCCATCAACCCTCTAAATCCCACTCCACTGATGGCGGACACCGGGCGCACGTCTAACACCAACATTGCAGTTACAGCCGCAGTTATACGCTTTGCAATAGGGTGACTACTATCGTATTTGGTGGTCATGGCAAACGACTGTTGGACGGTCAATTGTTTGGTGAAAGACTTAGCGGTCTTACGACTTCCCCTCTGGGAAGATGACCGACTAACAGCAGCAACAGCAGCAGTGGCAGTAGTAGGCGTACCGCTGCAGGATTCCTCGGATGAATCCCGTATTGAGGAGGACTCAGTCTGGCTGCTGACTTGGGCTGCAGGACTGAATCTGATGGAGATTGTGGAGGAAGTTGACGAGGAGGGTGTTGCTGGTGTGTATCCAACTGGACCACGGGATTTAGGTGTCCCTGTACCGATGAGGGTCCTAGCCCCAGTTCCTGAACTAACCACTGAACTATGAAGGTTATTCAGGTGACGTATAAGGGAGGATGTTCCTAGGTGGGCAAGATCCTTACCCCTGCTTATTTGAGCTTTACATAAGCTACATATTGCCATACATTGGTTGTCTGGATTTGGATAAAAATAACTCCAGACCGAAGAGGTGCATTTTTTGGTCTTCTGACCAGGCATGACGATGGGCTTTTTCATCCCATGGACATCAGCTGTTTCCCCCCCTGGTGCCTCATTTACAATAACCACATCACCATCCTCATCATCAAGTTCCTCCACAGCGCCAGCTACATCATCAATAGCCTCCTCCCGAGCCACCTCTTCCCGTACAGTGATGGGAAGGTCAGGCTTGACAACCACCAACACCCTTGGACTCGCCTTGGGGATTTGTGATAATTTCTCTTTAGAAGGCAGAGTTGTTTGCTGTTTTGTTGCTGACAGCATAACTCTCTTCAATTTTTTGTAGGGGGGGGGAGGAGGAGGAGGGCTAAGATCCGTGGGTGAAGCTGAACCACTAGTCATGAACACGGGCCAGGGCCTAAGCCGTTCCTTGCCACTCCATGTCGTAAATGGCATATTGGCAACTTTACGTTTCTCCTCAGATGATTTTAAGTTTCTCTTTTTGCTACTTTTTCTTAACTTGGGCTTTTTGGATTTTACATGCCCGGTACTACGAGATTGGGCATCGGGCTTGGAAGACGACGTTGATGGCATTTCATCGTCTATGTCATGACTAGTGGCAGCAGCTTCAGCATTAGGAGGAAGTGGGTCTTGATCTTTCCCTACTTTATCCTCCAAATTTTTGGTCTCCATTATATGTAGCACAAGATACTGCAGAATGTGTGAACTTGGTAATATTGCAGTACCAATGGACTTATACTGCTGGATTGGTTTTGCAAATTTGGTTATAATTATTATTTTTTATTTTTTTTTTAAATTTTTTATTTTTTTTTACTTTTTTCTTATTTTTAAAAAACTTGGGAATAGTGGGGAAATAACTATGCCCTTAGAAGCACAGAGCACAGGACACAGCACCACTGGACTGAACAGGACACGGCACAGGACCCAGCAGCACTACGGAACTCAGCAGGACAGAGCACAGGACACAGCACCACTGGACTGATACTGCAGAATGTGTGAACTTGGTAATATTGCAGTACCAATGGACTTATAATGCTGGATTGGTTTTGCAAATTTGGTTATAATTATTATATATTTTTTTTTTTTTTAAATTTTTTTTTTTTTTTTACTTTTTTTTTATTTTTTAAAAACTTGGGAATAATGGGGAAATAACTATGCCCTTAGAAGCACAGAGCACAGGACACAGCACCACTGGACTGAACAGGACACGGCACAGGACCCAGCAGCACTACGGAATTTAGCAGGACAGAGCACAGGACACAGCACCACTGGACTGATACTGCAGAATGTGTAAACTTTGTAATATTGCAGTACCACTGGACTTTTACTGCTGAATGTGTGAACTTGGTAATATTGCAGTACCAATGGGCTTATACTGCAGGATTGGTTGTGAAAATTTTGTGGTAATTAAAAAATATTAAAGTAGTTTTTGGTATTTTTTAAAAAAACTTTTTTTTATTTTTTTAAACACAGGGGAATATTGGGGAAATAACTATGCCCTTAGAAGCACAGAGCACAGGACACAGCACCACTGGACTGAACAGGACACAGCACAGGACCCAGCAGCACCACTGACCTCAGAAGGACAGAGCACAGCACACAGCACCACTGGACTGATACTGCAGAACACAGCACAGCACAGCACAGCACAGCACAGCACAGCACAGCACTAAACAGCACAGCACAGCACAGCACTAAACAGCACAGAACTAAACAGCACAGAACTAAACAGCACAGAACTAAACAGCACAGAACTAAACAGCACAGAGGACCACCTAACACACCCTCCCTCTACCCTGATCAATGCCCGAGTGAAGATGGCGGCGACTAGCGGGGAATTTATAGGATCCGAGTATCGCGAGATCCGACAACGGGATTATGAGTCAGAGCCTCAGTTTCACTTTTGAATTTGGCGCCAATACCCGGATCTGTCTCGGATCCGACTCGGATCCGCAACGTTCGGGTGGGCTCGGATTTCAGAAATCCGAGTGCGCTCATCCCTAATGGAAACTTTAAAAAAAATGTTTTTTTTTGCTTTGTTTTTCTTGAAAAACATTTATTAGGCTGTCCTTAATGTCTACTGTACATAACAGACATTTATACAGTTGCTTCTGATTGCAGACACATGTTATAGCATGTATACGATACTGACATCACTAGGACTCGGGACTTAGACTAGCCCTGTAGCTGGAACAAGAGATACGGCAGAAAATCAGCGTAGTTCTGTGTGCGCCTCAACCTGATTTGCACAAGAACGCCCTTACTGCACATTGCCTACGTGAATCCACCACTTTCATACCCCATTCCCTCCCCGAAATCGTAGGCTGTAGTAAGTGTCGTTTGCGCCTGAAGATGACTTGGACGTGGCTGCGTTCCGTTGTGTATCGTCCGATTCTGAGCATGTGAGAGTGAGTTTGTGGATGATACACACAAAATCGGCAGATACGTTCCTTAATGACTCTGGCCCTATGGGGTAAATGCATCAAACTTTTTGAAAAGGAAAAGTGGAGGTGTTGCCCATAGCAACCGATCAGATTTTAACTATCATATTCTAGAATGTACTCTTATATGTTTTAAATGCTTGTTAATTTAGGAAAAAGTTCATCACAAACAGGTCTGACAAGCCTATTTGACAAGGATTTATGCTATTTATATGGGCTTCAGATTATAAGAGAAGGAGCCTGAACAGGGCCTGATGCAGAGTACTAGGCCAGTTTGTCTTGCATGAAATTGCTCTGTTCATGCCCAGATAATTGGCCACACATATATGTACCCATGCAGATTTCTATTTTTCTGGCACACACACCTTAAAGCAGTGTTTTTCAAACTGGTTTCCTCAGAGCCCCAAGGGGTGTGTCAAGTTTTCCCGCAAGATGAAAATGCGGGAAAGTCGGAATTTTGGTTTGGAGGTCCTAAATTTGTATATACGAATAAAAATTTGTCTGGCAACATTCAACACTAACCCATTACACCACTGTTAGCTTGCTGCTTCACTCCAAATGATTCCTAGCACCACCCCTGATGACTTATCACCAATTGCTGTGCTGGATGTACTATGCCTCGCTTTGCTAAGCTATGATTTCTCCACCTTTCCACAGAAGCAGATGACAACACCTCACAACGGACCTGTCAGACAAATTAATGTTGGTATTTGTATTTTATTTTTTACCAATAACTCAAATATATATTTCCAGTTAAGGTACCAAAAATTTATAGCCCAGCTTTGCAGGGGATATGCGCAGGTAAGTCTTACTCAGTACGTTCTGTATCTTTTTTAAGGTTTTGCTCCACTTTGAAGCCATCCTTGAGATCTCAGGTGAGTGTTTCCTCTGGTTTGCGGTTGTCAGGGCTGTTGATATTGTGGCTTTTGGGTTCAGTATCTTGGACCTTTCTGACTATGGGACAGATTGATTAAGGAATGTAAATGCCGATATGTGCCGCATGTCGCGTAAAATTGCTCTGCGCATGTCCAGAAATGAACCATGCACCAGAGAACACAGCAGAATTCATCTTCAAGCACAAATGACTCTTTCTACAGATCTAATGACACTAAGGGCTAGATTTACTAAGCTGCGGGTTTGAGAAAGTGGGGATGTTGCCTATGACAACCAATCAGATTCTAGCTGTCATTTTGTAGAAGGTACTAAATAAATGAAAGCTAGAATCTGATTGGTTGCTATAGGCAACATCCCCACTTTTTCAAACCCGCAGCTTAGTAAATCTAGCCCTAAGAGTAGTGGTTTGCAGGTTAACACTGCAAAAACAAGTAAGTAGAGAGCAGCACAATTTCCCAACTGTCCTGATTCAGGCACGACAGTATTGATTTCGGCGAGCTGTCCTGCAGAGTTAGGACTGTGTCCTGATTGCATGGGCATTCAACTGGTATCTTCCACTTCACTTTGGTCTCCCAAGTCACCGCGGCCAGCATCTCTTATACCAGCGGAGAAGGGATTTAATGATGTGGGTGGTCTATGCACTGATGACATCATCAGCGGTAGTCATTAGCGCTCTCCTCCTTTCCACACGGAGTAGCGGAGGTATAAATTGCTGTGAAGACCAAAGCCGCCCTCCATCAGACATCGCGATAGGTAGGAACATGTGGGGGGCAGAGAGACTTCAGGATTATGTGACAAGAGGAGAATGGTGAGGGGAGCATATGTGACAAGGGGAGAGTGGGGAGGTCACATGCAAGGTACCCCCCCCCACACACACACCACCACAACGCTTTTGTTAAATATTTTACCTTACCATCCCTTTGTTGCGACATAGCCCTACTCTTACACATAGGCCCAATAAATTCATTAAACACCCCCACTGACTCTCACCCAATGAAATGTGACTTATAATTAGAGATGGGCGGGTCCGGTTCTCCGAGAACCGAACCCACCCGAACTTTGGGTATCCGAGTACCGAGCTGAGCAGCTCGGTACTCTCCCGCCCATTCCGAATCCAAATCGAGGCCGAACGTCATTGTGACGTCGTCGGATCTCGGGGCTCGGTTCTCGCGATACTTCAACTTTATAAATACACGCCTCCACAGCAATCCATCGCCATTTGACAGAGGGAGAGAGCAGGGTGTAGTCATAGGCTAATTAGAGCAGGGACAGAGAATACAATATTGTTCTTGCAATTGCTCTAACCAAAATCGCTAGTGCAGAGAGGAGGATAGAGGTTTATTATTTTTTCTTCATATTTGGCACTCCCCAGCGCTTTTGGGGTGTCCCCCATAATTGTGCATTAATATTTCTGGCTGTCAAAAGTCATATCTGTCAGCAGTATCTACTAAATAATTTTTAGCACTCCTCAGTGCTTTTGGGGTGTCCTCCCTAATTGTGCATTAATATTTCTGGCTGTCAAAAGTCATATCTGTCAGCAGTATCTACTAAATAATTTTTAGCACTCCTCAGTGCTTTTGGGGTGTCCTCCCTAATTGTGCATTAATATTTCTGGCTGTCAAAAGTCATATCTGTCAGCAGTATCTACTAAATAATTTTTATCACTCCTCAGTGCTTTTGGGGTGTCCTCCCTAATTGTGCATTAATATTTCTGGCTGTCAAAAGTCATATCTGTCAGCAGTATCTACTAAATAATTTTTAGCACTCCTCAGTGCTTTTGGGGTGTCCTCCCTAATTGTGCATTAATATTTCTGGCTGTCAAAAGTCATATCTGTCAGCAGTATCTACCAAATAATTTTTAGCACTCCTCAGTGCTTTTGGGGTGTCCTCCCTAATTGTGCATTAATATTTCTGGCTGTCAAAAGTCATTTCTGTCAGCAGTATCTACTAAATAATTTTTAGCACACCTCAGTGCTTTTGGGGTGTCCTCCCTAATTGTGCATTAATATTTCTGGCTGTCAAAAGTCATATCTGTCAGCAGTATCTACTAAATAATTTTTAGCACTCCTCAGTGCTTTTGGGGTGTCCTCCCTAATTGTGCATTAATATTTCTGGCTGTCAAAAGTCATATCTGTCAGCAGTATCTACTAAATAATTTTTAGCACTCCTCAGTGCTTTTGGGGTGTCCTCCCTAATTGTGCATTTATATTTCTGGCTGTCAAAAGTCAAATCTGTCAGCAGTATCTACTAAATAATTTTTAGCACTCCTCAGTGCTTTTGGGGTGTCCTCCCTAATTGTGCATTTATATTTCTGGCTGTCAAAAGTCATATCTGTCAGCAGTATCTACTAAATAATTTTTAGCACTCCTCAGTGCTTTTGGCGTGTCCTCCCTAATTGTACATTAATATTTCTGGCTGTCAAAAGTCATAACTGTCAGCAGTATCTACTAAATAATTTTTAGCATTTCCCAGTGGTTTGCGCTCAGAATGGATTCAAAGCAGTCCACATATGATCTGAATGAGCAACCAGGTTCTGTCACCAGTCCTGATGTTAGTGTTCCCAGTACGTCATCTGGCCAAGGCGATGTCAAACAACAGAGTGTTTTCAAATTAGTGCAAAAAACAAAAACAAAAATTTTTTTTACTGTATTGAAGCGAAAAAGAAGTGTAACTGAGCAAAAGTTAAGTGACGATAAAAAAAAAATTGCAAGCATGCCATTCTACACACGCAGTGGCAAAGAGAGAATGAGGCCTTCACCTTTGGCTATTAGTGGCAGATCCCAAAAAGTTACCCAGCCTACAATTGGTGCACAACTACTGTTACGCGTCAAAGCCGAGCTGCAAGATAACAGTGAGGCATTACAGGAGAATATTTGCTCTGATTCACAAATGACAACAATCCCTGTGGAGAGTCCATCCAACAGTGGGATGTCTAATCGTGAGCATTCTGCTGATGTGTGCCTTAATAGCCCGAGTGTAGCCGGTGATACCCAAATTGAGGATGCCACTTTGGAATTAGAAGAGGATGAGGGGGAGATTTGTGTAGGCGACGAGGGCGCTAATGAGGATGTTGATGAGGATGAGGTTGTTTGTGTAAGTCCTGCACCAGTGGCAGCAGTTCTGGCACGTGACAAGAAAAAGGCCATTGTCATGCCTGGGCATAAAACAAAAAAATCCACTTCTTATGTGTGGAATTATTTCTACCCAAATCCAGACAACAATTGTATAGCCATTTGTAGTGTATGTGAAGCCACAGTCAGTCGAGGGAGGGACCTTAACCATCTTGGAACCTCGTCTATGTTACGCCATTTAACGAGAGTTCATGGCAAAGTGTTGGGAAAAGCTGAAAGTTCTTCCCAAAAGAATACAAGCACTCCCTCATCAGCTAAGACCCTCCGCTCACCGACATACCGACGGCTACAAAATACACCCACCACACCATCCTCATCAATATCCTCAGTAGCGCTCGGAGTTAGCCCGGCATCCCACTTAAGGCTGGATGACTCCGGCACTATTATTGATTCCTCTAAAGAAAGCGTTAGTCCTGCTGCTGCTGTTGCTGCTGCTGGGGGTGAATCGTCATCCCAGAGGCAGGTTAATAAAATGAGCAGTCCTACATTTCAGCCATTAACTGTGAAACAATCATTTGCGAGGGGAAGCAAATATGACAGCAGTCACCCAGTCGCCAAGCGAATCACAGACGCCATGGCTGCAATGTTAGTGTTAGATCTGCGTCCAATCTCCACAATAAACGCAGCTGGTTTTTCACAGTTAATTGAGGTTTTGTGTCCGCGTTACAGAATTCCATCGCGACACCATTTCTCCCGTAAAGCTATTCCACAACTATACCAAAAAGTGTGTAAAAATGTAGAGATTGCGCTGAAAAATGCCATTCTGCCCACTGTTCACTTAACCACAGATATGTGGACAAGTGGAAGTGGCCAAACCAAAGACTATATGACTGTGACAGCCCACTGGGTTGGTCATTCACCTTCACCAGCAGGAACAGCAGCAGCATGTACACCACTACGTAACATTTGTCACGGGCAGGCCACTCTTTGTATCACCGGCTTCACTAACAGGCATACGGCTGACAATTTGTTACGCAAACTGAGAGATGTGATTGATGCATGGCTTATACCACTCGGACTCTCCCCAGGGTATGTCATTTCAGATAACGCCAACAATATAGTGCGAGCATTACAGCTGGGTGATTTCCAACATATTCCCTGTTTTGCTCACACCATCAACTTGGTGGTGCAGAGCTTCCTACGAAATAACCGTGAGGTGCAGGAGATGCTTTTGGTGGCCAGTAAAATTTCAGGCCATTTCAGGCATTCAGCCACAGCATGTAGGAGATTACAGCAGCTCCAAGAGCAGTTTAACTTGCCCTGCCACCAACTTAAGCAAGAGGTGGTAACTCGGTGGAATTCCACCCTGTACATGCTTCAGAGGATGGAGGAACAGCGCAAAGCCATCCAAGCATATTGCACAAGTCATGACATTGGGAAAGGAGGGGGGATGTATTTCACTCTTGCACAGTGGGGAATCCTTTCAGTGCTGTGCAAGGTGCTGAAACCATTTGAAGTTGTGACATGTGAGGTCAGTGCAGACTCTGCTAGTTTGAGCCAAGTCATTCCTTTAATTAGACTATTGGAAAAGCAGCTTGAGAAAATGAAGGAGGAGCTGAAAGCAAGCAATTCAGCAAAGTATGTTGGCCTTGTCGATCAAGTACTTAATTCGCTTCACAATGATCCTCGAGTTATTAAGATCTTGAACTCGGATCAGTACGTTTTGGCCACTGTGCTTGATCCAAGGTTTAAAACCTACATTGAGTCTTTACTTGTAAATGAGCGAGATGTGAACTTCTGCAAGGAGCTATTGCTCAGCAAGTTGGCCGCTGAACTGGGCCTCGGCTTGACAACGTGTCCTCCTTCACTTTCTCAAGCTGTTGCTCGTAAAAAATTAAATTTCCAAAAAAGAAGCAGGGAAGACACAGGGGGCAGACCAGAACAATTTAACATCTGGGGTGGTTTGAAGGATTTTTCAAAAAAATGTGTCACTTTGCCCATAACTCCATCCAATATGAGTATAAACATGCAAAGGATGGTGGAGGATTACTTTCAAGAGGTAGTTGATATGGAAATGTCAGACAGTCCCTTTCCTTACTGGGAAGAAAAGCAGGCCATTTGGAAACCCATGTACAAACTTGCTTTGCAATACCTAAGCTGCCCACCCTCCAGTGTGTACTCTGAACGAGTGTTCAGCACAGCAGGGAACTTAGTCAGTGATCGCCGTAGAAGGTTACTTCCCAAAAATGTGGAGAAAATGATGTTTATAAAAATGAACTACATCTTCCACGAGGAAGGCCTTCACCATCCAAGACATCCAAGCACTGACTGTTCTCTAATGGCGGATTCAAGCGGCGATGAATTGATAGTCTGTGATGATGACGTACACACTGATGAGGGTGAGGATTAAGCTGAAGATGATGCTGATAACATCTTTTTAAAACTTTCTATGTAAGTGTAGGGTGCAATTTACCCCCAAAGAGGAAAGGGACTTGTGGCATTTCCATATCACATACCATCTTGAAAGGCTGCTGTTAGGGCAATTTATCCTTAAGGGTAGGGTGTCATAGACAGAGTGACCCTAAACTGGCTTTGTCCATTTTTCATAATATTGTACAGTCTATAATGGCTGAATTTTTGGGTATTTTATACAAGTGGAGGGGGGCCTAGAGAGACAGAAACCAAACTGGCTTTTTCCATGTCAATTAATATTGTACAGTCTATAATGGCTGAATTTTTTGGTATTTTATACAAGTGGAGGGGGGC
Organism: Mixophyes fleayi; assembly: GCF_038048845.1. Classification (NCBI taxonomy): domain Eukaryota; kingdom Metazoa; phylum Chordata; class Amphibia; order Anura; family Limnodynastidae; genus Mixophyes; species Mixophyes fleayi. Next base: position 27,671,198 of record NC_134402.1, on the reverse strand, counting down.
CTAGAGAGACAGAGTGACCCCAAACTGTCTTTCTCCATGTCAATTAATATTGTACAGTCTATAATGGCTGAATTTTTTAGTATTTTATACAAGTGGAGGGGGGCCTAGAGAGACAGAAACCAAACTGGCTTTCTCCATGTCAATTAATATTGTACAGTCTATAATGGCTGAATTTTTTGGTATTTTATACAAGTGGAGGGGGGCCTTGAGAGACAGAAACCAAACTGGCTTTTTCCATTTCTTTACATATTTAACTATAAGTGTAGGGTGTAATATACATTCAAAGACGATGGCTGCATTGCCAATATGCATAGATGGAGAGGAAGACAATCTGTTTTGTGTGTAGAATAGGCCTACCAACGAAGAATTAAACTGTTTTTTTGAATGATTTATTACCTCAACAATTAGATTAATTGTCTCTAAAACAGTTGGAGCACTAAATTGGGTTAATTTAGGCCCAAAAACATGGATTTTCCAAAAAAATAGCAAAACAAAACCAAACAAAACCAAAACCAAAACCAAAACACGCAATGGCGGTTTTGCAAAACCAAAACCAAAACCAAAACACGACGGTAATCCAGATCCAAAACCGAATCCAAAACCAAAACACGGGGGTCAGTGACCATCTCTACTTATAATGGTAAAACATAGACCTGTTACTGTGCTCCTTGCATGATTGGGTTATAGGCATAAATTAAACACATGGTACCCAGAATGCTCCACTAGAGAAGACATCACGCTGGACAAGTAGGGCAATATGATCAGCAGGTTTTCTCGGAGCAGGCGGTATACATAATGTTAGTTATATATAGTATATAGTTAGGGTCGCCCAAAAGAATTATGGGCCCCTTACAATTTTTGATGATGGGCGCACCTCTTCTTACGGGATGAGTTTGAAAAATCTCTGACCCGCGTGCAGATCTGCTTTTGTGGTAGAGGTCAAGTGCCGGGATATCATGGAGATGGCAATGCAGACTTGGGATATATGCCACCCGAGTGTATGGTTGTCAAGGCAAGACAGAGGGTTAGAATTAGAGATGCTCACTGACCCCCCGTGGACTGGTTTTGATTTTGGTTTTGGATCTGGATTAACTTTTGGTTTTGGCAAAACCGCCCTCGTGTGTTTTGGTTCTGGTTTTGGATTTTTTAGAAAAAATCCTAAAATATGCTAAAATCACATAATTTTGCTCTTTTTGGTTCCTACATTATTATTAAGCTCAATAACACTAATTTCAAGTAATTTGCAGTCAATTTTGACCACTTCACAGATCACAATATTATTTTCATACACTTTCGGAAAAATACTGTGGCGACCTGGCTGGATGGTAAGCAACAGATCAATGACACAAACACACAGCAGTTCCTACCACATCTAGGGCACACAGCAGTGGCAGAAAAAATCAGACGACATAACAATGACGTTTTGCCTCGTTTTCAAATCCAAGGGCGCGCGACAGTACCGGCTCGACTCGACTCGATACTCGGATCTGCTAAGTTCGGGTATGTTTGGTTCTCGGGGAACCGAGCCTGAGCATCTCTATTTAGAATGTAGGCAACTTAATAAAAAATGTCTTCATAAGTTCTTGTAAGAGTAGCCACTGAGACCATGGGCTCCCGATATGTAACATAGTAACATAGTTGATGAGGTTGAAAAAAGACACCAGTCCATCAAGTTCAACCTATTTTGGATCTCCTGCGATCCTGCACTTATATTTGAAATTGATCCAGAGTAAGCAACAGCCAATCTGTTTCAATTGTGAAAATCCCCCCAGACCCAATATTGCAGTCCAATTTTTACCCTATATCCACTACTATCCTTCATTTTAATTAACGGTCGTATCCCTGGACACACCTTTCCGCTAAAAATTTGTCTAACCCTTTCTTAAACATATCTATTGAATCTGCCATCACAACCTTCCCTGACAATGAATTCCATACCTTGACTGCCCTTACTGTAAAGAACCCCTTCCTTTGCTGGTTGTGAAATTTCCTCTCCTCTAACCTTAGGGGATGACCACGTGTCCTGTGTATGGTCCTTGGGGCAAAAAGTTCCCATGAAAGCTCTCTGTATTGACCCCTAATGTATTTGTACATAGTAATCATATCTCCCCTTAGACGCCTCTTTTCTAAAGTAAACATGCCTAAACTGGCTAACCTTTCCTCATAACTTAATGACTCCATACCCTTTATCAATTTTGTCGCCCTTCTCTGAACCCTTTCTAGTTCCAAATTATCTTTTTTATAGAGTGGTGCCCAGAACTGTACTGCATATTCAAGATGGGGTCTTACCAACGATTTATACAGTGGCAAAATTACACTGTCTTCCCTTGCATCTATTTTTATGGATGCCAATACTTTGTTTGCCCTTGCAGCTGCTGCTTGACATTGAGCACTATTGCTAAGTCTACTGTCAATGAGTACTCCCAAATCCTTTTCCATTATAGATTCTCCTAAATTAATTGCATTTAATTTATACATTGCGTTCTTGTTTTTGATCCCTGAATGCATAACCTTACATTTATCTGTGTTAAACCTCATATTCCATTTGGCCGCCCAATCCTCCAGTTTATTTAAGCCCCTCTGTAGAGAAGCTACATCTTGCTCTGATTTTATTACCTTACAGAGTTTAGTGTCATCTGCAAAAATAGAAACTTTACTCTCTAAACCATCACCAAGGTCATTAATAAATATATTAAAAAGGAGTGGTCCCAGCACGGAACCTTGAGGTACTCCACTTAAGACTTTTGACCAATTAGAAAATGTTCCATTTATCACAACTCTCTGTTCCCTATTCTCTAACCAGTTTTCGATCCAAGTACAAATGTTAATTCCAAGACCCAGTTCCCTTATTTTGTAAACCAACCTCTGGTGTGGCACTGTATCAAAGGCCTTTGCAAAATCTAAGTAGACCACATCTACTGTCCTAACCTGGTCTAAGTTCCCACTAACTTCATCATCATCATCATCATCATCATCATCATCATCATTTATTTATATAGCGCCACTAATTCCGCAGCGCTGTACAGAGAACTCATTCACATCAGTCCCTGCCCCATTGGAGCTTACAGTCTAAATTCCCTACTATAGACACACACTCACACACAGACAAACAGAAAGACAGACAGAGAGGGAGAGACTAGGGTCAATTTTTTTTTTTATTTTTTTATTTTTTTTGATTGCAGCCAATTAACCTACCAGTATGTTTTTGGAGTGTGGGAGGAAACCGGAGCACCCGGAGGAAACCCACGCAAACACAGGGAGAACATACAAACTCCACACAGATAAGGCCATGGTCGGGAATCGAACTCATGACCCCAGTAACTTCCCAGTAGAAACTAATTAGATTAGTTTGACATGACCTATCCCTCACAAATCCATGTTGATTCCCACTAATAATTTTATTGCATACCAAGTAATCCTGAATACTGTCCCTTAAAATACCTTCCAGTAGTTTCCCCACTATTGATGTCAGGCTTACAGGTCTATAATTCTCTGGTTGTGATCTCGTCCCCTTTTTAAACAACGGCACCACATCTGCTATTCGCCAATCCCTTGGTACTGAGCCTGATGAGATTGAATCTCGGAAAATTAAGAATAGCGGTCTAGCTATTTCCGAGTTTAACTCCATAAGGACCCTTGGGTGTATGCCATCTGGACCTGGAGCTTTATTTATCTTAATATTCTTCAGTCGCCTTTGGACTTCTTCCTCTGACAACCAAGTATTAATTAATGGCATGGTTTTATTTCCATTTGTATGTATTACTCCTGCCATTAGTTCCTCTCTGGTAAATACTGAAGAAAAGAAAGTGTTTAATACCTCTGCTTTTTCCTTAGTATCATTTATCAATTCACTCATCTCACTTCTTAGGGGTCCTATATTATCTTTTTTAATCCTTTTGCCATTTATATACTTAAAAAACTTTTTGGGGTTTGTCTTACTTTTTTTTTGCAACGTGCCTTTCATTTTCTAATTTAGCCAATCTAATTTCCTTTTTGCATGTTTTATTACATTCCTTGTACCTACGGAAGGACTCCTCTGACCCTTTAGACTTAAACTATTTAAATGCACGCTTCTTCCTTTGCATTTCTTCCCTTACCTTTTTATTTAGCCACATTGGTTTAGACTTAATTCTTTTACATTTATTTCCCAGAGGAATGAACTTATACGTGTATGTTTCCAACAACATTTTAAAGACAGCCCACTTTTCTTACGTATTTTTTCCTTCAAAGGCTTTGTCCCAGTCTATGCTCTTTATAGACTCCTTTAGCATATTAAAATTTGCCTTTCTAAAGCTTAAAGTCCTAGTTGATCCCTTATACCGTTGCTTCTGGAAACTAATTTCAAATGAGACCATATTATGATCACTGTTTCCCAAGTGCTCCTTTACTTGAATATTTGATATTGCGTCTACATTGTTTGTTATTACTGGGTCCAGTATAGTCCGGTTCCTAGTTGGTTCCTCTACTAATTGGGACATGTAATGGTCTTTTAGCGTGCTCAGAAACCTATTTCCCCTAGCTGTACAGCAGGTCTCAGTACTCCAATCAATGTCCGGATAATTAAAATCCCCAATAATTAAAATTTGACCTAGTTGTGTAGCCTTTTCAATTTGCTGTAGATGTGTTCCCCTGTATCTGCCAGTGGGTGGCCCTGTGTATAATAATTGGAGCATGCATAACATATTAGTATCTTGGTGAAAGGTCACTATTATCATGCACAATACATTGCCATTCAGCACGTGTACATTGTTTTGTGTATGAATGTCTTAATAATTCAATAACTTCACAAATCAGCTACAACCCAAGACGGCACCAATGAAAAAAAAAAAAAAAAAAAACAAATGACATAGTGAAAAGTTGAAAAAATTGCTATGAATTGGCTCTTTAGAAAAAAACAAGCCATGGTGCCAACTAGAAATGTTTGCTTAGGGGGTTAGCTATAAGGTTGGCGTCAGCCAGGGCAAAAGGCATGCCAGCGGAATGCAGTGCTTGGAGGAAGCGGCAGGTCACTCAATCACTGGCATTCTGCCCAGAAGCAACTGGATGCCTTCATTTTTTTAAGGTAAACAGATCTCTTGCAGTTTAAGGAAATCTGAAAATGCAGAATAGTATTTCCTAGGCTCAGTCAACTTCCCTGCACAATGCACTGTGTGGTCTTCTATCCCTTACACACTCTGTGCCTCTATCTCCGTATGGCTCCACAACACCAGAGACAAGGAACAAAGGTTGTTTTTGGTAAGTGTGATGACTAAAGCAGATGGAAGGAAAAGACTTCCCTAAACATCACAGGATAAAGAGTCAGCAACAGAACATTCTTTGCAATTTTCTCACTCTGCGCCACAGGGAAAAATGTGACAATACGAGACCTTATTATGCTTTGCCAGGCTGGGCTGAGAGATTAAAGTAATGAGTTATTGAAGGGAAGCGCAGACATGTAGAAATTCCTCCCTCAGTAATCCAATCAATATGCCATGTTTCTGTGCCGTACTCCATCAAGCCCGCTGTGTTCCCCATCATAAAATCACAATCACTGTGGTCGAGGTGGTGTTTTGGCTATACATTCTGGGACAGATGCTGATCTGAGCTTACCCCAGTTTGCACAACAGGAATTGCGCAAATCCTCCTGCACGCCCTCACAGAGCGAGCACACATAAATGCGCACATGCAGAGTTGCACACATCTGATACTTGTGTCTGTGACTGGAGAGGGGGAATAGGGGAGAAAAGGTGAGTGTTTACGCGAATGTGGCTGAGGCAGACCAGCACAGAGACGCTTTTATGCCTATTAGGAGTCGTATCTTTTGCACCTGCGGTCATCAGCATTTTCCATAGCGCTTTACAATTGGAATCATATTTACGCATCTTTAGTAGTACCAAGGTTGGCTGGTGTGCTATCGCTGTCTGATACATGAGCTCTGTGATAATCCATGTGGACGTATGGGTGGTTCAGTAGATCCCATGATACAAAGAGACAAACTGACTGTGTTGTACTAACTGAGGGTCACCTTAGATCCATGGATTTAGTTAATTGACATGTGCCGGAGTTAGCTGCTATGGCTGCAGGTTCTGCACTGCATAGAGGTCCTGGCTGTGAATCTATAGCTTGTTATAATGCTATGCTGAGATACTTTTGTGCACCCAGCCTCACATATATATCGCTAACAACCAAGCCTGTGGTGAGGTTTAGTGAAGGGGGATAGTGTCCTTTATAAGGGGCCCAGGACACCATACTAGCCAGCAGTGAGGCTTTATCAAACTAATAAAATATATTCAGGTTGTATCATAAAAAAAATATCATGATTATGTATCAGTTATTATGCTGTTCCAGAATATCACATGCAGTATTTCCTGGCAGGGCCACCCATAAGAATTTCGGGCCTCATGACAAATTTTTATTGTGGACACACTTCTCCTGGAGAGATTAATTTATTTCACTTCCAAAGCTTCAAGCAAAGGTTCTATGCTATGTACTCTATGGTAAGTACTCTATGGTATGTACTCTATAGTATGCACTCTATGGTAAGTACTCAATGGTATGCACTCTATGGTAAGTACTCTATGGTATGTACTCTATGGTATGCACTCTATAGTAAGTACTCTATGGTATGCACTCTATGGTAAGTACTCTATGGCATGCACTCTATGGTAAGTACTCTATGGTATGTACTCTATGGCATGCACTCTATGGTAAGTACTCTATGGTATGTACTCTATGGTAAGTACTCTATAGTAAGTACTCTATGGTATGCACTCTATGGTAAGTACTCTATGGCATGCACTCTATGGTAAGTACTCTATGGTATGTACTCTATGGTATGCACTCTATGGTAAGTACTCTATGGTATGCACTCTATGGTAAGTACTCTATGGTATGTACTCTATGGTATGCAGTCTATGGTAAGTACTCTATAGTAAGTACTCTATGGTATGCACTCTATGGTAAGTACTCTATGGCATGCACTCTATGGTAAGTACTCTATGGTATGTACTCTATGGTATGTACTCTATGGTAAGTACTCTATGGTATGCACTCTATGGTAAGTACTCTATGGTATGTACTCTATGGTATGCAGTCTATGGTAAGTGCTCTATAGTAAGTACTCTATGGTATGCACTCTATGGTAAGTACTCTATGGTATGTACTCTATGGTATGCACTCTATGGTATGTACTCTATGGTATGTAGTCTATGGTAAGTACTCTATAGTAAGTACTCTATGGTATGCACTCTATATTAAGTACTCTATGGTATGTACTCTATAGTAACTACTCTATGGTATGTACTCTATGGTATGCAGTCTATGGTAAGTACTCTATAGTAAGTACTCTATGGTATGCACTCTATGGTAAGTACTCTATGGTATGCACTCTATGGTAAGTACTCTATGGTATGTACTCTATAGTAAGTACTCTATGGTATGCACTCTATGGTAAGTACTCTATGGTATGTACTCTATAGTAACTACTCTATGGTATGTACTCTATAGTAACTACTCTATGGTATGTACTCTATGACTCTCTTGCAGACTTGGATCAAAAAACTTATGGTGGTTGATATTAGCGATTCAGAGTTCCTTTGGCTCTGCCCACTGGACTCTCTGATTGTAGATGAAACGTGCGCCCCTGGGTATTTTCCCTCCCAGTCACTTTAAAATTACTATGGATAGTAAGAGAACAGTTAACTTGTTTTACTTGCAGGTGGCTGGTAAGCTTTGAACTTTTACTGCACTGTAAAAAATACATATATAGGAACTATATTGAGTGGCAGAACTAACTATCAGCGGTGATGCAGTGATCTGACAGCCGCACAGCCCGCACCACATGACTGGCACCGTGGCACAGCATCATGACATCTGGGAATTAAGGCCGTCTCGAGCATCGTCATTGAATGCCGGCAGCGTGTTTGAATCCTTCCAGGCCACGTGAGGTTACAGTTACAGTAATAGCCATGGGGACCGTCACCCCCCGCCAACATGATGTGCCCCCAAAATTGTGTCCTGCTTGTTCCCACATATGGACAGCCCTGTGTTCTAGCTTTGCAAAAATAGTCCTAATAGCTCAAGTTAGGGTTACTATATTCTTCATACCTGGGACCGTCTACCTCCCATCTAATAGCACACCTTGGCACAGCAGCAGCAGTTTCCACCTGCTCCGTATGGCACTTCTCACTTTGCTTGAAGTCTTTGTAGTCCTCAGACCTGTATACACTGCAGCAACCATTACCCTCAGAAGACGGGCCTTAGTTCTGAGAACAGAGGACACAGAACCTGTTTACTCTTTTCATACAGTTCCAAAAAAAAAGCCCTATAGAACCGCATAGTCTCTATCCTCTTAGACATATTTGTTACTCTCTCAGAATGTCCTGCAGACTCTCAGATTAGGTGAGACCTCCTAGATTCCTGCCAGGTGAGCAGGAACTTCTCCCGGAAGGGCCTTAGATGCTACAAAGTGGGCAGGTGCGTGCCACGAATCCCGTCACCTCACTGAACACAGAGTAGGCAGGGGTGTGAGGAAGTGACTTACGTCACTGTACTTTTGAATCACCCACTTGATAATACAAATTGCATCATCAAGCCTCCACCCACCTCTTCATTTTATATCTCTCCTTTGTAGCTCCCAGAATCGAGATATATAACAATGGACAAGTATGAATTTATTTTTATTATACAACCTGATTCATAACAGGCAGGGCCGGATTAAGGGAATGGAGGCCCCTGGGCTAAGGGGCCCTCCATTCCCCGCGAGGCCCCCAATGTGAGCCATCCGCCGCCCCCCGCGAGGACCCCCCCGAGGACTCCCCCAAGTACTTACCTGTCAGTGCAGTCCTCCGTCCCGGCGCGCTGTAAGCTCCTTACTGAGGAGATCTTGCGAGAGTTCATGAACTCTCGCGAGATATCCTCAGTAAGCAGACTACAGTGCGCCGGGACGGAGGACTGCACTGACAGTACTCAGCAGCATTGATCGGGCTGGGGGCGCCCCTGCCCCCGACCAATCATTAATGCTGCTGAGGAGTTTGAAGGGCCCCCTGGATGCCCGAGGCCCCTGGGCTATAGCCCAGTTAGACCTCGGGTTAATCCGGCCCTGATAACAGGTCATCTTTATAAAAACTCTTAAGGGTATATTTACTAAATTGCGGGTTTGAAAAAGTGGAGATGTTGCCTATAGCAACCACTCAGCTTTCATTTTGTAGAATGTACTAAATAAATAACTAGAATCTGATTGGTTGCTATTGGCAACATCTCCACTTTTTCAAACTGTTTAGTAAATATACCCCTTAGTGTCTCATTCTATGGTTTTCAACATTCTAAGTCAGTGGAGACTAATGTTCAGTTGGGCCCCTAAGAGTAAGCTTCTTCTACGACCCCAAGTGTCCGTGTATAATTTGTATGCTCTAAACTGCAGTGTGAACAGAACGCTGCCGTTATTGCTATGAATCCTTATTAGTATCTGCGAGTGCATTGGCAGGCGGGGCAGACAGCAGGCTGCCTGTCTCCGCAGTCAGGAAGGGAGATTAGAGGGCACTTGAGCGAGTGTGGAAAGCAGCAGATGGCGTATTTTCTCAGCTGTTGTGCTGCTCCAGTCACATGGTGTATATCCTGCACCTGTGTGACTGTAAACCATGGCAGCTATAAATAGCCGTGGACAGAGCTGTGATGTCATCCATCTGACCTCTCGGCGACTAAGTACTGAGCGATAGGCTGGAGCATTTTTGGGAATCTCCGAATGTCTTGCCTGATGCAACATGTCACAAGTACAGGGCTGCTCACAGTATCTATTTCTGTGTTAGAGGAAAATACAGGGATCTTATTTTAAAAGGATTTATTTGACTAAACACCGGGATCACTGACTTAAACATTTTTTTGTGCATCATTAAAAGAGGGAATCTGGCCATCTTCTGCCCTAGCCCCAGCTTATTTATATCATATAGCTGTAGAATCAAATATGGGAAACACACAGATGGCTGGTGCACAATATTTGGATTCAAGCTATTCAGTATACAACATGTTTCTGGCTTACTTACCGGAGGAAGGAAAGGAATCATGAAATATATGGTCTACTGCAGTCTTGGATAACCTATGAATCTCCAGTTGTTGTGAAACTACAAGTCCCAGCATAACTATCCAGCTAAAGGCAGGCTATCGGCTGGCAAAGCATGCTGGGGCTTGTAGTTTCACAACACCTGGAGAGCCAAAGGTTGGCCAGGCCTGAGCTAGATGAACAGGTTCAATAGTTTTTAAAGGTCAAATCGAGTTTGTTCAAGATCAAACCGCTACGTAGCACAGTATTTTAAGAGATTTCCATGCAAATGAAATTCAATATCAAGTGTGAACAGGTTCACTATTTTATTTCAGGGTGGCTGCTGCAGACAACTCCAAATCAAACCTATTCTAAATATCAGACAGGCACTTGACAACACCAGACAAAACATTGATTTGATTCGAATCATTAACAAAAACAAGATCCTGTCTCTAGCGCTTGGTCTGGATGTGGAGAAGGCCTTTGACAGGATTTTGTGGTTGTACATGGCTCTCACCCTCCAGAGTTTCGGTTTTGCAAGCAAATTCCTGAAGGCTATTGTCGCTCTCTACCGGAACCCCTCCCTCCGCCTCATTCCTGATCAATGGCTTGGCTTCCAGCCCCTTCTCTCTGGCTAACGGCACTAGGCAGACCTGCCCCCTATCTCCCTTGCTTTTTACCCTGGTCATCGAGCTCCTGGCAGGTAGGATTTGCATCAACCCGGATATCTCAGGTATTTCCACTACCACATCCGAATAAAAGATATCCCTTTTATGGGCAACATGGTGGCCCAGTGGTTAGCACTGCTGTCTCACAGCACTGGGATAATGAGTTCAATTCCCAAACAGGGTCTTATCTGTGAGGAGTTTGTGGGTTTCCACTAGAGATGGGCGGGCTCGGTTTCGTTGAAACCGAACCCACCCGAAATTCGTGGATCCGAGTCGGCTCGGTACTCTCAAAGGTGTTTCACCTAGTCTTCATCTGGGTTGAAGATTCACCCCCAGCAGCAGCAGCAGCAGTGGGACTAACACTCAATCATTCTTCAGAGGAATCATGGTTAGTGGAGGAGTCATGTCGCCTTAGCAACTTGGATGCAGGACGAACTCCCATCACTTCTGGGAATATTGATGATGAAGGTGTTGGGGGTGTAGATTGCAGTTCTGGGATCTAGATGAGGGAAGGGAGCTAGCTGATGCTGGACTGGCTTCAAAAGCCGTAACATGAGGTTCCTAGATGGTTAAGGTCCCTACCTCAACTGAGTGTGGCTTTACAGACGCTACAAATGGCTAGACAACTGTTGTCAGGATTTGTGTAAAAAAAATTCCACACTTAAGAGGTGGATTTTTGGTCTTATGCCCAGGCATGACAATGGCCTTTCTCTTATCACTGGCAAGAACTGCTGCAATCTTTGTTTGAAAGTGTATGAAAATAATATTGTGACCTGTGAGGTGGTCAAAATTGAATAGAAATGAATGGAAATTAGTGTTAGTGAGGTTAATAATAATGTAGGTACAAAATAATACCTAAATTATGTGATTTTAGGCTAAAAAAAAATTTTAGTTCACTTTTGGCTGCTCAAGAGCACGGTCCTGGGATTTCAATACAAAAAAGAAATTTGAATGTTAATCTGTAAATGTAAAACTACAGAATAAAAATGTAAATACTTACTTACACCCACATACACTTACACAGAACATTGTCATAATAGCAATAAAACTTTGTTATCATTAGTTTTCATGGTGGGAACATATTTGCTATTAGGCTTCATATAATACAGCAGGTATTCTCTGTACAGCGCTGCGGAATTGGTTACGCTATATTGATGATGATGGGTGATGTTTCGCTCTACCTTACTAAACCTCTGATTTCAAGGATACACGGTCAATAACAGTAAATCTGGTTTTCATTCTGTCTATTTCTCTTAAAAAAACTTCTTAAACTTAATTTCAACTTCCAGTGGTGGACATCAATCACGTACTGGGGCATAAGATTACAAGGTCCTATGATCTCCTATACAAAGCTAATAAGCCACTCTTATTCGCAAACTTGAGCAGGACCTTCTCCATTGGCAGAAACCTTTCATCTTTTAGATAAGCAGGGTCAACACCATTAAGACGAATGTCCTCCCTAATTATTTGAACCTATTTCACACCTTGCCTGTCCCGGTACCGTTCCAAACTCTAGCATCCCTCCAAACCACCTGTAATAACTAAATTTGGAACTATCATAAAGCTCGAGTAAGATGCGACCTGCTGGCTAGGCCTTCGGTGTTCGACGGCCTTGGCTTACTCCTGTTTCGTAAGTACTATCAAGCCGCTTATTTGAGCCAACTGATGTCTTGACACGTCGCCCCACATATTAAATGATGGGTTGACCTAGAAAATGAATTAATTGCCACCAGTTCTCTGGAGATCTTACCATGGCTTTCTAAAGAACTTAGACCAATCTTGACTATGCTTTATGCTCTTTGTCTGGGACTCCTTGAGTAGGACTCTGCGATTGTCAGATCATACTTCTCCACTCACCCCAATATGGGATCACACTCTCTTCTCCCCTGGACAAGAGCTTTGCATGGTCTTGGAGTCGAGGACCCAGCACCTGTACAATATCTAAGCCTTAGTAAAAAAACATTATACAGGCGCCGGGTCCTTGCATTGCCCCCAGCGGCAATGTAACTCTCGCCATTTTAAGTGACGACCATCACAGTGCCAAGCTTGCCAGAAATGCTCTCTTTAAGTAGTTCAGTTAATCTCTATTTCGTACATGTCTAAAATTGTCACATTCACTTGTGTGTTTTTCTTTCATGAATGGCTGCGTGCGGATTGCACTTATGTGCTCTAGTCCCCAAGATCTAGGGCAGGATGTGCGTCAATCTGGTTCCTTCCTCTCTGAACCCCCTGAGGTCCCCCTCTTCTGAAAGGTGGGCAGAAGGTCGAACCCTGGCACTCCAGCTGATTCCCGGTCAAAGGAATCCCCCCTAGCTTTGCGGAGAAAGGGGGGGAGGGTCCAAAGACACTTTTCCCCTAAGGGACCTTTTGATCTTGGATGTCAGGGATAGAGGGGCCCTTTCTCATTTAAAGCCCGTACCCCAGTTTTGCGCTGTTTTTTTTAGTCCACTTTTGTGTGTTCAGAAGCACGGTCCAGGGTTTTCAATACAAAAAAGAAAATTGAATGTAAATTTGTCAATATAAAACTAACCAAAGCGCTTGTCTACAGATTAAAAATGTAAATACTTGCTTACACCCATATAAACTTACACAGAACAAGGTCATAGTAGCAATAAAACATCATTAGTTTTCATGGTGGTGTCAAAGTCAGTAAATTGGATAAAGTCATTTCAATTAAAATCGAGCAAACTTGGTTGTCTTTGTCTGAAAAGATGCATATGGCACGCTAGGGCGTGGAAGGGCGTAGGCAGCCGCAACACGTGGCAACAACAGTATTTACGCTTTTACATACATTCGCACCAACACACACATTTGTAAAATAGTACATATTAATGGTAGTTGCAACACATAGTTATTTATGTCGAAATATAGTAGTGTTTATGTGTAATATTATAAGTTATATGCATATTAGTGATACATATGGTTCAGGTTAAAAGAAATGTGTCATGTCTAATATCATATTAATCCCCTTTACATCAGCAGCTATTCGGCGAAGAGATCGCACATTGCATACTCTAGTTACTGATGTTAGGGAATAAATTTTTAATATGATATTAACTGTCAAATGCAAATGGACTGATTGTAATTGGAGTGTGGCGGGAAGAACAGAGCTCATCCCCTGGAGAGACCCCCACCTTTGGATTCCTTAGATTGAATCAGCCTATGATGTGTAACCCCCTGGACCCTCCTGATGCCTAGACCAATAGAAGCAAGCTATACCACCTGCATTGTTTCACTGTATCTCTGTTTGCATATAAGCAGTAGCTCTCATGTAGTGTTCAGTCACCTTGACCACAGACTTCTGACCTGAATGACCGTACACTGGATCCAGAGCGCCTGCGATAAGTAACGGCTGTACTATTATTATTTCGCTTGAATATACTCTGCTACTTTTTAAGAATAAATCTTTGTGCGTTGGAAACACAAATGGAGATTCGACAATCGTTATTGGATAGCGACAAAAACGCTCATAACAGTGGGATCAAACTTGCTATTAGGCTTCATGTAATACAGCAGGTATAACTTTCCTTCTCAAATGAAAGTGAGATGAATTGGCAATCAGCCAATCAGAATAGATTAGCTAGGGCTATTGTCATCATCATTAGCACGTATTGTATTACTGTCCCCAGGCTGGTGTGAAGAATAGGCTGTAAAAGGCGTATCTGTGTTCCGGAACACCAAGGTCATTCCACAAATAGCCCCTAATGGTACTTGGTCTACTTCAGAACAATCCCTCCCCCTTCCGGCCTCTTCAGACACAAGGGGGCCCCAGTGTGGATGCCTGCAGCTCTGCATTGTTGTAGGTACTTGCAGCTCCTTCTGTGGGCATGTGCAGAGCGAAAACACACAATTTACGCTACGCAAACAGGTGGACGTTCTGCACTGCACCAGGCCTATAGCCGATGTTAAATGAAGTTACATATATTTAAAATTTGTCATGTGCACTATAATAGCATGAGAATAGAGAGAGTGTAAGACTGCGATTTAATAACATCTCTCCCAGGAAAGTTTTCTTTACTCTTTACTTGGTAAAGCTAATGAGGAATAGATGGGACACATGTCTTATCACTAATTATAAGACACATTCTCTAAGTTAGTCCTATTTGAGGGTGCAGAGAGAACTGTCTGCTTTGTTTTTTACTGGCGAGTATTATTTTATGTTATCATTGCCGTTTTGCCAATGTTTTGAGCATGTAAAGTGAAACATTCTTAAAAATGAAATGGTGCCACGAATGCCTTTCTTACCGTATGGCTATCTAGACACACGTCTAAGGCTGCAATGTTCCAGGGGCAATGTTTAAATGGCTTTAAGCAAAATATATTAATTATATTTATTTAGCTTTTTTTTCTACCAACCACCTATTTTGGCAAAAGAATAACTGAGAATTGCGTGTTGAAAAGAGGGGCATCTAAAGTTTAGTCAATACCGAGCATAGCTGGATTTAGATTTATGGTGCTCGAGGACAACATGTGAGGGCCCCTGTCAGAAAAACTATTGTCAAAATGATGGACTGCTATTATTATATAATGTATCATCAGTATTGTGTTTGTTTTACCTATCACTACAGACAGATAATATAATAATTATAGGGACAAAATAAACCTCATCCCCGATATGCCCAAACTCCACCCCCGCTATACCCCAACATGCCCACTATTTGCAAAGCTCCGCCTACGTCAGTGCGAATGGGGACTGTCCCACTGAAATTGGGCCTGTCGGGAGGTGTGCGAGACCAGTGTCTGTTCATCATCATCATCATTATCATTTATTTATATAGCGCCACTGATTCCGCAGCGCTGCACAGAGAACTCATTCACATCAGTCCCTGCCCCATTGGAGCTTACAGTCTAAATTCCCTAATATAGACACACACACACACACAGACTAGGGTCATTTTTTTTTTATAGCAGCCAATTAACCTATCAGTATGTTTTTGGAGTGTGGGAGGAAACCGGAGCACCCGGAGGAAACCCACGCAAACACAGGGAGAACATACAAACTCCACACAGATAAGTCCATGGTCGGGAATTGAACTCATGACCCCAGCGCTGTGAGGCTGAAGTGCTAACCACTTAGCCACCGTCTGTTGACAAAGTTTAAGAACTGAAGGCCAAAGTAGGCATGAAGGAAATTAAAAGCTGAGGCTGTGTCGCTAAACCCCTCTGGGGTCAAAAGTTTAACTTGAGTACGCTCATCTGATGTCACAGCGGAGGGCTCGGTTCTAGTCTATAAGATTGATGGGTGGGGAATGAATCATTCTCTTGAGTTCAGGAAGTTGATGGTTAGCTGAGTTCAAGTGCCTGTTATGGATTCTCAGGCTGTTCTATGGTAACCGTGGCCAGTTCCTGGTATGTCTGGCGTCCTGGTGGAGATCCTGGATGGCGAGTTTCCGGAAAACGCAGTGCAGTCAATGGCCGGTGGTCGGGGTGCACATTACGGTAGTGGGCATGCTGAACCCGCCTCTCTTGGATGTGTTGGCTATAGTCTAGGTCCAGTTACCACTCCTGTGGGTCAGCTTGTGGTTGAGTTCCTTTGGTCCAGAAGGGTTACGGTTTCTGTAGTGCCCAGGACAGATGGTCCCGTTAAGGTAGATATGTACGCTGGGGTGTGTTTTGGTTGTCCCCCCATTTACAGATGTCCCATGGTTAATGCTGGGA
This sequence comes from Mixophyes fleayi, assembly GCF_038048845.1. NCBI lineage: Eukaryota > Metazoa > Chordata > Amphibia > Anura > Limnodynastidae > Mixophyes > Mixophyes fleayi. The sequence continues at coordinate 27,654,857 of NC_134402.1, read as the reverse complement.
CATCCTGGTTGGCTAGCGGTTGTCTTACTGACTGCTCTTTTCTCCTCCACCATATTTGCAAATAAACTAATGTTAATTTTGCCACATTTATGTTTTGTGTCAATCATTTAAAGTAGTTAAATAAGTATTAAGAGGTTAACGTGAAGTAAGGAATATCAGCCGGTAAGCATTTTATAGTGTAACTTAACATGTACCTTGTATATTATACAAAACTCCACAACAGATCCACTTAAACACTGAACATATCACACATTATTTACAAAAATACGTCATCTTATTTAATGTTTTTAACTCTCTGAGAGGCAAATATTTCAATGACATCTTTGAAATCCAGATCATGCAGTACATCATGTTCAATTCTCATTATTGTGAGCCACAGAAGACGACTTTTATTCATTTTTCTTTAGTCTGTTCTTTATTATCTTTATCTCGGAAAAGGACCATTCAACATCGCAGTCGGACACCGTAATTACCAAATATATCCTTAGAAGAATTTAGACATTTGGAAATGTTGCCTTTAAATCTTTGTCCACGAAAAAGTTTAGTGAATAGATAATTTGTGATGTTGTCATTGTAGTTTTCCTTTATAAAATTTCATAATGGCAGCAAAATGCACTCATGTGCTCTATATATCCCGTATAGCTCCGCCCCATGCGCAGCGTACGCAGTCCCATCCAGTCCACGCATGCGCAGGTCAAGTAATCCCTGCTCTTGATCATCTATGGTTAATGCTGCTGGATCAGTGACAGGGTCATCAGAACGTGAGGGAGGACTAGATGTGATTGTAGCTGTAACTGACAGGGAAATTACACATATTTGCCAACATTCTAAACCCCCCCTTCGGAGGGAAGGTCAGGTGTCAAGTACAGGAGTAGGCATGGTAACGCAATTGTGTCACTGTGACCCCGCCCTCTGCACGGCAATGCTCTAATGGGGCGAGGTTATGATGATGGTATGGTCATGTTACTGGCCGTCATGGTACTGACCATACTTACCAACTTTTGCAGCCAGCTGTCCATGAGGGGGCTCCATCTTGGGGGCGTGACCACACAAACTGCGCCGTTAGGCCACGCCCCTGTCAATATTTGCCCATTTCAGCCTATCGGTGGATGGGCGGGCCAGGATGATGCGTTTAGCCCCGCCCCCCACCATTTCACAAACAAAGTGAGCTGGACCCTGGATCTAGTCCTCCTCTCCCGGGAGTCCAGGAGAGCTCCCAAAAATTCGAGAGTCTCCCGGACATTCCGGGAGAGTAGGCAGCTATGGTACTGACGCACCATGTATAACAACATTTTTTATTTATTATGGCGTGTCATATCCTTCATTTCTTATTATGAAATGAAGGAAAGAGGAAAAGAGCGAGACCGTTTCATTGAAGTTTTACATTGCGATTTATAAAGTTCCAGCAAAAATAGATCTTCCAGGAATAGCAGCAGAATATAATGTAATGTTATGAATGCTGGGAACACACTTATCTGGACGAGTTCTAGGAAGTAAACAAATGTGATTATAATTAGAAATTCCCAGATTAGAAAAGAGACAAATACTAGTCAGACAGTAAGAAAGTATGTGATATGTTTATTTTAAGCCAGATTAATAATTCTCAGGAAGTCATTAGGGGATATGTGCTTTTTTAATTGATAGCAATCCATTTAAAAAAAAAAATACAACCTAAAATACAATGTGTTCTAAATCAACACCTCGCTCACTGCCTGGCATGAACTCGGGCAGCCTAATACTGCGATGGTCAGTGCCCCCCATATCACAATAACATTTTCAAGTCATTGAAAACGTCACTGAACCACATAGTGCATATTACCTATTATAAAAGACAGCATTGCATTCTGATTTTGCGCATTTAATTTTGGAGCCCTAGAATGCCATCTCTTGTGCAGACACAGCCATGGGGAGCAAGGACTCAGGGGCAGCATTGGTGAACGTTGCTGAGACTCACAGCACCTGCTACCCCGGTAGGTAGGCTACTACACCTCCAGTCTAGTACAAAGACAAGAGGAGGATATATTTGCTGGCCCTAGAGAAGGATTAAAAATAGGTTTCGGGATGATTTGGGGTCTAAAGAGCCTATTTATCAATCATTGAGGGAACATTGGTTGTGTAGGGAGCGGGGAAGAGGATCTAAAGATAGATGCCAAATTAAAAACACAGTTTCTATCAGCCAGCGATAGTATTGGCTGGTAGAGTGCTATTTCCTTTCCAGCACATAAATCTGATTGATTCAAATTTTTGGTGTTACTTTTGACTCCGCCCTTTGCTTTATTCATCACATTCAGTCTTTCTCGCAGTCCTGTCACCTCCACCCTCAAATTATAGCTAAATTACGTCTTTTTCTTACCCAAGATCCAACTAAAAGTCTTATCCATTCTCCCATCATCTCCAGCCTCTACTAATGTAATCTCCTCCTATCTGACATTTCCCTCACCCACCTAACCCTGCTTTGATCGGACCTACGAGCTTTGGCAAAACTGACCATTCTGCAAATCCCTCTACTGGCTCCACATATCCTCCAAACTCCAATTCCAATGACTTACTCTCACATATAAAGCACACAAGAGAACCATCCCCTGATAAATCTCAAACCTCATCTTGAAATGTTGTCCCTCACGCCCTCATAGATGTGCCTCAGGTTCTCTGATAACCACCTCTCACATCCACCTACTAGATTTCTATACACCTGTTTATGTGCATCTATTATTACCTTATATGGTCATGAGTCCAGGAAGTCATCGTCCAGACAACTTCTATATAAGAATGCTGCCAACAAGAATAGAGTAGCCTCAACGTGGGACCAGATGAAATCCCGAATTCACGTCACTGAACACAGTCTGGGGTAACACTGAATAGAGTAAGACGTGGGGGGTCCATGGGGAGAGACTCCAAGTAACAATCTATAAGAAGGAGTTTATGCCCCTCACCTCCAAATGAAAAACCCCTTTAAATAGGAGAGAATTGATGGAGTTATGTATATTGTATATTTCATGTTACATCTTCCATTAACTATAACGCTAGATTATTGGTAATCTCCCAAATTCTTACAACAACCACAGTTTTGGCAGTCGTTCCTTTAAGCTGGCACTGTACTTACCGCTGGTATATGGCAGAAAAGTAATGTCTGAGTCAAGCGCAGTTCTGTATTCTGTACATACTAAGTGAGCCTAACTAAAGGAGTTAGACAACAACTACATTACAATGTTTACATAGGATACTGTGTAGTTTTACAGGTACTTACGGGGAATCAATCATGAAAATAATCCAATACAATTCTTTATGTTTGTTTAAAGAAACACATCCAGATTGAATTTCTCACACCGTCCTCCCTCCCCAAGAAGAACAGTCACCCATGTGGGAGGAGGATGTATGTTCAGATGGCTGTACTGGCCTGTTCAGATGGAGTATCCCGGCCAAGCATACAATACCTATCTCCGTCAGGTGGTAAATAATGCATGCTCCAGCCAATCATAACTCATTATATGAGAAACGTAACAGTAGCACTGTAACCAATGAGAGTGCAGGTTTCTTATTTTTAGTGTCACTGAACGGAATGGCAGCTCCAGACCGGCCTTGGCGCAGAGGTGGATACTCTGCCGTCTCAGAATTGGGCTGCATATCATAGCATGGGGCAGTACATGTTGGTATCACAGGACTGGTATATAGTGGCATGTAGTTGTTATAGTGACAAGGGGCTATATATGCTATCACCATGGGGCTATTATGTTGGCACGGGGCTATTGTGTTGTATATGTTGGCATCACAGGGCTATTATGGTGGCATGGGGGAGTTATGGTGGCATAGAGTTGTTATAGCAGCAAACACCTGATGCCAAACACTAGGTTATATAGTTCTCAGTACATGGTTATAATACAGTCATGGCCAAAAGTTTTGAGAATGACACAAGTATTGGTTTTCACAAAGTTTGCTCCTTCAGTGTTTTTAGACCTTTTTGTCAGATGTGGCTGTGGTATACTGAAGTAAAATTCTATGCATTTCACAAGTGTTAAAGGCTTTTATTGACAATTACATTACGTTTATGCAAAGAGTCAATATTTGCAGTGTTGACCCTTCTTTTTGAAGACCTCTGCAATTCACCCTGGCATGCTGTCAATCAACCTCTGGGCCACATACTGACTGATGGTAGCTCATTCTTGCCTAATCAGTGCTTGGAGTTTGTCAGAATTTGTGGGTTTTTGTTTGTCCACAGCCTCTTGAGGATTGACCACAAGTTCTCAATGGGATTAAGGTCTGGATCCAAAATTGTTTTGGTCCCCGAGCCGCTTAGTTATCACTTTTTCCTTATGGCAAGGTGCTCCATCATGCTGGAAAAGGCATCGTTCATCACCAAACTGTTCTTGGATGGTTGGGAGAAGTTGATCTTGAAGGATATATTTGTACCATTCGTTATACATGGCTGTGTTCTTAGGGAAAATTGTGAGTGAGCCCACTCCACTGGCTGAGAAGCAACCTCACACATGAATGGTCTCAGGATACTTTACTGTTGGCATGACACAGAACTGATTGTAGCACTCACCTTTCCTTCTCCGGACAAGCATTTATCCAGATTCCACAAACAATCAGAAAGGAGATTCATCAGAGAAAATGACTTTACCCCAGTCCTCAGCAGTCCAATCCCTGTACCTTCTGCAGAATATCAATCTGTCCCTGATGTTTTTCCTGGAGAGAAGTGGCTTCTTTGCTGGCCTTCTTGATACCAGGCCACCCTTCAAAAGTCATCGCCTCACTGTGTGTGCAGATGTACTCACACCTGCCTGCTGCCATCCCTGAGCAATGTCACGAGATACAGAGACTGAAAGCCACTTGCTGATATTTGAGCTACTAAGCTAGGAGTCTAAACATGCCCCCGATCTTCACCAGGGACTCCCGCAATGGAGTTTGGAGTTTGCTGCAAGGGACGTGCAGGTCTTGGCCCTCCTAGTTAGCTATTAGCAAAGTGGATGGTGAACAGACGTGATTGTGCAGGCAGAGGTCAAACCGTTCGGGCAAACGTGATATCAAAGGAGAAGGCAAATCGGAGTCAACAAGCCAAAGGTCAGATTCAGCGGAAGCTAACAGGCCAAAGGGAGATACAGGAGCAGAACCAGAGGAAGTGCAGAGAAGTGCAGAGAAGCGTCCCGTTGCCTAGTGACGAAGATGCAAGCAAACTGCACATATGCACAGCAATGCGAGGCCCGGAGGTAGAAGAAGGCATCCCGTTTGCCTAGCAACGACCTGCCAGCAAAAAAAGGCGCCCGTCCCTGGCACCGAAGGTGAGTGCGGGGACGGCGCCTGACAAGCAAGCTCTGCATTGGTGGTACCCGATCCCGCAGCTGAATCAACTTTAGGAGATGGTCCTCGCGCTTGCTGGACATTCTTTGGCACCCTGATGTCTTCTTCACAACTATTGAACCTCTCTCCTTGAAGATCCGATAAATGGTTGATTTAGGTGCAATCTTACTAGCAGCTATATCCTTGCCTGTGAAGCCCTTTTTGTGCAAAACAATGATGACTGCATGTGTTTCCTTGCAAGTAACCATGGTTAATAGAGGAAGAACAATGATTTCAAGCACCACCCTCCTTTTAAAGCTTCCAGTCTGTTATTCTAACTCAATCAGCATGACAAAGTGATCTCCAGCCTTGTACTAGTCAACACTCTCACCTGTGTTGGTGGGAGAATCACTGACTGATGTCAGCTGGTCCTTTTGTGGCAGGGCTGAAATGCAGTGGAAATGTTGTTTTTGGGATAAAGTTCATTGTCATGGCAAAGAGGGACTTTGAAATTAATTGCAATTCATCTGATCACTCTTCATGACATTCTGGAGTACAGCCAGTCTGCCTAAGCTGTGCCACAAAATCTACTGGGTTACTCCACATGGCATGACGTGATCCAACACGTGTTTGGTCCTCTCCAGTCGGAGGCTACTTCGACCTTGAAACACATTTGCTCCTCTTTTTAACTTGACATCAGAAACACAGATGTTTATCTGCCCAGCCTGTGGTAATGTGTTATATGATTTAAGGGTAATTAAGTGCAATTTATTTTGGGTGTGTAGATCCTTCTCCAACGTCTCTTTGGTATTGAGATTTGTGTCCAAGTGGCCATGTGCACTCTCCACTATGATTCATCACCTCTCCCCTGTATTGAAATATATTCCCGCAGCTCGATAATAGCATGTAATCACCATTTTCCTACTACACTGACAGAATATAGATTTATAGATTTTTCCTTCACGAACACTTAATTATGGAAATATATCTAATGTTAAGGGAGATGTCCACATTAAGATAGCTCCTTTTCCTGAGTGAAGAATGCAGGCAGACATCAGTGATTTGTAAATCAATCCAGGGATTGCATACGATCAAAAGCAACTGATAATTCCAGAACACATTTCAAAGGCTTAAAAGGGCACTTTTTGGGTATGAATAAATTGAGTACATTTTTTAAACACAAATTTAAGGAGCGTATAGATGTTTTCTATTTGCTATAGATATTGTTTTGCACAAATGTTTACAGTTTTATTGTTTCTGTAACTTTCCACATCATTTTACTACTATTACTAATTAGCTGCTTGTGTTTCTAGTGTTTTTTGGTTTTTTTACTCTTTTGTTATAATGGGCAGGAGTTTTGGGGATACCTATATGGGACTAATGGGATTGCAAAGTTTCCTCTCCATTGTCCCAATCTTGATAACTTCCCAGCACCCTGATCTAGAGGGTGTGTGGTCATAGAGGAGGCCTAAGTCTCTCATGGCTCGTAGCATTTGGGAGGGGGCTCACTGTTGTTGCGATCCCCTGTTTTTACTATGGCAGGGGAACCAACGCTTTTGGTGTTCCTGTTATGGTGGAAAACAGCATTTTGGAAGAGTTGGGGGAAGCACATTAGCCATTTACAAATAAAAATAAAAAAGTATTTTACAGGGTCTACTGTGCGTGAGAATTGTTTTGTCTTATTAAAAGTATGAGCTCTGCGGGTAAATGTATTAAGCAGCGGATTCTGTAAGTCGCCGATACTCAACGACTTTTCACAGGAAATTTAAAACGGCGATGGCTTTCAAGGCAAAACTTGCAGAATCCGCTACTTAATACATTTACCCCCTGGTCTCACCCGTCTCTGAGCTTGTGCAGAATTCAAGTCCTTTCACAGAGTGGAATTATTGTGCATGGCAAAGAATTACCCTGAAATGCCCGCTACATACCTGCCAACATTTCTGTATTTCTGGCAGCGAGTCAGGGAGCGTGGTCTCGAAGGGCGTGGCCACGGAGTGATGGGGGCGTGGTCACACACCAGAGCGATGTAAATCATTAGGTTACCCATTACATACCTCCCTTCCCTCAACATTTACACCTGCGGAACAAACATGTCCCAAGGCGGGACATCGGGACTGAGCTCTAAAATTGTGACTGCCCCGCTGAAATTGGTACAGTTGGGCTATATGCCTTTCTACCCCTTTTATCTCATTACAATAATCTTGCTCCAACAAAAGAAAATCCCTATTTCGCTAGAAATGCCTTTGTTCCGGCCAACTCCTCTCCATCTGCCTGTGCAAACTTCTATGTTTCTGCAACTACAGCCATAGGGTGTCTCAGATATGGCCATCTTGCTTCACTAACCTATGTGACACAGCAGAAATCTAGGTGTACTTGATCATATCGAGCACACAGCAGGCCAAAGTTGCATTTGTAACAAAAAACAATTGAAAAAAAATAAATATGTTTAAATGATAATGCAATTAAAAAACATGTTTTATTCTAAGGATACTTTTTTTTTTTTTTTAATGTTTTTGTTCCGGTAACACCATCCTGGGATACGTACTTCCACAATACTTAACTTAAATATGTTATCCTCTGCAAAGGTGCAGGGAAGCAAACGTCAGCGAAACCAACCTCAGGTGGCAACTATCACTAGCAAGAAAAGCACCCATAGGGCTCTTGCAATGAATAATAGGACCCTAAATTACTAAATTTATGTTACAGTCTCTTTAATCCAGATACTGACATTTCTAGTTTTGTAAGGGCGCCATCTACTGGGCAAAACACACTGCACATAGCATAAAACCATACAAATGTCAATTTTTTTCTATTTCTATTTGTTTTAGCAATAAAAATGTTATGATTGTGTATTTGGTTTAATATCGTTTTGTTTTATAAATGTTGCTACTTTTTGCAGTATTATATTACGGGGGAATATGAATATATAATTATATGAACTGGACAATAATATATTATTTCTAATGGAGTGTATAATTATTTATGATGTATACATGTGGCATTACATAGTGCCCCCATAATATAATTATACATGCAGTTAACATCCCAGCCTTAAATTCCCCTCTAGTAAATGCAGTGGTTTAGAGAGCTAAACCGCTAGCGATGTGTAAGCGGTTTAAATTTACTCCTTAGAGGTATATTTACTAAACTGCAGGTTTGAAAAAGTGAAGATGTTGCGTATAGCAACCAATCAGATTCTAGCTGTCATTTTGTAGAATGTACTAAATAAATAACTAGAATCTGATTGGTTGCTATAGGCAACATCAACACTTTTTGAAACCCGCAGTTTAGTAAATCTACCCATTAGCCTGGTTAGTAGACTATCCGCCACACGGTTCCATGCAGTGCCTGTGGAGAGGGAATTCTATGAAAGTGAGTGGAGTTTGCCTCAAGGGAGGCATTTCTGGGTGGATCGGGGCGGGTTTGGGTGGATCGTCCTGATTTCGCATGTCTAAATGTTGGGTTTCCATTTCATGTATGTGTATATCTTAGCATTGTTCTGTGTAACAATTCTTTTCCTTTCTTGTTTATGTTACAGTATTCTGTTCTCAAATTAATTTCAGGTGTATCCTACAGCACCACATTGTTTCCAAGGGATGCCGGCATTTAGGATTAATCATGAGCAGCTGGTTTGTAACAGACAACGTTATGCAATTTTATACCAGGGTGTATACAAGATGAAAACAGAACTACCAAGCAAACTATGGCAGTCTACATTTGTGCCAAAATAGCTGGATGATGTCACAGATGGCTCCAACATTTGTGGCATTGTTTGAGGTGACGGCACTAACACAATACAGTTGTGGCTAAAGTCCTCGTCATCATCATCATTTGTTTATATAGCGCCACTAATTCCGCAGCGCTGTACAGAGAACTCACTCACATCAGTCCCTGCCCCATTGGGGCTTAGAATCTAAATTCCTTAACACACACACACACACACACAAACTAGGGTCAATTTGTTAGCAGCCAATTAACTTACCAGTATGCTTTTGGAATGTGGGAGGAAACTGGAGCACCAGGAGGAAACCTACGCAAGCACGGGGAGAACATACAAACTCCTCACAGATAAGGCCATGGTCAGAAATTGAACTCATGACCCCAGTGCTGTGAGGCAGAAGTGCTAACCACTCAGCCACCATGTCGTCCATGGTAGGGATTAACCATACCTGCCAAATATCCCAATTTTAGTATTCTGTCCTGCAGTCCTACCTGCGGACATGTTTGTCCCGAGGCAGCCACCTGGGGCGCAGCCACCTGGGACCCTTTGTGACGTGGACACGCCCACTGTCCCGGAGCCAGATACTAAAATGTTGGTTGGTATATTTAACTGAGGCCCAGCAACATATTTTGACATCAGTTTTGAACCCCAAACCAACCAACTTACACTCACAGGCACATCAGCCCTTCTGGCAAATGCAAGAGTCGCCAAATTGACCCTGGTGTTATATGATGATTTGTATCTTAAAGATTACGGTGATCCATGGCCAAATCTGTGCCATACAATATTTTATTTATTTGTAACAAGTATTAAGTGTCTCTTGGGCCATTTGGTTATTGTTCAACAATGACTGCCTCAACTCTTCTATGGATGTAAGTTAGCAATATAAATGCAATATTAATTAAGATAGTGGTGGTAATCAGTGCTAGATTATAATACGGACACACGTTCAGTCCCAGGTCTGACCTCCTCATGCCCCGTGGGGACCACTGATGAGCACAAGTATCTGTAGGATGCCCTATTGGAAAAGAGTGATTGTGAAAGTCTTGTGTCTCATTGGAGATCCTCATTAAGCAAAAATAATGCCCTAAAGGTAGATTTGACGTGCCATACTCTGTTCCCACAATGCACTTCAGGGTTTATTGCATATAACTGAAGTATACTGTTTGATAAGGTACGTATGTACCAGCCTCTAATTGAGTGATGTCCAGGTGGTGGCCCACTGGGTCTTTTGATACCATTAGAGGTCGGTCACGTTATAAGACAAGATTATAATATTCCTCAACCACCCTCTTAACCTCACTACCTTACCCTATTACCACCCGTTACACAATTTCACACAAGACAACTACCCCCTGACCAACATTGTTGTGTGACAGGATGTCCCCCAGCCCAATCAGCTCCTGGGGGGAGACTGCACAACAGCACAAATGAAGGAGGAAAAGGTAGGATAAAAGGAAAAAAAGGGAGTGAATGTAGTAATAGTGAATATATATCCAATGACACCCATAAATACTTAACACGTCTGTATGCTGGGTGGGTGGGGCTTCGGGAGGAGATCACCAATGAGATGATAAGAAGGCATATAGCATATCAAAGCGACACTAACTTCAAATGTGTTTATTTATTTGTGGTAGTTGGCAGGAAAGCACATCTGAAAATACTGTTTATATTTTTATTCTGTCTTTGGATATAAACATATTTCTGTGGTTGGTCCAAGTTGGTCCCTTCTGTCCACTTACTCTCCCTCCTTGCCGTCCTCCTCCCATCTACAACTTTTCTGGTAAGAAAGTGTCTACTGCAATTTTGTGAGTGACCAAACAAGCGACACCTCTGTCCGCGACGCTGAATGTTACAGTGTATGTTACCTCTACTATAAAATGCTTTATACTCTAAGGGTTCTAAAAAGGAAAATTGGAGGTGTTCTCCATAGCGACCAATCAGAATCTAGCTGTCTTTTATCTGCTACATGCTAGAAAATAATAACTAGAATCTGATTGGTTGCTGTAGGCAAAACGTCCATGTTTCCTTTCTAAACCTGTTTAAACCTTTAGTTGATCTACCCCTAGATCTTTCCCTCCGCTAAACAAATCTTTGATTATACTGAAGACGTTGGGCATCACTGCCCTACTGACTGTAATGTCATAAATCTAAGCTTTGGTCATTTGAAGAAATATATCAGGTTTTTCTTCCTGCAGTTACTCTAGGTGGCGCCTCTTCTCCGGTTCGGTGCTTCATTTGATTTAAGGGGCTCCGTCCTCTTCATTCCTGGACGACAGACAGGTCCTTTTGAATGAAGAGGATCTCTCCTCTTTCACGCTCCTGTACGGCTGCTCTTCAGTCTTGTCTTTGCGCTCCAGCGCCGCCGTCCTCCTTCTTCTCCCTCCTGCAGCGGTTTCTTCTGATTAGTGGGGGGAATGGGGCTCAGCGACATGGTGAGTCGTGATTGGCTTGCTGCAGTGCCAAATTCAAATTCCCAAAGGTGAGCCCTGATTGGCTCACAATTCTGTCCACTTATTGGCTGACAGAGAATCAGATGTTGCGGAGCACTGCGGGAAAAGAGGACTTACCTGCGCTGGATCGCTGGTCAGGTGAGTAAAATTCTCTTCTTCTCTAAGTATCAGGGACGGCACTTACACCAGCATAGATTTAGCATGCAATTTACGGTAAGTCTTGAAACAATGAAAGAAAGAGAGACCATTTTCAGTACACATTAATTTATTTTGGGTGATTAAACAAGTGTCAAATATATCAGTAGTTGCATTTAACTTAATAATCTTGAATATAAACAGATCTGTTCTCTGTTCTCTACACATTAAATATTATATCTGATTAGGCTTAATCCCTCTGACAACCACATCATTTCTTACAGACACAAGTACACTTGTTGTCATAGCACTTCAGAAATCCCTTTAACTGATGACGGACTGGATATTAAGACCTACATTCACACTACCAATCCCCATAATGCAGTTAGCTCAGAGAACACGCTCTATTGCTTATGTGAAATGCTGAAGCGGACTGTGCAGACCAGTCACGTTTCTGCAGCCTCCAGGAGGTACCTCAACTTCCAACTGCAGAACAGGAGGGTGATAATTTAAAGAAATAAAAAAGGAGGAGGGACAAAAAAAAGTTCAGTCCAACAGGACAGGAAATAGGGTCTGTGCAATATTTCAGCCAAATTTTACCTGCAGTTACGGGCATTGTTAGGTTCTTAAAAGACCCAAGCTCACAGCTGAGCACAGTACAGTCAGTAAGTTTTGACTTTAAAGCCATTATATTTACCATGTAAATTCGCCGGATATCAGCGATTTGCAAAAATCACTATTTGATACATTTACCCAATGATGTCTGGAATTAAGGCAAATGCTTCTTCTCCGGCCTAACTCACTGTGTTCTCCACTCCAGCTCCTCTCCTGTACAGCAGGACACAATGTAATGAACTGTACCAGTTTACTGTGCGTCACAGGCCAACACTCGGTTCACGGAAACTGTGACCTTCTGTCTGACGTTTACCGTGTTCAACATTCCTCCACTTCCTGAAAGCTTCATAGTAGGGTAGATGGTGGGTAGATGCTGGGCTGAGGATGACACTTTCTCTGTACCTTGTCACAGCAAGTGACCCTCAGTGATATGGTAATATCATACCTGCCAACATTTCCTTGTTGGCTACAGGGAGATCCCGGGGGAGGTGGGCGTGCGGGGGAGTTTGACAAATCACATCATTTTTGGCTAAGATGATGCGATATTCGCCTCATTAAGCCCCGCCCCCCACTTATCTATTGCGGGGGGGCGAGAACGGGGAGGTTGCCCTGCTCTCCCAGGAGGTCTCTCAGAGATGCGGGAGTCTCCCGGACATTCCGGGAGAGTAGGCAACTATGCGTTAAAGAAAAGCAGCTAATGAATCTCTAGAGACTAAAGTGTCTTTTACATTTCTGTCTCCATTACTGAAGTCATGTTGTCTTACCTGTCAGTCTTTGATTAAATCTTGGTCTCCATGAAAATGGCCACCTCCTTAGGCATCAATACATGGAAATAGGACACAATTTCTGAACTGTGTCATCATGCCACAGATGGCGAAGCCAACCACGTCTTGTACTGGCTCAGCATCAGGGAGAATGCCAGACTCTTCAGGGAGTGAGGGAGATCACCCCTATTTCAGGGCCTCTCCCTGACATTCAGGGAGCGTTGGCAAGTATGAGTAATATTCAATAAAGTCTGCACGTGTCAGCTGTGCAGGACAAGAGGCCAAGAAGGATCTAGGGACACAAACTTAGCTCCCCTGCCCTGGTCACAACCGGGCAAATCTAATGACACTTTTGGCCCGGTTCCTTATAGCCTGGATCTATATATGGCTTTTCTGGCTATGAGGGCTATTAAATTCAGCCATCAGTGGGGCTGTTCAATGTGGCACTGTGTCTTTACAATGGAGGTCTAATCTTACGTCTGCTCTACTAAAGACTGCGATAAAATTAGTATTGCTGGATGTTGGGGCAGCACGGTGGCTCAGTGGTTAGCACTTCTGCCTCACAGCGCTGGGATCATGAGTTCAATTCCTGACCATGGCCTTATCTGTGTGGAGTTTGTATGTTCTCCATGGGTTTCCTCCGGGTGCTCCGGTTTTCTCCCACACTCCAAAAACATACTAGTAGGTTAATTGGCTGCTATCAAAATTGACCCTAGTCTCTCTGTCCGTGTGTGTGCATATATTAGGGAATTTAGACTGTAAGCTCCAATGGGGCAGGGACTGATGTGAGTGAGTTCTCTGTATAGCGCTGCGGAATCAGTGGCGCTATATAAATAGATGGTTTACATTTGGATTTACCAATCAATAAATCTACAAAAGGCCAATGAAAATATCATCATCATCGTCACTATTTATTTATATAGCGCCACTGATTCCGCAGCGCTGTACAGAGAACTCATTCATATCAGTCCCTGCCCCATTGGAGCTTACTGTCTAAATTCCCTAACACATATTCATACACACACACAGACTAGGGTCAATTTTGATAGCAGCCAATTAACCTACCAGTATGTTTTTGGAGTGTGGGAGGAAACCAGAGCACCCGGAGAAAACCCACGCAAACACAGGGAGAACATACAAACTCCACACAGATATGGCCATGGTCGGGAATTGAACTCATGACCCCAGTGCTGTGAGGCAGAAGTGCTAACCACTAGGCCACCATCATAAGTTTTCTATAATCCCCCCCTCCCTCAATTTTTTTTTTACCAGGCATTGAAATATCACTGCAATCTCCAATGTTAAGTATATAACAGGGGAATCTTTAAAGGGTTGATTGAGTAAGTTGTTATGGAGACATTCGAGATGACTTCAAAACCAGTGAGATAAGTGAGATGAAAAAAAAAACAACCTTTAATGCACGTATGGAGCTTGTACCATACATTTGAGTTGGGTCTTTACATGCAGCGCACACCCTGGGTATCCACTGAAATGAATGGTCAATTGTTGCCAGTGTCATAGCATGATAAAAATGGGGCATTAAAGTTCATAGCATTTGTACATACTTTATACAACAAAATATTTATAATTTTCAGACTATAATTGGATAATTCCCTACATTTATTAAACATATAAATAGAAATCTCCTAGTTTAATTTATTCCCCCCCTTTATTTTACACGTGTAGCACTTTCAGCATTTGCTGCCAGCTAACCGTTTCACATGTGGATTGGGTTCTACGTAAATTAATATTGTCCCAAAGGTATTACAGAAAATGCCTCTAAATTCTTTCTTCGTTACAGACATGTTAAAATGTGATATGATTTTGAGAATGTGATTGCTGTGCATTACCCTTCCCCTGCTGCCCCCTACTGGTCAATTCCATATTGAGCCGCTTATGAATGCCAAACATAATCATTCACCACTTTGACATTAAATAAAGAAACCAGCCCTTCATTCAAGCTTTTTAGAAGACTGTCTCTCAGGGCAACCGATGAACACAGACACTATCATCGTCAGGCAATCGTATTCCTTTTCCTGCCTGTGTAAGCTCCTGGGACTAGAATTCCCTCTCTAGATGTCCTTGATGTTTCTATAACATGTTCTACAGTCATTATTCTTCCTGCCTGTTTCACGCAGAGGTTAGCACTCATAACAATATTAATTTAGCTGCTAAAGCACAAGTGCCATGTTTGTTAAGACATATTCCACATGGATTTAACACTTAATTTTTGCTATCTTATTTTCTCACTGACTGTTCGCGTGCAGTGTAACATGGTAGGTTTATTGAGGTGCTTCCAGGCTGGACCACTTTCAAGTAAATGATCTTTATACTGCGGAGTTTCAGAAGGTGTTAATAAACTAAACAGCTCCAAGTAACCAGTCGATATTAAGCTTTGTTTTAGCAGATTATTGTAGATAATATACAAGGGGGGAAACAATGTAACACCTATGCTACTGTCGCCGAAGTGATGGAATTCCTCGAAGCCTCTCCGGTTCCAAACCCAGAAACCGTGGTCATGTCATTTGAATAGATACGTATGGTAAGTATTGCGACTGCCCCCACCCAGAGCTCTATCTATGGCTGTGCGAGAGGGGCGACCGCTGAAGGGGGGTGCAGTTTATGAATATTTTAGGGTACTTCAGTTAAAATTGAGGGCAAGGGGGGGCGCCAGATTTTCTTCCCCCCCTAAACATATATAGGTATTGGGGGGAGCTAATATTTTCTGCTTGAACTTACACACACACTATGGGGTCTACTTATTAAAGGGAGATAAGCCCGAAATCCTGCAAAAAAGGTGATTTAAAAGCATTGCTGGCTTTAGCCTGGGGGTGCCACAGGAAAAAATGTTTTATTATTAAAGCATTTTTCTAGGGTTGTTTATATTCATTTTTTTTATTATTATTATTTTTTTCTTTTTTTACCGTTAATATACTTTTTCTTATATAATCTGGAACAGGAAGACCAAGTCGGCTCAAGCACGTGCAGAGGGTCTCAGACTAACTTGGCAAGGGGTAAGATTCTTCTTCCCACTGCCAACCAGTATCACCGGGGGGGCTTGGCATCACTCAGCGGTCCTGGTTTAATAAATTGCCTTGATAAAAGATTTTCTAGTCATCGGAGGGGTCTTAATAAATAGACTCCTATATGTGGTGGTATGAAGGGCGAGCAATATACATTATTATATTTATATACTGCCTTCATTGTAAAATATTACAATTCCAATCTTCAAAGGGTGCCTTGTGTCCTTTTGCATTTTTCTACAGATTTTATATTGTCTTGGGTGAACTAACGGGAGTTTTTAAAGGACAACAGCTACTCTGATACAGAGGCGTGAATTAAAGAGCTGTGCCATTGTATCATTGAGTATGATGATCCACTAGTCTACCCTAAAAGTGATAACCTAAGGGGTATATTTACTAAACTGCTGGTTTGAAAAAGTGGAGATGTTGCCTATAGCAACCAATCAGATTCTAGCTGTCATGTTGTAGAATGTACTAACTACATGATAACTAGGGGCCTGATTCATTAAGGATCTTAACTTGAGAAACTTCTTATTTCAGTCTCCTGGACAAAACCATGTTACAATGCAAGGGGTGCAAATTAGTATTCTGTTTTGCACATAAGTTAAATACTGACTGCTTTTTCATGTAACACACAAATACTTGATAGCTTATTTGTACACTGAAATTTAAAGTTGACATTTGTGTGCTACATGAAAAAACAGTCAGTATTTAACTTATGTGCAAAACAGAATACTAATTTGCACCCCTTGCATTGTAACATGGTTTTGTCCAGGAGACTGAAATAAGAAGTTTCTCAAGTTAAGATCCTTAATGAATCAGGCCCCTAGTTATCATGTAGTTAGTACATTCTACAACATGACAGCTAGAATCTGATTGGTTGCTATAGGCAACATCTCCACTTTTTCAAACCCGTAGTTTAGTAAATCTAGCCCCAAGACTTATAGTTGTGGCATAAGCCAAAAGAGCTGTAGCACCAGCTATTTATATCTATATCTACCTATATATATATATAGATATATATATATATATATATATATATATATATACATGTATATATATATATATATATATATATATATATATATCATCATCATCATCACCATTTATATATATATATATCAATCATCATCACCATTTATTTATATGTGTGTGTGTGTGTATATATATATATATATATATAAATATATATATATATATAAATTGCAAAGTATGTCTGCATCACTTTGCAATATTGCAGTTCAAGTGGCTCCGGCAGCCATGGGGTGCATTCTTCAGGCACGAATAATATCATGTATCACATTTTCATCTTTCTTTTTCTGGGATTCCTCAGTTTTAAAGGAAACGGCTTATTCAGAGAATAGAACAAAGGGGATTGGCAGTCCAGCTGTTTTGGGGAGAAAGAAAAAGAGAAAGAGAGAGAGAGAGAGAGAGAGAGGGTGAAAAAAAAAAAAAAAGCTTCCTGCTCCTTTAAAGCAGCTCATCTGTGTGGCTCGGGCTGGAAAGTCTTTTTGGCTGTGTGAGGCAGTCTCCTTGTAGCAGGCGGCTCGCTGACTGATCTCACTAACAGGGGCTTCTGTGTAAGCTGAGGCTAAACAAACACAGATGGAGTTCAGTGTGCATTCACCAAAAATGCTGGCAATGCGGCAGGGACATCAGATGACACTGTGACTGCACAGCGCACAGGACAAGATCTCTGCTGCTGGTGCCCCCCCAGATAATGAGGAACCTCCAGATACTAGAAGACCCCCAGTGGAAGAGCCACTGCATCAAGGACATCACTGGGATCAAGAGGCTGAAGAGGAAGAGCAGGGAGGTGATCAAGCAAGTCGGCAGCTTCCAAACTTTTAAAGTGGACCTGAAAGTGGACGCGGAGGTCAAGGGGACCGGACCGGAGAGACCGGAGGGGCTGAGAGCTGAGCTGATGGACAGGGCAAGTGATGAGGGGTCTGAAGATGCCTTGGACTTGAGGAGTGGGACTCTCCAGGGAAAGAAGGGGTTAATGCCGGCAGGTCTGGAGGCGCTGTCCTATGGTGACCAGAGACTGCAGTCCAGGATTGTGGTGTGTCAGAGACCCCCAGAGACCTCCTACTTGTCAGTCTCTCAAGTGACTTACAACAACAGCCCAGACCCCTGTGCATCGCCTAGGAAACGGCTGGGGGAGACGGCAGGCGTCTCTACAGAGATCAAAGCCATTCAGCAGACAAGGAGACTGCTAGCAAATGCCAGGGAGAGATCCAGAGTGCACACCATCAGTGCAGCCTTTGAGGCTCTCAGGAAGCAGGTATAGAGCTCCCTGTGTCCTACCTTGTGATATGCATCATGTCATGTCCCATCTGTGTGAATGAAACTCCATTAATGTCATTTATTCTGCAGCTTGCAGAGACACACGTTGTGTGGCAGGGTTTATATATTTCATATTATTAGCTTTGATTCCTAAGCAGCAGCAGAAATGTACTCAGCACAGTACCAGAATGCCAGTCATGATCTCACTGACCAACAGAGCTTGCAATCCAATTTTGTCTATGGGTAAAATAAAGCTGACTTGCTCAAGATTATTAGGATCTGTGGTCTCCTTAACAGCTGTGTCAGCCCCATTGAGGGACATTTCTAAAAACAGGCACCAGGGAAAATAAATAGTGCATCTGGTTTATCTCTCCTGCATGTTTACAAATGCCGCATTGCTTCCTTAAATTAGAGTAGAATAGAATAGAACTAACTTTTTGCACTAGGTTACAGATGCTTTTCTCAGGCAAACTGTTTTTAAATAAATGTCCCGTGGCACAGTGCACACCTGTATGTACACATACATTTCGTGGCATGCCATGCCCCCTATACTTGTATATCATTAATTTCATGTAATTCATTTAGAATGGCAACCCATTCCATGGCGCTGTACAATAAGGAGACCACTCAACACAAATTGATAACAATATAATTATGAAAGAAAGGCGAAAGGTCAGAGGTCATTGTCATGGTATAGCTTGAAACTAGTACTCATCAGGTCAGACGGCACAGCTCAGTTTGTATGTACAGAGTATATTTTGTTGTGGACTGTGTGTTCCATGGCCTCCTATTATCCTCTGGCAGGCAGACAATGCTGAGACTTGTAGTTCTACAACAGCAGGTAAGCCACAGGTTGCCTACTCTTGGCATAGACGGAGAAAGATGGCATGGCAAGACAATAACTCATATTATAACTGCGCCCTTTCTCTACTGCAAATATTTACCATATGATTCTAGATTTGTGGGCACCAAAAAATGCATTCCAGTAGAATAAGAATGGATGACGTATTACTTCAGGGGTTCAGCAATCTTATTATCTATACATTTATAAACATGAAAAGTTCCAGGTCATTTCTCAACCTATCGCCTTTTAAAGGGGTGTAAACCCATCGGCTGCATCGCAACATTGATTTAGAATAGTTGGAGTCCTCAACATGTGAGTGTAACATGATTGGCTCATATTGTGCTCTGCTACTGAGTCCCTCAGCCAATCACGATAAATATTGAAATGCATCGTTGGGGTTCCCTTTAATGCCAACGTGAATGTTCTAAATGGTGATTGTTTAAAAAGAGTCATCCTTGTATGACCTCCACCCATCTCATGAACAGGACAAGATTTTTCATTTTGTGCAGAAATAGAGGACCTTGATGATGTATCTTCCTGCACACAAGGTACAGATGGGAAGAGGGACACTTGTCCTAGACCAGTGTTGGCTAACCTGTGACACTCCAGGTGTTTGTGAAACTACAAGTCTCAGCATGCTTTGCCAGTATATAGCAGCTTATTGCTGGAAGGGTATGCTGGGATTTGTAGTTTCACAACACCTGGAGTGTCACAGGTTAGCCAACACTGTCCTAGACTGACAGTGCTGATATGTGATGGAATAACATACAATAAGGCACATCACTGCTCTTTGCAGCATGCTACAGACATATGCAGGGGCAGAACATGGCATTGTCAGGACCCATAGCAGAGAGTGGACTGGCATTGCCCGGATGACCCTGGCCTCCAGCGCCAACCAGGGTTGGTCATGTCAGTGTCAGCATTTACACAGCACTAAGCAGTAGCCCTGCAGTTCTATGATGTTATCTGTGGTCACTTCAGTTGTGCAATGTGCGTGATATAACCAGACTGGCTGTAGATGGCTACAATCTCTGGCTTCCATGGGAGAACACAATGTACAGCACTAACTCCTGGAAGGGTCCTCTGATGACGCGCACAGAGCCAGCAGCATTTTACTGAATGAAAAGGGATTCCCAGTGCAGATTGCCAACTTCAATAAGTGACCACCCCGCAGTACAGCACTGACCGCACAGTTGCAGAGCAGATTTCAAGCTCCCGTCTGTAACTTGATGCTGTTCTCAGCAAACACACATCATACATAGATTTGGTGCATTATCTACATTTCTGTGTTTGTGGATTACATTACTTTTCTGGAATTCCGCTAAGTGGGAAATGTCTTTCATCTAATTGACAGTACAGTGTATTGATATTGGTGTTAATAACATAACTTTACCTCCCCAATATACTAATCACCATACTCACATATATTGTAACTGTAGATCAGATATTAGAATATTTTTATTGTCATGCGCCACCTTATTCATTTTTACCAAATACCTACCTAAAGCCTCCTAATGTTTGTGTTTATTTATACCAAATACCCACTTACATCTGTACTTGTTTGCAATTTCCAGATATGCTAATATCCTTATATTTCTACCAAGTAAACACTGACGACTATAAACTGTTACCAACAGGACTATTTATCAAGTGGAGAAAAGCCGTTTCTCTGGCTAAAGCAGGTGTTTTCACCAGAGATAATGCTTCTACCTATATCGTATTTCCCCATGTATATGACGCTCCACTGTATAAGACGCACCTATATAAATCATGTGAAAAAATTGAGGATAAACATTATCCTCAATTTTTTCACAGAGTAATTGTGCAGCATGTACAGAGATGAGAGACGGTGTTCTAATGCTATTGTCAATTCTGCCTTACCCTGTCAGATGCTTCCTCTGTCCAGTAAAGTCTTCTTTCTTCTGTCCGTCTGATCCTGATGCTGGAAAGCCGCTCACCGTCCTCTTCACGTTGACCGGGTGTCCAATCAGGACTTTGACAAGGTCCTGATTGGAAAAACGCCAAATGCAGAAACCGGAAGTGTGCGGTTCAGGCACCACATCCGGTCATCGCGAAGAGGACGGTAAGCGGCTTTCCAGCATCAGGATCAGAACGGACAGAATAAAGAAGACTTTACTGGACAGAGGAATTATCTGACAGGGTAAGCGCTACTACCCCTGTATAAGACGCACCCAGTTTTTAGACCCAAAATTTTGGGGAAAAAGGTGCGTCTTATACATGGGGAAATATGGTCTATCATAGGTTCAGTGCAACAATAGCAGAAATCATTTGTCGGGACTTACTGTCGAAGGCCTATTTAACAAAGATCAATAAATGGTAATAATAATAATAATCAAGGCTATCCGACTTCACCTTCTGTGGTTGCCATCTCAGGATGGAGATAGGAGAAAATTAATGATAAAAATGTTTATTTCCATAAAAAACTGTTTTTCATTTGTTACTAGCATTTACATATTTATTATTTTCATATTTTTAGATATATTTTTAATATATTTTTTCTATTATTATTATTATTATTATTATTATTATTATTAATGGATAGTCAAAGCCTGGGCTGGCAGTTCCACTTCATTTGAAGACGAGTAAATGTTTTCTTTCCTCGGAAATGTAGTAACACTTCTAATAACTATACAGAAGTTGTCAAGGATTTAGAACCTCAGTAAATACCGTTCTGTCCCAGCCTGCTGACATTGGTCTAATAGGTTTTGTTTTGTAGAAATATCCGGACAGTACGTTCCCTGAGAACTTCATGTATTGCATTACTTCCTTTTATAACAAAACAACAAAGCAACTTGAAATGATGGGGTAGTAGGTAAGCAAAAAGCAACATTTGGCAAGTTCTTGATTAAACTAACTCAAAGTTACACTCCCAGATAGGCGTGGGAATTATTTTTGCTGACAGCTTTTCCATGACTGTGTAGGGCAGAGAGGGGCTACCTAATACACTTCAGGGGCTCATGGTGCGGACCTCTAAAGCCCTCACATTACCCTTGATAAAGGCCGCACATGATCCTTGATAATAAGTTAAAATAATACATTTAATTAAATAAAGAGACAATACATGAAATAACCAGCATTTAATACAAGTATTACATCCTATAACAAAACTTTCTGACAATTAAACAGGATGGAGCAGTGGGCTGCAGATGTTTGCTCAGAAGGCCCCAAGCAGGTCTATAGCCGCCTATTGTCCATCGCTGATGTAGGGGGTGCAGGTGGGAGGACCAATCCAAAATTGGAATCTCTGCTTTTCTCTGGGCTTAGTGGTTGATCTCACAGCCTCCGGCGGAAACTGGGTGTGTAGTGTGATGCTACGGAGGGCGTTGTGAGTAGGGGGGGGATAATCATAATCATGAGCCACATCATCATCATCATCATCACCATTTATTTATATAGCGCCACTGATTCCGCAGCGCTGTACAGAGAACTCATTCATATCAGTCCCTGCCCCATTGGGGCTTACAGTCTAAATTCCCTAACACACACACAGACAGACAGACAGACAGACAGAGAGAGAGAGAGACTAGGGTCAATTTGATAGCAGCCAATTAACCTACCATGGTTAGCAATTCTGCCTTACAGCGCTGGGGTCATGAGTTCAATTCCCGACCATGGCCTTATCTGTGTGGAGTTTGTATGTTCTCCCCGTGTTTGCATGGGTTTCCTCCGGGTGCTCCGGTTTCCTCCCATACTCCAAAAACATACTGGTACATCCCATAATATTGCGGAGATTTCGGTTTCTGATTGGTCCTTTCGCTAACATCCCCAGCGGTGACCTCTTCATTCATATAGCAGCTGTAGAAAATCAATTATCAACCGCAATTTATTCATAAAATATCCATACTGCTTGGCCAGGCCGGTCTCCGGGATATGCCCATGACTTACCAGACGTGCTGATTCACGTGTGCTCATGGAACTGAAAGCAGGTGCTTGGCAGTTCCTCTTGTTACAAAAAATAATAAATAGAATTTAAAAGAAAAAATAGAAAATTCTGTAAAACTAAAATGATTTTACTATAACTCATATGTGAAAAAAATACTTTAGTTAAATAATAAAGTACGTTTTCATTGAATTTCATCACCATTCTGAGATGGCTATAGCAGAAAAATCATTTAATCGCTACTTGTACTGCTGAGAGCATGAAGAAGCTATTGCCAAGACACCCGTTTTCACCGGAGATAGGGATTTTCTCTGTTAGATAAATAGACCTGATAGACAGTAAAACAAAGGAATGTATTTCTGGAGCCATTAATAATGTCTGCACTGGTAACGTCTACTGGTTCACTACTGACCCTCTCTGTGATGTGTGTGATCCCTATTCCCCAGTACATAAAACATCCAGCAATACTACAACATTATACAGCATTTTACAACTCCGATAATGACTAGGTCACTGCTCTATCTTGATCAGTAATAATCGAGGACAGAACATTACAGACGTTCTCTCTGCTATCGCATCTGCGTGGACTAAGCGCTTGAAACTGTTAAACAATCATAGTTGTTCCAATAGTGATATCCAGCACCCTTAGTTTTCTGTCTATAAAAGCAGAATTGCTACGCCACACTGGTTGCCTCTCACCTGGACCATCTGCAGCAGTGTCAGTTCATCTGTTGTCTATCCAGCTCTCTTTTATAGCAGAGAACGGGGTCCTGGAGGTTGCTGTTTGATTTGAACATATTGCTAAGGCCACTATTGGAAGCTAAGTATCATATTACTTTTTAATACTTATTTGCAATAAACGATTAGTCTTTTTCTTTTTTGTGAACTTTGCGGTCACGAGTCTTTAACTCATTGCAACCTAAAGAATGTGGTTCCACCAAGAATAGTTTAGTTGATGAATATGTGCATGTATTGACATTTGGGTTTAATGCTAAAAAGCACCTTTAACAGGGTGATCTGAATGCATAATTGCCAACTCTCCCAGAATGTCCTGGAGACTTCCGAAATCCGGGTCGGCCTTCCGGACTCCCGGGAGAGCAGGCAAGACTCCCGCATCCCGCAATTCCCTGTTCAAAATAATGCGTTTCGTGGGGAATCGCGTCATTTTGGCCCCGCCCCAGCGCAAAACATCATTTTCCACTTAGGGGCGGGCCAAAATGCCGCTGTTCACCATGCCCCACCCCTCCCGCTCTCTAGTCACGTCCCGCTCCTGGACTGCACTGTCTGAAAGTAAGCAAGTATGCCTGAATGCTTTACAGTAGCGGCAGAAAGAGTTTCATTATCACAGCAGACAGATCACACATACCTACTGTATTTTCCTATATCTCACTGGCAATCCTGCAAAGTGTTGGCTGCACATTAGTTTGGATGGACGTTCTCGCGTTAGTATCCAGAGAGGTTCTTACTTTACTTCATTACAGCAATCCCCCCCAAAGTGAACCATCAGACTGATGAAAAATGATGTTTGATCAGCACAGTTTTCTAATTATCATTGGTTTTCCGCATAGGAGATGAGCAAATTAAATTATGATGTATAGTGTTATTGGTTCTATTTCTACCAGGGCATCATCTGGGTGCAGTTTGTATGTTCTCTTCATGTTTGCCTGGGTTTCCTCTGGGTGCTCCTGTTTCCTCACACAGTACAAATACATGCTGATAGCAGAGCTGTAACTTAGAATTCTAGTGTCCGGGGCGAGAAAGACAAATGCTGCCCCCTAGCCCTTAATTTTAACCAAATTAACCTAAAATATTCCTAAATTGTGCCCCCCTTCAGCATTGCGCCCTGGGAGGTCGCCCCTGTCGCACAGCCCTAGTTACGGCCCTGGCTGATAGGTTAATATTAGTATATGTGCGATGTACAATCTAGATTGTAAGCTCCTCTGGGTCAGGGACAGAAGTGATGATTCTCTGTAAAGAGCTGTGTAATACTTATACACTCTAGAAATAAAGCTTAATAATAATCATGTAATTGTTCTTATGTAGAGGGGAAATTATACCAGAATTAGTTTTTATAAGCTTACACTTTCCAATAAAGTTCTGTAACAGTGATAGTGATAGGCATTACCACTGGTGCCATGTTCCACTGGATGTCAGTGCATAATGTATTCATTTTGTTTCTCAGCTATGTACAGCCATGTGCATACCTTCCAACATTAGGCTTTCTCCTGAGCGGGACAAATAGTGCACACAGCCGTGAAGGGGGACATGGTTACGATGTGTTGTGGGCATGGGAGCTACGCTACTCCCAACCTCTCTGACCTCACCTCCCCTGAAATCACCATTGAATAGTTGTGAGTACTAGTGGCAGGTGCGCGCAAGACCCACTAATGGTGGGCAGGGACAGTTGGGAGCTATGCATGTGGGGTTAGAACCAACTTGTACCTTTTCAGGTCATTAAAATGTTAACAAGGTTAGATCAACATGTAGCTGATCAGAGCATTAGCATGTTCACAGTACTAGGTCAATCTGTAGCCATTCAGAGCATTAGAATGTTCACAGTACTAGGTCGATCTGTAGCCATTAAGAGCATTAGCATGTTCACAGTACTAGGTCGATTTGTAGCCATTCAGAGCATTAGAATGTTCACAGGACTACTAGGTCAATCTGTAGCCATTCAGAGCATTAGAATGTTCACAGGACTAGGTCAATCTGTAGCCATTCAGAGCATTAAAATGTTCACAGGACTAGGTTGATCTGTAGCCATTCAGAGCATTAGAATGTTCACAGTACTAGGTCGATCTGTAGCCATTCAGAGCATTAGAATGTTCACAGGACTAGGTCAATCTATAGCCATTCAGAGCATTAGAATGTTCACAGTTCTAGGTCAGTCTGTATCCATTCAGAGCATTAGAATGTTCACAGGACTAGGTCAATTTGTAGCCATTCAGAGCATTAGAATGTTCACAGGACTAGGTCAATCTGTAGCCATTCAGCGCATTAGAACGTTCACAGGACTAGGTCAATCTGTAGCCATTCAGAGCATTAGAATGTTCACAGTTCTAGGTCAATTTGTATCCATTCAGAACATTAGAATGTTCACAAGACTAGGTCAATCTGTATCCATTCAGTGCATTAGAATGTTCACAGGACTAGGTCAATCTGTAGCCATTCATCGCATTAGAATGTTCACAGGACTATGTCAATCTGTAGCCATTCAGTGCATTAGAATGTTCACAGTTCTAGGTCAGTCTGTATCCATTCAGAGCATTAGAATGTTCACAGAACTAGGTTAATCTGTAGCCAATCAGAGACTTAGAATGTTCACAGATTTAAACTAACCAGTAGCCTATCAGAGAATTATTCACAATAGAAGTAAACAGATCCAACAGGCAAAAGCAATAAGATCAGCAACAAAATATAAATGTGCTATTTAAAACATTCAGCAGAGCCCTATGCACACGTAGAGGAGGTTTTCCCGTCAGGGCGTATAGGGTTAAAAAACTTAACTTGTGAAAAGGTGAATAAGTTATTCGGTTTAACAAGTTTGAATGTTGCTCCCGAGGGAAAAATCACAGTCTCTCTGTCAGAAAAAAAAGCCCACTTTCCTATTTATAATAAAGAAAAAATACTTTTGAGCAGCCAATGACGTAATGAGGCCAGAACTATTCCGAAGTGGACATTTATATGAACCTTCTGGAAGATTTTTCTGGCGTCTTACGAAGCAGAAACAAAGAGACAGTTCAGATACACAGTGTTCCAAGAGACTCAGCTAGCACGGGCCAACTACTTCCCCAGTGGGACGCTAAAATACTTCAACTCCCTGAATAAAAATAAACTCTATGAATTAGAAGATAGGGGGATTCAGCAGCTTATTATGGAACAAAGTCGACTCAGCGCTATGCTAAATATCCCTCGAGCAGACTTACAAATAGGGTTATATTTTTGCCGTCTGTTTGAAAATGAGATGTATATATTTTGTTTCTTTTTTTTTTCTTTCTTTTTAAGCTGTTCGCACAATCAACCTGCCAGAGCTGGAAGGGAAAAAGTTCTAAGGGGGTATTTGCTCAAATAAAGATATTTCTCCCAAAGGCATTGGGGATTTAAATATAAATGTATAATCTGTTGTGGACCAAATGCACATCGTGGGTCTTATGTAGAGTTGATGAAATTACCGTAAACTGTGTCCAAAAGATGACTCGGGACTCTACATAGTATGCTGAGTCAGCTGCATCTCAGCTGATCGGACATTATCATCATCATCATCATCATCATTTATATAGCGCCAGCAAATTCCGTAACGCTTTACAATTGGGAACAAACATTAATAAAACAATACTGGGTAATACATACAGACAGAGAGGTCAGAGGGCCCTGCTCGCAAGCTCACAATCTATGGGACAATGGGAGTTTGAAACACAAGGACATGTGCTACATCATATTGCACACTGGACCAGCTAGAATGCAAAGGTAAAAGTACTGAGTGTGCTGTGTGTGTACCAATGTTGGTCAGAGAGTTGTTGTCTTGTGTTAGCTGTGTAGAGGGTGGTAATAGGGGAGATTAAGATGGTGGTAGAGGAATATTATAAACTTGTCTGAAGAGGTGGGTTTTCAGAGAACGCTTGAAGGTTTGAAGACTAGAGAAAAGTCTTACTGTGCGAGGGAGGCAATTCTACGAAGTGGGTGCAGCCCGAAAAAAGTCCTGTAACCGAGAATGGGAGGATGTGATGAGAGCGGAAGAGAGACGTAGATCTTGTGCAGAACGGAGGTGTCGAGTAGGGAGATATTTTGAGACAAGTGAGGAAATGTATGTCGGTGCAATTTTGTTGACGGCCTTGTATGTTAGTAGAAGAATTTTATATTGGATTCGTTGAAATACAGGCAGCCAATGTAGAGACTGACAGAGTGGCTCAGCAGAGGAAGAACAGTTTGCATTATCAGTTTGTATCTTACACCCGCAACAGATACAGGTCCAGACAGGCGTATCGGCGTCCAGATCTGCATCGGTCACATTTACTTTAAAGCGGCCTTAATATTCTTGTCCTACGCTGGCATGTCCCCCGCCTCGCCCGATCCGCCTCTACACATCATACACACAAGATAAGTCATACTTGACCACTCTCCCAAATTTTCGGGAGACTCCAGAATTTGTAGGTCTTCCGAACTGACGGAAGAGCAGGCTATTCTCCCGCATCCTGTCCACCTACTAGTGAATTGGGTCATTTTGGCCCCACCCCAGTGGGGCCAAATGACGCAAATCACAGTGTCCCGTTACCTTACATCCTTACATTTGATGACGAGAAAGGATAAAATGTTGGTAGGTATGAGATAAAAGTTGTATACGCAAGATACTCACACCCTAATACATTCACAGACAGGTCGTTTAACGTCCTTAGTAAATATTTACCATATATACCATATTACTGCATTAGTATATTCATAATTTCTTAAATTTCTTAAACGTAAGTGCATGACAATGCTGGGATGAAGTGACTTCAATGTTGCGTGTCTGCATTTATTTATTCTTTTGCGTTATAAATTACCCTAACGGTTAATATTTATCCTAATTGATTTTATTAGTTTTATATTTAGTCCATATATTTTTTGTGTTTATACTATAATTTTAAATGTTAATTCTATGCATCCATTACGCTTTCAGTACTTACTAATATTACTCCTTCTAAAACAAACTCCCCTTTCCAGCCTTGTTGTTGTCATTACGATAATGGAGATGTAATTCACAGTGGCGCCAAAAGGAACTGCTTCCTGTAATTTTAAACCTATCATTTGTAAACAATAGTTACTTAAAATTACCTTGACAGGGATTCAGTTTTCCCTGTCTGTTTCCTGATGTCAATAAATATTCAATGAATAATGGAACAAGCTGGGATTTAACACATCATGAATAGACAAAGTTGCAAAAGACTCAGCGATCTTAATACATACATTTTATGGTTAACTGTAATCATATAAAAGATTGAGAGAAAATAATCGTTGCTACAAGAGTGCCAAATACGAGGTCGTTAAACTATTACCTAGAAGTCAAGTTTTATTTTACACATAAAAGAACAATACAAAGAAGTGTTGATGTTGGCTTAAAAAAACAAATGACTTATTTCCATCCAATCACGAGTTTAATGACCTATTACAACATGGAACATGGCTAATTACATCCAGCACTGTCTGACAAAGATGGCACTTTTGTCATGTTTTTGGCAACCACAAAAATGTGCCTGCATTACATTCCGTGCAATGGTTCTTACATGTTTGGTGCTTTAGGTACACCTATAAATCATTATCATAATCATCATCATTTATTTATATAGCGCCACTGATTCCGCAGCGCTGTACAGAGAACTCATTCACATCAGTCCCTGCCCCATTGGAGCTTACAGTCTAAATTCCCTAACACACACACACACACACACAGACTGAGAGAGAGAGAGACTAGGGTCAATTTTGATAGCAGCCAATAAACCTACTAGTATGTTTTTGGAGTATGGGAGGAAACCGGAGCACCCGGAGGACACCCATACAAACACGGGGAAAACATACAAACTCCACACAGATAAGGCCATGGTCGGGAATTGAACTCATGACCCCAGTGCTGTGAGGCAGAAGTGCTAACCACTAAGCCACCGTACCGCCCATATATAAATGTTTAGATTTGCGGGACACTGGTCCAGCGCGGGTAATATCGAGCTCCAAAGTAATGGAGTCATTTTATTGTATTAAAGAGTTTAAGAGTTTACTGAAATGCAATTTAGACCCACATACCATGATGTTTGGTATCCAGCTTACCATGTAGAATCTTATTTGACGACCAGTATGACCTACAGAACCTAATGCTAAGTGATTTGTGACTGATAACAGAACAACTTGTGATGTTTCGTTGACGTAATTTACTTAAATGCCCACATACGTTAAGGCCAGGAACAGTGTGATCTATCTGGTTACACACATGGAATACTGAGCCATATTAGGTGACACTTATGCAATGCTGGGCTATAGCTCATGACAAGAATACAATGCCAGGACATATTTGGTGATAGATATACAATGCTCGTCCATGTCTGCTGACAACTATGAAAGGTCGGACTATGTTTGGTGACATGGGCGAAAATATATATACAATGACAAGGACACAATGCTGTGCCATATCTGATAGCTGGAATACAATGCTGAGCCATATCTGATAACTGAATGCTCGGACATTCCTGACATATGAAGACAATGCTGGACCCATATCTGGTGTCTGGTATTTTGTCATATGCTATATATGTTGACAAATATATCAAATATTGCCTGTAATAACCCCCACTGCTTCTGTGGGCCAGAGCTGTCCTCATCAACCTGATAAAACCATGTTCCTGTCCTGCACAGAATTTTGATTGACTGTGAGAGATCAGCATAGCAAGAAAATGAGCTCTTTCAGCCTGTTTTAACAAAGGTTAACTGATCTTTGGGATACCATGGAGGAGGATGCCACAGTGCAGACGAAGTTCAGCCTCTCCGCCCACTACAACATGTGCCATGTGACTGTGGTTGCCATGGTAGTACAGAATCATAAATCATTAATAGCAGCCTGAAGAAAAATATAAAGGGAAATTACAAGCATTCTTCTTATAGCCGGCCACAGTGATTTATGTTAAAAAACTCACCTGAATTTTTCATGGGATTGCTACTTTAAGCAAACCGTTTTCCATAAAACTGTTCCTTTTTAGAAAAAATAGTGCATCAGTATAATGTGAAGTCAAGTCACCATACATACTCTCAATTTATTTCATCCTAGTAAAATACATAATAAATAAATAACACAAGAAAATGCAGACACCAACAGATTTAATGCAGAAATTAATTTTTCAGTATAATGCATACTCGCCAAGTCTCCCGGAATTTCTGGGAGGCTTCCGAATTTCAGAGAGTCCTCCCGGAAGAGTAGGCAAGTTACCGGACACTTGTGGAGGCGGAGCTTAATGACCCCTCCCCCTCCCATTCAATGCCGTGAATTTCAGCTTTTTATAGTAGGGGGTTGACCGATGGTAATGCAACTACACTTGTCACATGACCTGTCCTCCGGGAGAACCCGAAAAGGTTTTAACAGTTGGCAAGTACGGTATAATGTTCCTTTAAGTAGGTTGATGGAGACAAATAAATTTTTTCCTCTGCCGTTAAATAATATGGGGAAATCTGTAGAAAATGATAGTTTATCTAATTAATTCAATGCACCGACTGAACTTAATATTCTCTTGCATATCCTCTTCATCTCATTCAAATACATGACTTGGCACGACATATGCAAAAGAAAGGTAATGATATGCATAGCTTAGGCTTAATAAAATAAACCAAAGTTTGTTTTTGATGAAAGATTCCCTTTACAGTTGTCTGATTTGAAAGCGATGGGCTTGATAAATAAGCAGAAATGTTTCCCTTCTAAACAGTGATCAGTGCAATCAAGTGAAATGTGCTCGCCTGCTGGTAGCCTCTCTTCCTCTTGACAGTGGTGGTCTTAATTACAGTAACATCCCCCCCCCCACCTCCCCCTGAGATGAGTTACAAATATAATTGATCAGTGTACTTCTCAGAAATGTGCTGTTTATCGTCATTAGACCGCCACGGGTAGGAAGCCGTAGATCAGTCAATGGGTTGAAAATGATCCATCGCTCATTCCCAAGTGTTACAAATTCCGTGGCAGGGAAGGTATATAATGAATGGAAAGCGTTTTTCAGCTGATGTGAATGTGTCTTGATAAATGGAGCAGCTGGGAGCCAGGTGAAGATACATAAAGTGCTTTGTCTATATTCCACGTTTGTTAGCAATAACTGAAGTGTCCTGACATGGCCTGACACTTATCTGAATTGTGAGTTGTCAGCGTCTAGCTGGTGTCAGCTGTGAACTAGAGTAGAGTAAAGGATTGAATGAGAGCTAAGCAATGAGTTCTGTGCAGTAGCTGCTGAATCGTTCTGATGCCGCATAAAAGTTGTCATTCGGACCACTCATCCCAAACAACCAGCTAACAATATATGTGATGCAAGGAAAAGAGTGTAAAGGTGACTGTGTTCCTCCACTGATGACTGAAGACCATTCAGTTATGCTCAGAATGTACATGTTCTGAGTTACATAAGATCTAATATTTGTGAGTCACCCTTTAATTTGATTTGTTATTGGGGCCTGCAGTGGGATGCGATGTGGGTTAGAAGTATTGGGATTTTGCTTTATATGGGTGTTAGCTGGGCTTGTTAGGTGCAGTATAAAGGTTACACTGCTGTATTAGCTTATACTTTATACACAACTCCATAGTTGCCTACTACTGAATTTCTGGGACCCCCTGGAGAGCAGTACAGCCTCCCACATCCCACTTGTCAGACGCCGTCCTGCTTCTACTTCTAGACGGACGCCTGTCCCCTTGCGATTCCCATGTCCCGTTGTATAGCGCCGGGACATATTCCGCAGAGCATCGCCTTCCATCGCATAGCGACAAGAGACATTCTTTTCCTGTTAACGGTTGGTTGCGTTCTTACCGCCGAAAACCGCAGCACCAATCAAGTTGTACTTCCCTCTATTTAAAGATCACTCGGACGCCATTTGGGTGCCAAAGCATTTGGTCTTCAGCCTTGCTCCAGCATTTGTTCCTGTCTTCCTGTTGCTCATTTGGATTCTGACCCCGGCTTGTTCCTGATTTCTCCTTTGCTGAGCAGACGATCGTCTTGTACATATGACGGCCACTATCACCACCACCAGAATGGTGATGACTCCAACAGTGACTGCTGGGATGACCAGGAGATTGCTGTTCTTCTGCAGGGTCACACCATGAGGGGGGTGCATCTGTCCGTTGGGGGGCTCATTAAGACTACTCCTGTCAATCAGGTTTGTGTCCACTGGCCAGTATGCTCCATCTCTATGACGACATTCATCATTAGCCATTTTGTCAGGGTGCTCCACTTTGTGAATTAATCCAGTGAACTAAAACATGGAGTTTATGCTGTCTGATATAGGCTAACTGTCACAGCCATGAGGATGAAGATGGGGACACCTACCAGCACTAGGCGCTACTGAGTACTGAGGCGCCTCTGGTTTTCACCAGGGACCCCCCGCAAGGAAGTTTGGACTCCGCTGCAAGAGGCGTGCAGGACGCGGCCTTCAGTATCAGTAAGCTGGAGAGGTGGCCAATGAGGCAGCGGTGATAGTGCGCCAGGATACAGGATGGAGGCCTAGATGCAGTAATGCACGCACGAAGTATAGTCAGCAGAACCGGGTCAGAACCAGAGAGACAGTCTACAGCCGAAATCAGAAGCAGGAGAAAGGTCAGGAAGCCGAGTCAAAACCAGGAAATCACTGTAAGCCAGAATCAGGAGCCAAAGGAGAAGTCAGGAACAAGCCGGGGTCAGAATCCAAATGAGCAACAGGAAAACAGGAACAAATGCTGGAGCAAGGCTGAAGACCAAGTACTTTGGCACCCTAATGGTGTCAGAATGATCTTTAAATAGAAGAAAGTACAACTTGATTGTTGCAGTGGTTTTCGGCGGCAAGAACGCAGCCAACCGATAACAGGAAAAGAGTGTCTCTTGTCGCTATGTGACGGAATGCGATGCTCTGCGCATGGGTGCAAATGAGGAGTGGAGAATGTCCCATCGCTATGCAACGGGACACGGGCATCGCAAGAGGGCAGGCATCCGTCTAGAAGTAGAAGGAGGAGGGCGCCTGACACCGCTCACCACTTCCCTAGTGAAGTTGGTGGGGACGGGACTTGATGACGCTATTCTCAGTGAAACGCATCATGCTGGATTCACTAGTTGCGATTCACGGCAACGCGCTGCAGTGACTAGGGCCACAATTAACACAGCCATGCCCCACTCACTTGGCACTAGCATCTCCCTTCCAGTGGACAGCTAAAATATTGGCAAGTATACATAACTCTTTTGACTAACAACAGTTTTGGCTACTGGTATGTGCAAGTGCTGATACAGGGTCCCAGATGCCCACCTATAGACTAGTTTCCCTGATTTGGACCTATTATTGTGGGTGAACAGTGAGATGTCAAGCTTGGGATGTGCCTTGCAGGAGAAGAGGCGGTGGAAGAAGATACGCTAAAGATCAGGTTATTTCTACTTCAGATTCCATACGCAGTTAAATTACCTATCCCCATGGGCTCTGTAACACAATCAATTACAAATGTGTCTTCTGTTCTCTATAAATTACTATAATTATGGACTTTGAGAAAGAAACATAATATTTCCTATTTAAGAGAACCACTAGCTCTACTAGAATTCAAGTTCAGATTGATTGGACATTCTTTTTTTCGTTATTCCGTGTTTTGGGGAACAGTGCGATTTATGGACTGTGTGCACATACTTATGTGGTTTATTGCAAGCCTTTAATATGTCCTTTTTCTTCCATTGTAGGTGCCATGTTATTCCTACGGACAGAAGCTTTCTAAACTGGCCATCTTGAGAATAGCTTGTAACTATATCCTGTCCCTTGCCAGACTGGCTGACCTTGACTACACTGCTGATCATAGTAGCTTGAGTTTCTCAGAGTGCGTAGAGCAATGTACTAGGACTTTACAGTCAGAAGGAAGGTCGAAAAAAAGGAAGGTAAGAAAACAGTAACATACAAATTCCCATGCCCCGTCTTTAAACTTTCCTTCACCTCTTCTGGATACAGAAAAAGGAACAGTGAAAAGATACTAGTTTGGATGAAATGTCTTCTTTGTTGTGTTTGGAATTTGTACTCTGTAAAAGCAGTAATTACTGCCACAGGCGAATATTATGCGCTTAATAATAAAAAAATCACTATTCACATAATTTCGCCAGTAGTAACACAGTCGTACGCACAGGTAGTCAACTTAATGAACAACAAATACAAAAATTTATACAAATTCCATGCAAGTCCTCTGCATGTAGGAACGATTAGTTCACTGATATACGGGAACATGAGAAACAACAGTTGAGTGGGTTTATTATATGGGATGAAAAGGCCAATGTTGAACCAAATGTTTACTACTTTCCCTTATCAAAATTAATGCAACTATCAAAAATTAACATTGCTTGGGAGTCCTATCTGGATGTTTAATTTCAATTATCCAATAGTACCTCGACTATGTTAAACAGTCACCAGTTACTCTCCATTATTTGTATAGTAATTATCAGATAATATAAAATAGTATATCAACAAACAGATCTATAGGCTCCTAAATCTCAAGTAAAACGTTTCTACCATTTAGTGTAGTTGATTTAGCATATGTTATTAGGCAGCAGGGTGATTCGGCCATTCTGTGAAAAACGACATGAATCATACCATCTTCCAGCTTTTTTAGGTAGTGATCCAGTAGTTTTCTGTACATTCCTTTCCCACAAGTAGCTGCTAATTGCAGGTTTATCTAAAGACA
This sequence comes from Mixophyes fleayi, assembly GCF_038048845.1. Lineage (NCBI taxonomy): Eukaryota > Metazoa > Chordata > Amphibia > Anura > Limnodynastidae > Mixophyes > Mixophyes fleayi. Next base: position 27,619,453 of record NC_134402.1, on the reverse strand, counting down.
CATAGCCAAGTGTGGGTATCTAAAGGAAACAGCACTGAGTCTAATTACTAAATCACATTCCTCCAGGTTACTTAACGCTGAACCAATTACATGAAATCATCATCAAACCGTGTTAAAAAGGAAGCCAACTGTTCAGCCAGTTTTCCTTTCGGGGAAAATAACATGGTTGAATAAGAAAAGAGTGATTGATGTTTGTGTTCAGAGTATTATTACAAAAGGAGGTTTGTAAACTTGATTTGAACCTCCCTGTGGATTCTGGGATCTGTTGTCTCCGCGATTAACAGTCCGGTCATGCTTATGCCAGTGAATGAGCGGGGGACACTATGCCATATTTATTGTCCCCTGTGTTCTGTTCTGTGATAATACACACTACCACTGCAGGGACAAGATATGAAGTACAGCATTTAGGCGTTTAAACATCAGGACCAAAATGTGTCAATTTTTAATTCTTTTCTAACATGGACATAGATCTGAAATGATAGTGAAGCTTTATATAGTTGGCCATTCATTTTAGTATTAGTGCTGTTGACTTTATTAGCCATTGAAAACTTTAGCTAGCCTCGTGTAGTCCCCGAAAATCCACTACCTTTTCCAGTTAAAACATAGACATTTATAAATATTAAGCCGTGAATACAATTTTATTTTGTACGTGTACAATGTGTACTTAGTGCTTTTTTTGTTATAACTAACTCGTTTTTGTTTTTATTTAGCTATTTTTTTGTTTGTAACTTGTTGGCCACTAGGGGCAGTGTTCCATTGGTGCACAACATTTTTTTTTATACCTCAGATGGTTGAAACTGGTCGCTGCCCCTTATACTATTATTAAATAAATAACATTAGTGTTATTTGCAAACGTTAAGAGATGTAACCTCTATGCAGGGTATCAAATGCCAGCTTCTTATAGGGCATATCCAAAAAAAAGTAATAAAACAATTAAAATTTCTCTGCTGCCAGAGGATCTGGCAAGGTATATACCTCAATTTATATTATCTTTACATGATGGAATATCTTCTGGAATTGTGAACTCTAGTGTTACCTTGCAAGCCTTAAAGTGGATTTGACACCTACACTCAATTGAAGCAGCTATTTTCATCATCATCATTATTTATTTATATAGCGCCACTAATTCCGCAGCGCTGTACAGAGAACTCACTCACATCAGTCCTTGCCCCATTGGAGCTTACAGTCTAAATTCCCTACTATAGACACACACTCACACAGAGAGGGAGACAGACAGAGAGGGAGAGACTAGGGTCAATTTTGATAGCAGCCAATTAACCTACCAGTATGTTTTTGGAGTGTGGGAGGAAATTGGAGCACCCAGAGGAAACCCACGCAAACACAGGGAGAACATACAAACTCCACACAGATAAGGCCATGGTTGGGAATCGAACTCATGAACCCAGTGCTGAGGCAGAAGTGCTAACCACTGAGCCACCGTGCTGCCCATTTTGAACCAATATTCAGTTTATGACTTCACTTGGAACTAGAGCCAAAGTGATGTTACTAGTTCCTTGTGAATTGGCAGGCTGTATTCATATTGGTCCGGATAACAAAATGGCTGCCTCCGCTGTATGTAGTTGAAAGGCCCACTTTAAAAAGAGGTTAAAATAAGAGACATTAAAATACACAGTAGTGGACAAAAAAAATTGGAAACATGAGTAAATTAAGCAAATAACCTCTTAGACTGTCCATGCTGCAAGAAGAGGGATTTGAAAGATGGGTGATTGTTGGGGAGCTTCAGTAACCAAAAAAAGCTCAACTTGCTAACGCTTTACGAGCAACGATGTCAAAGGTGAGGTCAACATGGAAGCCAAGGGAAGAACATCATCAGCAAAGTGCAACAATGGGCGGAGATACATACTCCAGGATTGTGGCAACTGTGCATTAATTACAATTTCAAGGCAGAACCAGAGGGCAACTGCAGATCAACTGACTGCAGATTTCATCCCGTGGCGCGAGCATCCAGTTAAACAAGAACGGTCCAATGAGAGGTTCACGGAGCTGATCGCTGTTTAATGGCACTGGATGATCATCCTCACCCCGTATCTTCCAGGACGACAATACAGCAAGTGTAATCGCACAACGAGCAGGACGATGATGTTATCCATATGTCACAGTTTTCTCAGTTATCAGGTCCGAACCCATGCGAGCATTTTTGGGATACTCTGAGACAGGGCTTTCCACCCACCACAGGGCAAACGCAGGATTTGTAGAGTGGGGTTTTCGACACCACACCGCCAGTGGGCGTGACCAGCATGCATGGTGGGCGTGGCTATAATTTTAGACCGTGCTTGGCTGCTCTCTAACTCTTCCTATCCCCATAATATACATAGGCAATGCTGTGTGCACTACTGTTAGGTGCATGTAGCTCTCCCTTTTCAACCAGAGCCGTGTGAAGCAGGGTCAGGGTCCAGCCACCTCAATTATACAGTGCCCCGGGCTTGGATGGGGGGTTTCCAGGCCCTAGGAAACCCCACTTGGTTTGCCTATGCACCATCCAACAGGCATCAACTGAGTGACTTTGCTGTGGGAAAATGGTGTTGAATTCCTCCTACACAACTCCAGGTATTGTAGAGTCAATGCCACCGTGTGTACATGCCCAGACTGCCCACACCTGGCGGCCTAACTCTATAGTAAGTGACTTTATACAGGTGCTTCTATTTTTTTTTTCCACTACCTGAAGTGTAACCTAGAAGCAAATACATTGGTGAGGAAATACAAAGCAACTAACACTACGTTATCTGCTATCATTAAACAGCTTTCATAGCCAGCCACAGGCGATCTATCATGGATCACAAGCGATCTATCACGCTAAGATCCTTCCCTGGTTCATGGACAGCTGATCATCTTTGCATCAGTCAGAATCGCTCTGTTCCCATCATTCTGTTTGTTTTATGACTCTACTTCCTAAGGCTGTACAAAGATATATTACTGCCAAGTCATGACTGAGACATTTCTTAATGTAGACATTGTCAGTGTACTGTGTGTGCTAGAAGCAGTGTTAATGTCTCGGCACAGGAGGACAGAACCGACACCCACACAGGAGAGGATGGGGGAATCTGTATATCACTGTACTGACGTTTAAGGCTGGTGCATGAGCTTCAGATTAGTATGTTCCAGATGGGTCCAGCGCTCAGCCATTCTGACTGTGGATTTGCTTTGCGCACAACAGGACGTGTCGGAGGCTGCCTCAGAGTTTAATACGGAACCTACCTTAATTCTCATTGTGAGGCAAAGAGTCAGGGGGCTATTCTCTTCCAAGATGTGGCTAGGAAAGCTCAAATGTCAAGAGTTGCTGAGGAGGTTGAATGACTGTCATTAGTTTGTCAGATGTTAGATCAAGTGGAATAGCTAAATATATAAATATAATATAAATATATAATGGTTGATATAATTAATAGTATGTAACAGAATTAGTGGCCAATTCAGTATGATAACTGTCATTTTAAAATTAAATATCACCCCCATTTACTTTAAAAATAAATAAATAAATCCCTTTCTGTCAAAGTGATACTGGCCAGGGGGTAAATGTATCAAGCTAAGAGTTTTCCGGCGGGTTTGAAGAACCAATCAGATTCTAGCTGTCATTCATGTAGTACATTCTACAAAATGACAGCTACAATCTGATTGGTTGCTATAGGCAACATCTCCACTTTTCAAACTCGCGGAAAACTCTCAGCTTGAGACATTTACCCCCATGAGTGATTATAGTTAACTCACCGCGTTGCCGTACTAGCCTCCGTCATTTTGCGCCAGCTCATGTAGGCGCTATGTAAGCGAATGCCCAGATTTCAAGTCCATTATTATTAACACATTAGGTGGAATTAATAACTAGAGCAGTTAAATATTTAAAATAAATAGCATTAAAACACAAACAAACGCACACATAAACAACATCATATATAACATATATCAATAGAGGCACTGCAAAGTCCTCCAGTTTATTAAGCTCATTTATTAAGCCTTACATGTCATTTTCAATGGGTTCCAGCTAAAACTTCCCTAGTGTTGCTGGATCCCGACACTCGCGGTAGTGTTCTGTTCTGGAGAATTTCGCTTCTTCCATTCACCAGCAGCGTTAGGCTGGCGATAAACTGTAAAAAGAGTTTGTGGAGGAGGGGGGACTCCCAAAGCATCCCCTGGCATGAGACATTACATCAGTGTTTCATTATGCATCAATGTGATTTGCAGCGATGCATAGTCATTGTCATAGCTATATCTTAATAAATAGACCCCCTAAGTGTCTTGTCAGTATAGATATCCTTTATAGCAAGCCATGAGCTGTGGGCAGCTGTCTGTTGATGGGTATCTCTCCTCTCCCTGTCTCTCATTCTCAGGGCAGCAGGGTGGCTCAGTGTTTGCGTGGGTTTCCTCCGGGTGCTCTGGTTTTCTCCCACACTCCAAAAACATACTGGTAGGTTAATTGGCCGCTGACAAAGTTATCCGTCATCTATGTGTGTGTGTGTGTGTGTCAGGGAATTTAGACTGTAAGCTACAGTGGCTAATTTTCTCTGTACAGCGCTTCGGAATTGGTGGCGCTATATAAATAAACGGTGATGACAATGATCCTGATCAGCTACTGCTGTACTCCTATCCCCCCCAGTCATGCAAAATTAAATAAAGCTTCTAAAGAGGCCGAATAAATAAAGCAAAAAGTGTTAAAGCTCTTCTATTTCTGGTATTTTTTTTCCTCCCTTACTGCGCCCCATATAGATATAGATCTATATCTATCTATTGTATATAAATAATGAGGTACAGGCATAAAAATGTGTGTATTTATACGCCTGTGTGATCGCTCTCCATAAGGCTAACCTCAGATCCTGTAACAGCGGGTGTATATGTATTTTGTGTTTGACCGCAGCTGTTAAGTAAGCTTTGCAAGGTTCCATTCCTACTCTTCTTTTTTTTTTTTTTTTTTTGTTATGCTTTTTAATTTTTTTTTGAAACTTCTCTTCTTGATGTGTTCTCCCAGGCAGTAGGTTGTTAGGAGTACAGGGCTAAGCTGAAGCATAGTTCTCCCCCCCCCCCCCCTCCCTCTCTCTCTGTCTCTCTGGCAGTCTCAGACTCCAGATGTTCGGAGTGCTAGTTGGGAAGTCCTACTGGCGCCACTTAGGGCAGAGGGCAGGGGAAAGGCACGCGAGCTGGAACCCAAAACACTCAGTCACTGCAGGATTTGGCACATTCCCCAGGATTTTGCTGGCATGCTCCCCAGCTCTCTCCTGGCCATCTGTTACAAAAAAACACTTTCAGGACCTCATCATCACTCAGGATACAACAGTGATAGCAGCTGTTTCGGAGGCAGAAGGAAAAAAAAAAAAGAAAAGAGAAAAAAAAACCCCCAGCAGTTGCTAAAGGTCTCTTTATGAGAGAGGAAACTAGATTATGAATAACAGCAGAACAGTCAGGGTTTCATAAAATGTGTACGCTGCGGCTTTAGGAATCCGCCGACCACGTGGGCGATATTGATATTTCAGTGGCTTTATCACGTCGGGAGGAGATAACGCGCTGCAGGGAATAGCGAAGTCGCAGATCGCAAATGGTGAACAAAGTAAATTTGCAAATATAAAGAGGAATATTTATGCATTGTACGGTTGCCATGAAAGAGGTGGGAGTATTAGCTTTGTATCATGTAAACGCATATTTATCTATTATCCTATCTCCTACCTATAATGCAGCACATTATAAACAATATTAATTCATTCACATCGGTCCCTGCCCCATTGGTGCTTATAGTCTAAATTCTCTATCAGACAAACACGTGTTCATTTTGTCAGAAGCCTATTAACCTACATTTTTGCACATTCATCATCATCACCATTTATATATATAGCACCACTAATTCTGCAGCGCTGTACAGAGAACTCACTCCCATCAGTCCCTGCCCCATTGGGGCTTACAGTCTAAATTCCTTAACACACACAGACTAGGGTCAATATGTTAACACCCGTATGTTTTTGGAGTGTGGGAGGAAACCGGAGCACCCAGAGGAAACCTACGCAAACATGTGGAGAACATACAAACTCCACACAGATAAGACCGGGGTCAGGAATTGAACTCATGACCCCAGTGCTGTGAGGCAGAAGTGCTAACCACTGAGCCACCGTGCTACCCCCATATGGGGCTCAAGTTTCCATGTAACTTCGTAAATTGCGTTTGAAAAAAAAGACACATTCTATGTAGTATGCTCAGTAGGGTGGAATGGAGTATTTGCGTTGTTGCGATGCCAGGGAAAAATGACGCCCTCACGCCCAAGTTGAGATCCCAGAGGGATAAAGCAAAAAGTTGGTGGGTATGCACAACCGGGCGTGATCAGTGAAAAAGTGTCTAATTCACAGATGTGGAAGAAATTAAACTAGGTAGCCTGGCACAGTTGCCAATCGCAGCATTCTTAAAATTGCCTGTAGCGCAATTAGAAATAATCGCGCCAAAATTTGGTGCTATAAAAATAATATAATTCATTTGTTTTTACTGCTGTGTATATGAAATGCATTATTAATGTATAAAAATAACCTTTAACATTAGATATCATTTATTGATAACATACACTCCGCTAGTTATGTACAGCCCCATGGTCTGTGTGCCTGTAAGTGGTTAAATCACCAACGTGACTGTGTCAGTATCATGCTTTGAGGGAGAGCGCAACCATTTCCCTTCACATGGCTTTTTTGAAAAATTCTCATTGTTTTTTTAGATAATACAGGAAGCTGACCCGGCCGCTTCATACAGAGAGGTGGTGGGGCTTAATAATGGGTAATAAAAAAGAAACATGTATGTTACACAACATATACCCATGTTATTCATTTACATTTACAGATTGCCTTTTTAACTCTACCTTACATAAGGCCGAGAGAATATATCTACAAGATATATGGATTAGCTGCATCAAGTGCAGTTTTCGTTCTGTTAATATGACAGAAAATGTTTGCTGAAGTTAGTCCTGCCTCACACTGTTGCCTCACCGGAGACATAGAGGCTGCGTAAAATGGATCTGTCACAGTGGAGGCAACCATTTTGTGATCTAAACTAATGTTCATGAGGATCCAGCCTATCTTTTCAGTGGGAACCAGTGCCTCATCAATAGGGGCCATGACATATATCAGCAGTGACATTAAATCCTTGTGACATGATTGGCTGCATTCTCGTGAAGCTTCGGACGGCTCACAAAATGGCTGCCTCCAGCTGAGTCCACTCCACTGAGGCGACAGGTCTTCTTTAATTCCTTTACCTCACATTATTGAGACTACCCTCTCTTTTTTGGAAGTCAATCTCGCCTTTGCACTTGAAGGAAAGGGCCACAGGAGTTGTTTTTGCTAATTAAAGTGAATAGATAATTAAAGGCAATTGAAGATTTTAAATTAAATGCAGGATAGATGCGGAGCCTCATGCAGTGGTTTCCATGAAGTGCTGCTTCCACTTCATGTTTATTACTGCATAATATTCATGGTCCCTGAAGGAATCTCTGACAAGGGGGCTCTCAAGGAATATACAGTGTTCATTTTCCTGACGGCTAAGGAAAGGAGTTTTCACTTAAGGCCATTACTGACCTGACTGTGGATTTATGGGTTAGAATGTATCATCCCTCTGTTCCTCACTGTGGTAAACACTTTAATCATTTTTATTGAATGTTTTTCCTGGATGGTCCTGTTTTTCGGTATGCTTGTGTGATAGTGCAGATAAGGGCTTCATTCCACAGAGAGTCAGCGCTGTGTTATCGGCAGTCCTTGTTAAAGGACCTGACCTTAAGTTCTTATATATCACGAGCAGTACGGAAATCACAGGGCAGCGTATGCTAAATCGACACTTTACATAGTTCTACATGTGGGCAGCACGGTGGCTCAGTAGTTAACACTTCTGCCTCACAGCACTGGGGTCATGAGTTCAATTCCTGACCATGGCCTTATCTGTGAGGAGTTTGTATGTTCTCCCCGTGTTTGCGTGGGTTTCCTCAGGGTGCTCCGGTTTCCGCCCACACTCCGAAAACATACTGGTAGGTTAATTGGCTGCTATTAAATTGACGCTAGTCTGTCTGTGTGTATGTGTGTGTTAGGGAATTTAGACTGTAAGCCCCAATGGGGGAGGCACTGATGTGAGTGAGTTCTCTGTACAGCGCTGTGGAATTAGTGGCGCTATATAAATAAATGGTGATGGTGATGATAGTGTAATACAGCAGAACATAGAAGCTTAAGTGATTGAAATGTCTCACACAAGTGTATGATTATGTATGTTGTATTCAGAGTTGGAGATACGTTCAGGTCTGCAGCAGATGCATCCGCTGACCATAGACACACCCCTCAGACACTCACGTCTAACTGTACAAAAACCTATTATTTTATGTTTTCCGAACGCAATTACTATGAAGCATCGTTTACAGCAGGAACGACTTTCTGACTGTTGGTAAATCCTAATCTAGGACGAGCCTCAGTAACTAAGTACCTCTAATTACTAGCGGTTGGCTAGTTCGGGTGTTTGTTATCATCGTCATCCTCTGCCCACCCCTGCCCCTGACCACCGGCAAATAAAAACCGGTTGTTCTGTCGTATCTACTACTACGTCCAAATCTGAATCCGTACCCATTTGCTGGAACCTGCTGTTACTGTGAATTGCCTAGGATAGAACACCCCTCTGATCCTCATCACTTCGGGCGTAAGGAGTCTTAACCGGTAATGAGTCGCGGGTCTGTACAGCCAGAGGACCACTACCACAGTGTCAGTTTAATTTAATTCCCACATCTGTGTCCTTCAACAGCGTGCAACCACAGCGGGAGACCAGCGACTGACGGGCTACTCCCAGTACATATGCACAAGTCTCTATTCAATCAAGAGATAATGTAACATACACAAATGTATAAATGATTCTCATCCATTCACCTGACCCATTGTACACAATAGCTGAGGATTGTTTTGCCTTTACGGCCAATCTGGAAGCTGGTTTGCAAGTAATAATATCATGAATAAAATGATATCAGTGCCATGTCTGAGCGTCTCTAGAAGCCACCAGCTGGATACCCCTTAACATTTCCAATGGCCACACATGGACGCCTAAGGTTACAGTAACTTGAGAGGCTTCCACCTGCTTGAAAACTATATTCAAATATAGACACATGGGCACAGCTAAGCAAGACTAACACAAGCGTACGGACAGTTTTTAAATTACTGCAGTGATTTAATTTCTACCATACCTTAAACATCTGGACTTCAAAATCCCATGCCACCGAGTGTAGATGGGAAAACTACAGCAAAATAAAAATCCTTTTAAATACTCTCTTCCTGGACTCACATTTGCAAATTCTCTGTAATAATAATAAAAAAAAACTGTTTACCCTGCTTTTTTCCCTATTAGTACATGATGGTCTTAAACTGTTTTCTCCTTTAGCATAAGCAACGTAAACCCAGGGACTAGATGCTGCGGGAGAGTTTGAATGGGTAAATGTCAGCCCGATACATTCTGTGACCTGTCATATAAATATTTAGAAATACATGGCTCGTGATCAGTAGAGAATATCCTTTTTTTTTTATTTTCAGGTCTCCAAAGGAATAACACTGTAAGCTTTTAATCCATGTGCTTCTCGGGAAAAACAACCAGTGAAGTTATAACAAATAAGGGGATTTATAAGACACTTGATCAAAGAAAGAGTTATGTTAAACAGCTGCCTGAGCTAATGGAGGGAGGGAACGTAATGATTAAAGTAGACTTTAACGCTTAAAGTACAGTACTAGGACAGCCTTTCAAATGCATTTTTTTATTGCAATTGGCTGGGCCAGTCCCATAGTGAGCTACATAGGGCTGGGTTACTAGGCTACCTACCTTTTTTTTACCCTTAAAATGTTCCTAATAGCCTGTTGAGCGGAGTCGCAACCCCGAGATAGATGAGAAGTATGGAATTTTTCTACCATTTGCATAACCAAATTGCTAGACTGCCTCAAAAGGGTGGAGCTAACACTGAAGTGGGTGCGGCTTTGACAAAAGTGGATGTGATTGTGTGGAAAAGTGGGCTTCCTTGGGCAGCACGGTGGCTTAGTGGTTAGCACTTCTGCCTCACAGCACTGGGGTCATGAGTTTGATTCCCGACCATGGTCTTATCTGTGTGGAGTTTGTATGTTCTCCCTATGGTTGCGTGGGTTTCCTCCGGGTGCTCCGGTTTCCTCCCACACTCCAAAAACATACTAGTAGGTTAATTGGCTTGTATCAAAATTGACCCTAGTCTCTCTCTGTCTGTCTGTGTGTGTGTTAGGAAATTTAGACTGTAAGTTCCAATGGGGCAGGGACTGATGTGAGTGAGTTCTCTGTACAGCGCTGCGGAATTGGTGGCGCTATATAAATAAATGATGATGATAATGAATTGTGGAAGGGTCTGGGCTAATTGGTGGGAGAGGGGGCATATTTTGTCCCAATTTTGCCTTTCTAAATGCTGGAACTTATTTCATATAATAACAAAAAAAAACAGTTTGAGCTGACCACTTACTCGCCTTATTATTTTTATTGGATCATCACAGGAGGATTTTGGCATTAACAGCAGCAAGCTCACCTAGGAATGACTGACTACATAATTATCAACCAGCATGTTTTACCTACATTGCTTTACTTTACTTTGTAAAAAAAAAAAAGAAAAGCAAATAGCAATGATATCACTAGTAACTGATCAGATATTTATAGCTCAATAAGATTTTATAGCACACTGTGATTTTTGGGCAGAGGGGAGAGGGCCGCTTGGAGATTTTTTATAGCAAGTTCTAAAAATATTTTCTAGGGGAACAAAAAAAAAAAAGTAGTTTAATAGAGTGTGTGTAGCCTGGAGCAGAGGGTGAGCAACCTGCAGATCTTGTGTAGTCGGAACAGCTGGAGAGTTTTGCCCTTGAGCCGCTTTCGTCTCTGTAAACAGCTGCCTGTGCACAAAACAGTTGCAGCTGTCCACAAATTGGCACTATTGAGAAAAGTTGTCACTGTGATTGTGCTCACAATCCAAATATCGTACACTTCCCCCTCTCCCAGACTGGCGCTTCGACAGACAATGCAGAATGAAAGCCATAGACACGGACAGATGAGAGACAGAACTACGCACGTAGAACAAAACCAGCAAGTAGGATATAGGGACCTATTAAAGAAAGAGGAACAAGCCTGTATTTGCTGGATTTAGGGCTTCTCCCTATGTATCGGAGTCCCCGGCCCGGTGTTAGCGATCACCAAGCATTGGGCTTAGGGGTGAAAGTAAACCGGTTCACGCATACGAAACCACCCAACTGTCCCGATTTCAGATGGACAGTCCCGATTTTAGGGCTCTGTTCGTCCTGCGGGTAAGAATGTTGGGGGAAGGGAAGTATGCAATGGGCAGCCTAACGCTTTACAACAATAGGCGCTGTGACACACGTCAATAGTGTAGAGGAGCATTTTATATCGTCCATTACTCTATTGAACGTCTCAGAGCAATTGACATTTATCAGCTTTAGAGAAAACATACTGATTACTAGCATTAGAAGAAAGTGTACGATATTTAGCCGATGTGGGAGATTCCACGGCAACAATTTTTTGAAAACTGCCATATTACAGTCCTCTCCTATGTACAATAAAATGCACAAACACTAGCGTATGATACAGGCTATACTCATCCTGCCCCAAAGCTGGTTTCACCCATAGCTGCCAACATTTTACCATACAGTGCAGTTTTGTGCAGAGAATACACCTAGTAGTAAGTGAGGAGTCACTATAAGGGGATCATTATGAAGAGGAGGAACTGTACCTTGCAGAGCCCCCATGCTGTAAAGCAGCTGCATGTAAACCCAATATGGTACTGTCTACGCCAGTGATGGGCAGCAGGTGGCACTAGGGCTGCATGTAAACCCAATATGGTACTGTCTACGCCAGTGATGGGCAGCAGGTGGCGCTAGGGCTACATGTAAGCACATTATGGTACTGTCTACGCCAGTGATGGGCAGCAGGTGGCACTAGGCTGCATGTAAGCACATTATGGTACTGTCTACGCCAGTGATGGGCAGCAGGTGGCGCTAGGGCTGCATGTAAGCACATTATGGTACTGTCTACGCCAGTGATGGGCAGCAGGTGGCGCTAGAGCTGCTTGTCACCCTCCAACCCTTCACCAACGGCCCCCAGCTCCTTCCTTCTTTAATATCACGTGTTTGTTATAGCTTGTAACACTTGCTTATAACGCCTGCTGATATGTTATTATGGTATCATGGTATCTCTTTCTTTGATTAAATGTATTGTTTTAACTCATACTTGACTACTTTTTAATTTTGGGTTCCGGGAGTTCCAGAGGCAGGTGGGCATGTGGGGGGCGGTGCTAGGAGAATAGTGTCACAAAGCAGGAATCGCGTCACCAAGCCCCGCCCCCTCCATTTAATTTACCAAACTGTCCAGGATCCGGAAGGTTGCCCTGCTCTCTGATAGTCCAGCAGGATTTCCAGAAATTTGAGTCTCCCTCATATTCCGGGAGAGTAGGCAACTATGTTTAAACTTATGTCTGAGAATAAGGGTAATGTGCAGCCCTCCTGAAGGTTAGAGGCCATGTGGCTCCCGCAGTGTATCAGGGTGCCCAGTGCTGGTCTAGTCAGAACTTAGCCCACTACAACTACATCATGACATGACTATTGACCTTGATTGCAAAGCAATGTCATTTGTGTATTGTAAACTTATAGGGCCTGATTCATGAAGGAAAGGAAAGGGAAGCAAAAAAATAATACTCATTTTTTTGCCTTACTTTCCTTAATGAATCAGGCCCATAAAGCCCAACAACTAACAATACAAATTGCATTTTGCCTTTAGCTATTGATAAACAGGGATATTTATTAAAATTTAATCTTAAAACCTGGGGTTTTGCCTAGGAATTAGGGGCAGCTGCCATCATTGTATCATATAGCTGAGTTATTCACATGTTTAAGGTGGTATTGTCCAATGAGGAGTCTAAAATGAGCTGAATGTTAAATTCACTTAATCTTTATTTTATTGTTATTTTGCAATTTGGTGTTTACCAAACGCCTATTTCAACTCTAAAAATGATTGCTATTGGTTATAGCACATTTGCATTTTATAGGCAGGGGGAGGTGCATTGGATAGGGATGACATAATATGTACATTACTGATTTAGGGCTTACTCTTTGTTAATGCCTGGGGCTCTGCCTATGGCCTCCACTCACCTTGTAGTCCAGTTAATGATTATGCAGAGTCTCTGGTTATTGTGAGTTTCACTCCTCATGGGCTCCACATTGACTAGGTGATATTTTTGCACAAGTAGGGACTGTAACTATAAAATTATGTTTTAATACATTACAGTCACAGTATACTGTGACACAAAACATCTGTTAAATCTTTACATTAAGGTTATGTAGTTAAACAATAAAAGTATGTTAAAACAAAAGACACACAAAAAACTCTGCTGTATGAAGAGCTGTAGTAGACAGCACCATCTGCTGGCACTAGAAGGTAATACACTATAAGGATAACGACATCAAAGTTTGACTCTAAACACTTTACTTACACACAATAGAAGGCTTCCATTTGGAAGCTAAACTCTAATGCATGAGAATGCAGCCTTTCAGTTCACTGGACCAGGCGTGTAGCCAACTCATACACTTTAACTTTTATTTTAGCTATAATTTCTTTTTAGGGTTTACATCCAACTTGCCAACTTGTAGTTAACTGCCCTCCGGGGAGATCATTTGCCACATGCATTAGGGGGCATTGTGACGCGTTTGTGTCACCGTGGCCATGCCCCCTTGCTGTACAATGCTGCGATTGCATTGTGCAGTGGGACGGGGCCATGATTATGCGAAACGCGTCATCCTCTTGGAATTCTGGGAGAGTAGGCAAGTATGGTTCACGTGTATTCAAAGGTCAGTTCCTTTCTGTAATACCGTCCACCTCGGGTGATGCGACTGTGTCTACAGCTTTGTTTAAAAGCATAGTGTGATAGAGTATTACCCCATCACAGACAGTAAATAGAAAATAAATGTCATCCTAAAACCGATCAGCAAACAGCTGATAATGGGACAAAAAGCTAAAATAGTAAAGCAGTAAGCCCATTTAACCATATACAGTGCTACTGCTTACAGAGCCAGACAGCTCAATGCTGATCTGTAAATATACACTATTGTTTGCTGCCATCTCAATAGTTTTGTGTCTTTGTTTCTGTTAGGTCATATTAGTGCATTTATTTCTTCCCTGTTATGTGCTAAATGTCTATCGCCTACATTTGATTGCAATCTATTCCCTTCCAGCTTAAATGTTTTGCTATAGTTTGACATGAGGGCGGTATTGACAACATGAATGCATGTTTAGGAAAATGAATTCTAAATATATATTATAGTTTTGCTGCGGATTTGGGATTTAGTTATGAAAATTGACCCAATAATAAGGGTTATTGGGCCAAAGAGCTTGCAGTCCAGTCTCAGTCATTGCGAGATGAGGCTAGTGAGTTGACATTTGACATAAATAGAGTTGGTCAGGCTTTATTCTGTCTTAGTCCAGGTGAACTGCACACATATAACCTTCTGTTTTTTTCTTTCCTAGGATTAATGTGGTAACGTCTGGCCTCACATAAGGCCTTCCAAGGAGGGTTCCCTCTCTTCCTGGCAAATGTTGGATGGTAAATGCTGAAGACAGCTGCTGGCAGAGACTATTCAAAAAATAAGACATCTGGATATAGAGCTTTCTAGCACAAACCGGAGACAGAAAAAACTGCTGTTCAGCTTTTTAGAGTGTGCAATTTATTTACCAGTAACCTCCTCCTGTTAGACTGGGATATATTCATGTCACTTCATTGCACAGCCAAATTTATTTTTTTGCTCTCGTGCCAAAGATTTAGCGAAGCTTTGTGTCATTTTATTGTCTTAATTCATCATTTTCTTTTGTCTGAAGAAGCCAAGAGTTTCTGCCACAACTTCTCCACAGGATATCGTATTTATTGCAACCTGATATGACGGAACGTATTTAAAGGGCCCTTGATGTTTGGTTTCAAGTGTCTTCCACCAGACTCTGCTCTAAAGTGTCTCCGTGGTCCTTACCCTGGTTTACATCTCATGTCATGAACTGAATAGGACATTGGGTAAACTCTCTGTAGGATCTACACCTCTCTCTGTATGGAAGGTGGAACTTCATGTATCGTACTGGATATATCATAATTCTTTCTATGGTGCCAATGAAGTAGACTGATAACTGCTTTTGTATGAAGACAATTTTGTGTTGCACCATTTATTGTAGATCCAATCCCGATTTTCCTACGTTTATACACAAATGTTTCAATAATTGACAACTTCACAACAGGATTGATGGTTTCGCTGCTGTTGAACACTCTGTTTCAATATACCCTAATTCATTTTCATCTTTAGTTGTCTTTCAAAGGGTAACGCCACTGAAAAGTGCTACAACCAATTAAAATCAATCAATCAATCAATCAATCAAGCAGCAACAGCCTTGCCTGAGTCTTCCAAAAGCGGATTTCGGGTTGAAGTCCTATTTCAATTATCAAGAGTGTATTATATATACAGTATTAGAGTACCCATAATGATTTTAATTAAATCATTTTTACTTTTTCCCAGTGGTGTTACCCTTTGAAAGATAACTAAAGTTGAGAATGAATTGGGGTACATTCAGTGGTCAAAGGGGAAATTTAGAAGTGGCCGTATGAGAAATGTAATGGGAATGTAAGTGACTGGAATGTGATAGTGTTACAATGAAGGCAGTAGGAGAAGTGGCGGTATGACATACCACCGTATACACCCCACTTCTACCACTGTATATACTGTATATATAATGTAAGTGACTGGAATGTGATAGTGTTACAATGAAGGCAGTAGGAGAAGTGGCGGTATGACATACCACCGTATACACCCCCACTTCTACCACTGTATATACTGTATATATAATGTAAGTGACTGGAATGTGATAGTGTTACAATGAAGGCAGTAGGAGAAGTGACGGTATGACATACCACCATATACACCCCACTTCTACCACTGTATATACTGTATATATAATGTAAGTGACTGGAATGTGATAGTGTTACAATGAAGGCAGTAGGAGAAGTGGCGGTATGACATACCACCGTATACACCCCACTTCTACCACTGTATATACTGTATATATAATGTAAGTGACTGGAATGTGATAGTGTTACAATGAAGGCAGTAGGAGAAGTGATGGTATGACATACCACCGTATACACCCCCACTTCCACCACTGTATATACTGTATATATAATGTAAGTGACTGGAATGTGATAGTGTTACAATGAAGGCAGTAGGAGAAGTGGCGGTATGACATACCACCGTATACACCCCCACTTCCACCACTGTATATACTGTATATATAATGTAAGTGACTGGAATGTGATCGTGTTACAATGCAGGCAGTAGGAGAAGTGACGGTATGACATACCACCGTATACATCCCACTTCTACCACTGTATATACTGTATATATAATGTAAGTGACTGGAATGTGATAGTGTGACAATGAAGGCAGTAGGAGAAGTGGCGGCATGGCATACCACCGTATACACCTCCACTTCCACCACTGGTTTGGTGGCAAATCTTAGGATGGCGATTCACCTGTCAATCTATATCAGAGCCAGGGCAGCTTGCACCTGCAAGTGGTATTGGGGACGTGGGTAATTGCATTTCTGCAAAAATTATTGTTTGTTACATACTTAATCCATTTAATTTAAGTGTGTCCCTATTGAAATTCTCCTTTGCAGTTAGAACACAAATGAGGTACCCTACATAGAATGCAATAAAAGAATAATTCTACCCGCGGTCTAACGGCGGCCAAGTACAGTAACGTCATGTTCATGCCAACGCAGGTGATCACAGAGACACATATTCACCTGTAGGAGGCACCTGCTAGGGGGCAGCACTGGCACTAGACACTTCTGATTGGCTGAATCGTCGCCATTTTTACTGGCGCCCTTTTGTAGCTTAAATTACTCCCAACTTGCGTCCATTTCAGCATCAGGCCCTATATGTCTAAAGAGAGTTCATGTTGATCTATGGCATTGAAGCAGTTTAATGTGCCCTCTCTCCTCGTTTCTGGTGGCATAAAAATATGTAATTACTAAAATAGTACAAATGTGCATTAGCCTGGATCATCTAGCACAAATGCAATGATGTCTAATTAGGAAATCGTTGCCTACTCTCCCCGAATGTCCGGGAGACTCCCAAATTTCTGAGTGTTCTCCCGGGAGAGCAGTGCCGCCCACCTCACACCGAATTGCGCCACCCTGGCCCAGCCCCCACGCTGTAATAGGCTGAAAAATGGTGTCATTTTGAAGAGGGGGCAGGGCTTAATGATGCTGTTCCCCTGGCCACACCCACAAGGACTCAGCAGCGAGATCTCCCCTCCCGGAGGGGGATCGGAATAGTTGGTAAGTATGGATTAGGTGCTGTGGATTACTGCAGCTCTAAAACAATTTTAGGGAATAACCCCATTCCCTTATCTCTTTATGATCTCCTTCCACCTTGTTCATTTAACGTATAGCTGCCGACCTGCAGTGTTCTATTTTAGAACTAGGTTATATGGATTAACTCATAACAATAATTATTGAGTTGTAATACAGTTACATAAATTGGAATATATAACTGATTCTAAAAATAGGAAAAGAAAATATTTGTGTATATTTTAGCTGTAGCCAGTTAGGTAAGCTTGTGTTCATAATGCAGTTGAAGCACTTTTTAGAACAGTAAAGCACTCTAAAGTGACATAGAAATGAATCACTGTGATAAGTACAAAATACTTTTGCAATTTTTCTTTAAATACTGTCTGACAGATGAACTCCAGCGAGGATAAAATGATACCCTTAATGCGGGAATCCACTGTTCCGTAACTGCCATTGCTGAGATAACTCCAAGGGGTAAATGTATTAGGGTCCGATTTCTGCAAATCAACGATATTCAGCGACTTTGCAGGCACAAGTTTTGCCTTTAAACACATTGCCGTTTTAAATTTTGCCTGCAAAGTTGCCAAATATTGGTGATTTGCAGAAATCGGACCTTAATACATTTACCTCCAAGAATCTGCTCAATGGATAGTTTAGCAAACAGGAGAAGCTTAGAATTCAAGAGCTTTGACACCTATTGTCTTGTATCAAGAGCACGGTTGGCTAGCCAGCTGTCCAATCAGAACTCTTGATACAAAAGTGCTAGAGCTCTGAAATTCAGAATTCTTCTCCAGCAGAAAAACTTCCTATGGACCTACCAGGGGGTGACGACTATCTCAAAAATAGTTGGGTGCTGGACGCCCACAGTCCTTGGGTGATTATAATTTTAGTTCAGTCCTTATTTTAAGGCACAATCTTGGAAACTTATTCATAATGTCCATGTGTCCAAATGAAAGATACATTCTGAAAGATCTGCCAAACATTCTCACTAATGTATTCGCCCCCCTTATTTACTAAAGGGTTAATTAATCATCTTTAGCGGGATACAGTCATGTCTATTATTTTTCATGGGTATTTTCTGTCATATTTTCAAACCCATCAATATGAATGCAAGAGAACACGTCACATTTTTAATAAGATAGAAAAAAAGGATGCATAGTGCAAAAATGAAATATTTTATTGTACAGTATGTTTGCAGGACCATCAGCAGCGAAAGTCCACATGGGCCCTGCCAGACATGTGAGGGAACTGTGTACATTTATCAGTAGTGACTGCTGGTTGAATGAACCTGGCTATCAGTTATAATCATGTACTTTATTAAATAAGCCTTAAATAAGGTTGGTGAGAAAAGTGTGAAAAATTAGTCCAGTCCTGGATGCCCCCAAACGACACCCAGATTTGTCCTTTCTGTGACCGTTTCAGGAAAGGCCACGCCCCCTTTCTCAGTCCCCTTTAACTGCTATAAAATGGCATTGTTAGGGGTACGCTTTTAGAGGCTGGTGTGTATTAAGGCAAACATGGGCAAATTGATTGTGACTATTTAAAAAAAGAAACTAAAAGGTAGATTTATCAAACATTCTAAAAAGGAAAAGAGTTGTTGCCCATAGCAACCAATCAGATTCTAGCTAGCATTTATCTACTACATTCTAGAACATGATAGCTTGAATCTGATTGGTTGCTGTGGGCAACACCTCCACCTTTAGAAGGTTTGATAAATCTACCCCAAATTATTGTATAAATGCCTGTCCTCGAATTGTCCCATAATTGGATCTGTGGCAATGTGCCTCTTTTGTAACAATAATACAATATTTTAATTACTTTCAACAATTTTTTTTCCAGAGCAAAAAAAAAACTTGTCATAATTGTTACTTTGTTTTACATATAATGCAGAATATCTTACTCACCACAGTGCTAGAATGAGGCATCTTGAACAATGGTAAAATACACAATTTACATTATTTTACTGAATAAATAATACCCTCCTCATAACTTTTCAGCAGGAAGGATTTTGTGAAAGTCTTCCCATTGCCCACACACAATGGAGGCTGCCATTTTGTGGGCGGAGCCAACAATAAAGAAAATATACAGGAGTTCATTGTAATCAGTCTGTTCAGCGTGTCATATATCATATATATGGTATGTATATATATATATATATATATATATATATAGCATAAAGTCATCTTGTTATCACCCTTTGTTACCAGCAATTATATCTTTTCCTTATATCAACTATTTATTGTAATTGTATTTTCAAAATAACACACAGCCAAACATTTTTTGTTCATTTTGCAATAAAATGTTTTCAGACTGGCCTTGTCTTTTTTTAGGTTTTGTTTTATGTTGTTTTTGACAATGTGTTCAGCAAGAGTAATGTAAATGGGCAGAATCATAACCTGGGCAATGCAAATTGTACGGAGCCGAAAGGGGCTAGCAGCCAATGGCGGATCCGGGAGGGTGAAGGGGGAACATTGGGGTGATCTAATTAGCATAAGTAATATCTACGGGCCTGATTCATTAAGGATCTTAACTTAAGAAACTTCTTATTTCAGTCTCCTGGACAAAACCATGTTACAATGCAAGGGGTGCAAACTAGTTTTCTGTTTTGCACATAAGTTAAATACTGACTGTTTTTTCATGTAGCACACAAATATCAACTTTAAATTTCAGTGTACAAATAAGCTATCAAGTATTTGTGTGCTACATGAAAAAAATAGTCAGTATTTAACTTATGTGCAAAACAGAAAACTAGTTTGCCCCCCTTGCATTGTAACATGGTTTTGTCCAGGAGACTGAAATAAGAAGTTTCTTAAGTTAAGATCCTTAATGAATCAGGCCCTACGTTCTTAGTAATTAGAGGGATTTGAGTGACAAGCGAAGTAGGTCAGGTGACCAACTGGATTGGGAGGGGCTAGTATCGCTATTCCCTTCACTGTAGATGGGATGAAAAGAAAATAAATGGATCAAGCTTGGAGAAAATGACACAGAAGGTACCATGCAATGGTGGAGGTTTATCGGTATTACATTTACATTGAAGTACTGTATTTATTCACATGGTAAGTAAGACTGGTGTCACACCAGCGTTTTGGAATCCATGTTTTATGCGTCAGAAAAAAAAAAAGATATTACACCAAGATATTACAAAACGTCTAACAGCCATGCCCGTTACATGTAGCGTTTACACCTAGCCAATAAAAAAGCTGCACATGCTGTTAACAGTAGAGATGTTCACTGACCCCCGTGTTTTGGTTTTGGATCTGGATTAACTTCATGTTTTGGTTTTGTCAAAACCGCTCTCATGTGGTTTGGTTTTGGATCCCTTTTTTTTTTTTTTTTTATAAATCCCATATTTTTTTTGCTATAATCACATAATTTGGCTCTTTTTTTGTTCCTACATTATTATTAGCCTCAATAACATTAATTTCCAGTCATTTCAAGTCAATTTTTGTCAAGTGACAAGAGCACTGCTCCCCCTCCTGTTTCTGTGTGAGCAATGGCACTGGAGACTGGAGAGTGACAAGAACACTGCTACCCCTGTTTCTGTGTGAGCAATGGCACTGAGCAATGTCACCGGAGAGTGACAAGAACACTGCTACCCTTGTTTCTGTGTGAGCAATGGCACTGAGCAATGGCACTGGAGACTGGAGAGTGACAAGAACACTGCAACCCCTGTTTCTGTGTGAGCAATGGCACTGAGCAATGTCACTGGAGAGTGACAAGAACACTGCTACCCTTGTTTCTGTGTGAGCAATGGCACTGAGCAATGGCACTGGAGACTGGAGAGTGACAAGAACACTGCAACCCCTGTTTCTGTGTGAGCAATGGCACTGAGCAATGTCACTGGAGAGTGACAAGAACACTGCTACCCTTGTTTCTGTGTGAGCAATGGCACTGAGCAATGGCACTGGAGACTGGAGAGTGACAAGAACACTGCAACCCCTGTTTCTGTGTGAGCAATGGCACTGAGCAATGTCACTGGAGAGTGACAAGAACACTGCTATCCCTGTTTCTGTGTGAGCAATAGCACTGAGCAATGGCACTGGAGACTGGAGAGTGACAAGAACACTGCAACCCCTGTTTCTGTGTGAGCAAGGGCGCTGGATCTCCTGGGAAGGGAGGTACTTATGGAATCCAAAACCCGCAACAATGACGTTTTGCCTTGATTCAGACTCGAGGATACGCGAAAGTACCAAGCCTACTTGGATCCCCTACGTTCGGGTGGGTTCGGTTTTCAGAAAACCGAGCCTGAGCATCTCTAGTAGAAAGCTATTGTCAATGTAGTATTTTCCCTGATAGGTAAAAAATGCTCAGAAAAAGTCTCCAAAAAATTGTTCTGAACATTTGTAATCGGCAGGAATACGCTGCTTCCATAACGTGTGACACCAAACCAAGCTAGCCAACTACAACAGTGATGCTACTTCATTATGTATATATACAGGGAAAAAATTAAATAAATACACTATTGGCTGTGTGCCTGCCCCTAACAATCATTCATTACACCCTACAGGATTTATTACCAGACACTCAACCCATATGCAGCAAAACACTTGAAGGACAATAAACTTTTCTGACTTCCACTAAATCATTTCCACTTGAATGACTTAACAGCCTCTCTCTCTGGCTGACTGTGGTAACACAAAAATGCAATATATCCATGTTTTTGCTTCATTTGTCAGAAATAAAACAAAAAAACAGATGTAGGAGCTTTTATGAGTAGAGATAACTGGATTCCTCTTAAGAATCATTTAAATCAAAGTTACTGCACTAGAAAATGCTGCGGAGTTTTGGCAAAGCAGCTCGGATCGGAAAAAAGGGCTACTTGAAGCCTAAGCAGCGTTAGCATCCTCACTGAACCGAACCTGACAAAATAAATTGAAGGCATAACTTACAAGCTGCTAGTTACATTAGCAAATATTAAAAAAAAAAAATCAGGAAATTGGCAGAATTCAAGATTTCATTATCTGGCTGTGATTTATAGAATCATTTTCATGTGTACTCCAGACTTCATAATGAAACCAGAATGCCGATATTTCTTCCATCTTATTATTACAGACAATGCATTAAACATAGCGGGCTAGATTTACTAAGCTGCGGGTATGAAAAAGTGGAGATGCTGCCTATAGCAACCAATCAGATTCTAGCTATCATGTTCTAGAATGTTCTAGATCAGTGATGGGTAATTTGAGACCGCACATTAAGCTTAATCGTAATAAATGAAAACAATACAATTAATCAATGAAAGAGACACATCTCTGTAATATGCACAGGGACAGGCCCTAAACAACAGAGGATAAAATGATGCCCTCAACCCACACATGGCACAAAATGCCCCAAATGCCACTTAAACACCCAGATCACCTCAGGTCCCGCATGTAACTTCAAAACTCCTCACATGCCACTCAGAAGAGCCTTCCACATGCACTACCCCCCTCCATTAAACAACTTATAACTACTAATTAAAAATTGACACTAATTAACCCTTAATTACCACTAGACAACAAAGGTTACATACCTTGTCAATCAGAATGATGGTCTCTCTCGCGGAGGAAGGTCACATGGTACCAGGGCCGGACTGGGACTAAAAATCAGCCCTGGCATTTAAAGCACATAGGCCCAGCTCTGTTACAGATAATAATAATAATAATAATAATAATAATTACAGTACTTTTTGCAAAGCTCATTCTTATACGGTGTCCCGTGAGGTACAAATGTATTACACGCAGCTTAACTCTCTATTTGCAGCATAGGGCACACCAGTATCAGGCAATGGTATGTACAGGGCCACCTACTGGTCCGGGTAC